>NC_067435.1:8555367-8866964 GCF_009764475.1 Pristis pectinata | reverse complement strand
GGGGACAAGTGTGTAGATTTTACTAAAAAGTGATCAAGTTCATTCAAAAAAGGTTGGGAGCCACTGATCGAGAGATTAGGACAATGAGAGGCAATATCAATGAGATGCATTGGGGGCTTACAGAAAAGATTCTGTTTTCACTGACTGGAGTGTCTAGGATAGTGCTTTATCATGGCATGACCCCACTTAACTCCCATAAAGTATTCAAAGCCACAATCAATGTGTAAATAAATGGGTTTATTTCTAATGAGAGACGACCAATAAATGATGGCCTAGCCAACAACATCAACCCATGAGCAAATAAATAATGGAAAAAAAGCAAATCCATGGTTGGAATCTCACAGAATTTGGACACTTATTGCTTTAAGTAGATAATATTGCTCGATGAAGCTTTAACAGTTCTGGTGTCCTCAAGCTAAAATCATGTTGCTTCTGCAGGATTTTGAGTACTTGGCTTAAAACCAAAGCTGAAGGCAACTAAGGACAACAGAAAAATTAGCTGCAGTAACTTTTCCTTTCAATGCCAGCTCTTCCGAACAACCCGAACTCACCGAGACCTAAATTGGATCGCACTGGAAAATAGGGCCTGGGAAGCTAGAAAGGTGATTTGTTTTGGATTTTCACCACCTGCACCATGTCCATTTAAGTTGTAGTTGTGTTTCCAGGGATGTTGCAGGATTGTTGATTTTTTCACTGGAGAGGGTGCAGAGGAGATGCACGAGGATGTCGCCTGGATCAGAGTATTTCAGTTGTAAGGAGAGATTGGATAGGCTGTGTTTGTTTTCCTTGGAACAGAGGAGGCTGAGACGAGAGCTGATCGAGGGATATAAAATTATGAGAGGTAGTGAGAATCTTACTTTGATGGTGGAGGGAGTCTAAGACAAGAGGGTATAGATTTAAAGTACAAGTTAGAAGGTTTAGAGGAGATCTGAGGGGGAATTTTTTCACAACAAAGATTGGTTGAAGTCTGAGGAGGTGGTGGAGGCAGATACTCTTACAACATTTAAGAAGCGTCTAGAGAAGCACTTGAATCACCAAAGCATAGAAGGCAATAGACCTAAAATAAGATGATATCTTTATTAGTCAGATGTACATCGATACACACAGTGAAATGCATCTTTTACCTAGAGCGTTTAGATGGAATTAGTATGAATGGGTGAAACAGAGGTGGGCCAAATGGCCTGTTTCTGCATTGTTTGATGGGGATGTCTAACAAGAGACAACTGAACACTTTAAGCTGATACTCTTTGGAGTTCAGCTGCCCAAAAGATGATCCTGTTGAAGTGTATAAGGCTCCAGGAAGGTTTGACAGGTAGTTGCTGAGGGGAGGTTTCATTTTGGACTGGGAGACATAATTTCAGAATAAATATCGCATGTTTAAGATAAGATAAGATAAGATATCTTTATTAGTCACGTACATCAAAACACACAATGAAATGCATCTTTTGCATAGCGTGTTCTGGGGGCAGCCTGCAAATGTTACCACGCTTCTGGTGCCAACATAGCACGCCCACAACTTCCTAACCCACACATCTTTGGAATGTGGGAGGAAGCCAGAGCACCGGGAGGAAACCCACGCAGTCACGGAGAGAACGTACAAACTCCTTACAGACAGTGGCTGGAATTGAACCCTGGTCGCTGGTGCTGTAATAGTGTTACGCTAACCGCTATACCCTAAGATGCTTACCCTAAAATGGAGATGAGAAGGGATTCTATTCTCAGAGGGTCAGCAGTCTTTCGAATTCAGTGGAGTCATAGAATCATGGAGCACAGAAACAGACCCTTTGGCCCATCGAGTCCATACTGACCATCATGCACCCCTTTGCACCAATCCTGCACTAATCTTATTTTAATTCTCCCCATATTTCCATCAACTCCCCCTTGTTCTACCACTCACCTGGTGGCCATTTAACCTATCGCCCCGCACATCTTTGGGATGTGGGAGGAAACCGGAGCACCTGAAGGAAACCCACACATCACTGAGGGAACGTACAAACTCCACACAGACAGTACCCAAGGTTGGGATTAAACCCTGGTCACTGGGGCTGTGAGGCAGCAGCTCTACTACCTGCACCACTGTGTTGTCCCAGAGAGGTGCAGAGGATATGTCATTCAAGGTTGAGACTGACTGAATTTAGAATTACAACAAAAGGAAAGGTCATAGTTGAGTTTACGTTTCAGATCCAACCTATCATCAGGACCCGGATTTATGTGAAGACAGAAGTCTGGAGAGATAAGAACAGTAAAGTAGAGAATGTCGAAAATACTCAGCATGTCAGGCAGCATCTGTGGAGGGGGAACCAGAATGACTTCTCAACCTGAAGTATTGATTCTGTTGCTTTTTCCACAGCTGCTCCCTCACCTCCTGAGTGCTTCCAGCATCTTCTATTTTTCACTAAAGACTTAAGACAATTGGCATCAGAGGCAGTGGGGAGAAGAGGAGATCCTTTAACGCAGTGAGCTGTGATCTGGATCACACTGGAAGGACAATGGAACCAAATTCAATTTCACAAGGAGTTTGGATAGTTAATTTTAAACGGGAATCAAGTGACGTAATTAAAATATCATCCCACTAGAGCAAGTCAGATTGTATTTTAAAACCAGTTAGTTTATTGCATCAGGCAACACTTCCTCAGAACTAACTACAATCGGGCAGCTGACTCCTTTCTCACATCTCTCAGTCTCATGAGGGGCTTGCTCACCCACCTCTCAGAGCACATTTTGTTTCTCAGAAGTTTGTTTACATTGCTCCTGACACATTTCCCGCCCTACCCTTTCACAAATGATTATGGGGTTATGTCCAAAATTTACGCACCGACATTTTAATGTGTCTTTACACATGTAGACACAGCCACACCCTTGGCATCTGTCACACTCATACAGACAATCGCACTCTCATTAAACACATGTATATATTCACAAAGACCTGGAGCAGCGCAGATCCTGTAGGCCCCCAGCTCCAGGAGACCAGGAGTAGCACAGCGCTCGAGACATCCCAGCTCCAGGAGACCAGGAGTAGCACAGCGCTCGAGACATCCCAGCTCCAGGAGACCAGGAGTAGCACAGCGCTCGAGACATCCCAGCTCCAGGAGACCAGGAGTAGCACAGCGCTCGAGACATCCCAGCTCCGGGAGACCAGGAGTAGCACAGCGCTCGAGACATCCCAGCTCCGGGAGACCAGGAGTAGCACAGCGCTCGAGACATCCCAGCTCCAGGAGACCAGGAGTAGCACAGCGCTCGAGACATCCCAGCTCCGGGAGACCAGGAGTAGCACAGCGCTCGAGACATCCCAGCTCCGGGAGACCAGGAGTAGCACAGCGCTCGAGACATCCCAGCTCCGGGAGGCCAGAAGTGCCACAATGATCAACGCATCTCAGCTCCGAGAGGCCAGGAAAGCGTCTGGGGAAGGATGCAAGGTGCCTTGTTGCAGTTCATCCCAAGCAGCAGGGTAACTGAGGACTGTTTGATCTGCAGGCTGTTCCCAGGGACACATACCAAGACTGTCATCATTCTGCTGGAAAATCTTCAACTTGTTGAAAGATGGTCTTTGGTCTGCCCGAAACTTGTTGGTCTTCCAGCGCGACAAGATGTCGAAAAGGAAATGCTACCAACTGGCATATTCCAGATTGCAGGAGTACGTGTCAGGGATGCACTGAAGCTCGATGCAACCAATGCAAAGGATCCCTGGAGGACTGCAGTCTAGGCTCCTTCTGCCTTCTGAGGGGCTAAGTCCAGGTAGAAGCCCTTTAAACACTTGAAGTTTGGATCCCCCCAGGAGGCCTGTATGAGTGGCAATGGTGCTCTGTGCACAAAATGTTCAAACACTACCACTGCACAGAATAGATATCATTGTGAATATATGGACTGAATGCCACTACAAATGTAAACAGAAACACGCACTGTGGTTTTTTATATTTGTATATATTTTATATGAATAAATGTTATTTTTGAAATAAAAAAATACATGCAAAGACACACACACACACACCACACACACATGGAGACACATGCAGTCTTAAACTAATGTACACTCTTGCATGCAAACACATACTTACAAACACATACACACAGTCAGACATATATTCATATACACGGTCAAGCTCAAATACAAAATCATTCACATTCACAGATCCACACTCATCACAGATAACACTTAACCACATTCTTACATATTGTTACATTCATGGTTAACCTCCATAGTTAACCATAAGCATGTATATATATATACACACACACACACACACACACACACACACACACACACACACGCAGCACACTAACACAAAGGCACAATCACACTCACACTCATGTACACACATAGTTAAACAATCACATATTCTCAAATTCGCCTATGCTCACAGGCAAACACACTCTAACACATGCCAAGGCTGAGCCTGCGATTCAGTCATCAAACATAAGAGTGATGTTACTCTGCATTTGTGTCCTTGATAACATCAGTTCACTTATTTAGCTTTCTCCAACTATCAAGCCCTGAACTCCCCTCATTCAGCTGGTGAATGTCACAGGATCCTGTGTTTACAACATTTTTATGGAAAATGTCAGCAGAAAAAGAAAGAATTGGAGCAAGAGGGAGTTCTCTTCTCTGCCATTCACGCATCAATCACCCTGCTCACTAATCTGCATTGTCCCATGGTTAAGCTCAAATGCTCTTGCCAAGTTGATTCCTGATCATGAACACAGATATCCCAATGTAACAAACATTCAGTACACACACCCATCAGCCTTCTTCTGTAGGCAGTTCTGTTGAAGTCCTTATCTGTTTCCTGAAATAGAACTTGGCACAGTGGCGCTGTGGTTCGTGCTGCTGCCTCACAGCTCCAGCGACCCAGGTTCGATTCTGATCTTGGGTGCTGTCTGTGTGGAGCTTGAACATTCTCCCTGTGACCATACGTTTTCCCCAGGTGCTCCAGTTTCCTCCCACATGCCAAAGGTGTGCTGGTCACTAGGTTAATTGGCCACTATAGATTTCCCCTGGTGTAAGTGGGTGGCAGGAGAATATAAAGTTCTGTGTAAGAGTGAAAGTAGGTTAGAGGGAAATGTGGGGGGATGGGACTGATGGGATTACTCTGAGAGCTGGCCTAAACTCAATGAGTCAAATGGCCCCCTTCTAGGTTGTAAGAAACTTTGAAACTTGTGTGCCACTTCACTCTCTGACTGTGGCAACGAATCTGCCCACTGCCTCGGGTCTAGGTGTCCTGTGCTCCATGTTTTACTACATCCAGATCCCGCCACTATGCCATTGACTAAACCAAGCAGTTTCAGTAGTTCAGTCAGTGGGCACGAATGTGAAATATCGTGGGAACGTGTCCTTGTTATTGCTGGATTCTGGCACTTGTTGGGGTCCAAACAAACAGGAGACCCAAGGCTGAGATGGCGTGAGAGACAGAGGTTAGAAGGAGGGAGGCGCTTGCTTATACCAAATCCAAAGAGGCTGGAGGATGAAGAAGAAGTGTACAGTCCTTTTTTTCCAGGGAAAGGGAACTAAAAACTAGGTTTAAAGTGAGAGGGGAAAGATTTAAAAGAGACCTGAGGGTCAACTTCTTCACGCAGAGGGTGGTGTGTATATGCAATGAGCTGCCAGAGGAACTGGTTGAGGCAGGTACAATGATAATATTTAAAGGACATTTGGATAAGTACATGGATAGGAGGGGTTTGAGGGATATGGGTCAGACACAGGCAAATGAGACTAGCTTGGTGGGCACCATGGTTGGCATGGATGAGTTGGGCCGAAGGGCCTGTTTCCGTGCTGTGTTAATCTATGACTCGAAGTGGGATGTGAGAAGGTGGAATATAAGTGAACTACCTTTTTCAGTGGTCTGCAGACTGCTGACAGTCACAGCCCCATAAAGGCCAAGCACTCATCTCCTCCGTGATAAGTGTTGGTCCCAGTCTGGATAAGAGCTACTGCTTTTGTCTCTGGTTCACCCTTCCCTGCAAGAGAGAGGGAAGTATGTCCATGAGAACTGTGCAAATTTCTTCAGCATTGTCACGGTTGAATAGCTGGCTGTCTGTGGGCAGGATGGGAGAGGCTTGCAGTAGAGATAGGATGATAAGGGTGAGGTGTGCACAATTGCACAATGAATGTTAGGTATGAGACCTGATTGAGAGAGATTGTAGGTGATGGGTGTGGTGCACACAGCAGTGCTGTGTTACCATTGCTCTTGTACGATAATTGGAGGTACGTTCACTGACCTTTGCTTGTGGCATTGCAGGTGGAGCAGCGGCCTCACAACTCCAGCGACCCGGGTTCAATCCTGACCTCTGGTGCTGTCTGTGTGGAATTGCATGTCCTCTCTGTGACTCGGTGGCTTTCCACCCCTGGTACTTTGGTTTCCTCCACATTCCTAAGAAGCACATGTTGGTAGGTTAATTGGTTACTATAAATTACCTATGGTGTAGGTAGGTCTTGGGAGAATCAGGACATGGGCATGTGTGAGAAGTTACATACTTAAATGAAAGCTGGGCATGTGTTAATGGGCATGTGTGAGGGAAAAGATTACAGGGGAGTATTGGTATTGGTATTGGTTTATTATTGTTGCTTGTACCGAGGTACAGTGAAAAACCTGTCTTGCATACCGATCGTACAGGTCAATTCATTACACAGTGTAGTTGAATAAATAGGGGAATGAGAATACTCTGATAGCTGGTATACAGTCATAGTTAACAAATTATAGAGTGATACTTTGGCCCACTATGAACATGCTGTCCATTGTACCTATCCACACTAATCCCATTTACCTGCTTTCTATGCCTTGGAGTTCAAGTACTCGTCTAGCTGTTTCTTAAATGCTGTGAGAATCTCTACCTCCATTACCCCTTCATTCCAGACTCTAACCACTCTCTGTGTGAAAAAGACAATCCTCCTCAGATCCCCTCTAAACTTCCAACCTCTCACCTCAAACCTATGCCCTTCCGTTTTAGTCACACCCACCATGGGATTTGATTTTTTTACTATCCTGCTATCTACTCCCCCCATAATTTTATACACCTCTATAAGGTTTCTCTTCAGCCTCAAATGCTCCTGGGAAAAGAAGTCATCAAGTTGAGTTTGTTGTCATGTGCACAAATACAGTGAGGCACAGACAACACACAGAACATAAATTATACATAAATGATACATAAAATTATATTACACAGTGAAAAAAAAACTGCAAAAACAAGACCACAGTACCAAAAAAAAACAAAGGCACAATCGAAGGCAAGTTCATGGTACTGCAAGAGGTGGTCCATAGTGTTCTGTTGTTGAAATAGAATTAGGATTGTGCCAGATGGTTCAAGAATTTGATGGTTGTAGCTGTTCCTGAACCTGGTGGTGCAGGACTTCGGACTTCTGTACCTCTTGCCTGATGGTAGCAGCAGGAAGAGGGCATGGCCCAGATGGTGGGATCCTTGATGAGAGATACCCTCTGTGACTGCGCTGCCTGAATGAAGAAATTACTATCAGTCAGGACAAGGTCAAGGAATAATCCTGCTCAGTAATTCATGGTCAATGGGAAATGCAAATTGCAAGCTCATTCTCGTTCCTTGCGTCTGGGGTTTATTCCATTGATACCACTGGATGAGATTTTGGAAGAAGAAAACATTACTTGGACCCCACATATAACACATTCATTGCTTAATATACTACAGCATTGAGATGAATTCCCACAAGTTTTGGAGAGACTGTGTTTTAGGATGATTGTGATTTGAAATCACTATCTGTTGGGATAACTGTTTTGTGGAGATTGTCCCCAGGAATCATTGTGTTTTGGAATGACTTGTTTTTGGTGACTGTTTTGTGTTTTGCAGTGATTCTGTTTTATGGTGACTGTTTTGAGATGACATTTTTGGGCGACTGTAAGTTGTTGTTACCAGTATTGGTTTATTGTTGTCACATGTACCGAGGTACAGTGAAAAGCTTTAGTTTTGATGTGCCAACCGGACAGATCATGCCGTACATAATTACATCAAGGTACATAGAACACTACAGCACAGTACAGGCCCTTAGGCTCACAATGTTGTGCCAACATTTTACCCTACTCTAAGATCTATCTAACCCTTCCCTTCCACATAGCTCCCCATTTCTCTATCATTTTATCATGGTAAAAAGAAAACAAAATGCAGAATATAGTGTTGCAGTTACAAAGAAAGTTCAGTGCAGGTAGACAAATAAAGTGCAAGGGCCACAACGAAGTGGATAGGGAGATCAAGAGTTCAAGACACCATCTTTCAGCTCATGAGAATTGTTTATTTCAGTACCACATGATTAAAAATAAACTCGGCAAAAAGTGAAATGCAACTACAGGCACTTCTGGGTCGTTGACTTCACTTCAGAAATTCATCCAGGTTCTTTTGATATTGAGTTGCATTTGTGCATCTGATGTGACTTCAGATGCACCTCAAATGTTGTCATTCCCCAATGAAACGGTCCTTCAAGGGTGTTGCCCAGGAAGTTTCTTCACATTGTTCCATTAAACACATTGGCTGCTCACTGAACAAACCTGCTTTTGTAGCAGAGGTGCTGGACTGATCCACAATCAGGCAGGTCACTCACTTACTTTCAATCATTTACTCAACACATGCCCATTAAAAGTTAATTCTTCATTCAAACCTTTTCTTTCAGCTTTTAACTGAACAGTGTAATCATTTCTATGTTTCTCCAACTTTCATTTAAGTAAGTAACTTGTCCCAACAGCTCTATGTTGACAAGTCCCATTCTTTGTATAAATCTCCAAAATCCTATTTGAGTTTATTTGCGTTGGTTTTACTTCTTCCAGATTCAGCAGAGGTTCATTAGATTAAGATTTGGTGGAGAAGATTCAAGGAAGATGTTGCCATTTCTGGGGAAAAGCTGCATTAGTGGAGGTCAACAAAAAATGAGAATTAAGGAGAGACTTCTTTCCTGGAGAATGGGAAGAACATGGAACTCAACTTCCTCGGGGAGTGGTTGAGATGAATAGTATAGATATACTTAAGTGGAAATTAGATAAAGAATTGACAGAGGAGGAAATTGAGTGCTATGGTGTTATATGAAGAAAGAAAGGCAGCAGGATCAATGCATGGTAAACACTGAAGGAATACTGCGAATACTTGTTCCAGTCTCTAAAGCCAGTAGACCCCTTTCTCTGGTATGACTATCCACATCTTGGCTCGATGGGCTGAATTTCATAGATTTAAAGAACCTCTGCTGAATCCAGAAGGAGGGAGTCACAGAAGTAAAATCAACTCAAATAAATTCAATTTGGATTTTGGAGATATACAAAGAATAGGACGTCAGCACAGTGCTGTTGGGACAAGTTACATACTTAAATGAAAGCTGGAGAATCATAGAAATGATTACACTTTTCAGTTAAAAGTTGAAGGAAAAGGTTTGAATGAGGAATTAACTTTTAATGAGCATGTGTGAGTAAATGATTGAAAGTAAGTGATTGTCATATGCACAGACTTGCGAGCTCATTGGATTTCTTGCTGCATTGCATCGGGGTCCTTCGAGTTAGACTCCTGGTACTGACAAACAGTTGTCTGTTCTCAGTGCCTTTTGACCATATGGATGGTGTCAGCACAAGGCACCTCTTCCACCTCCTACCTCTGCCCGGTATAGCATCTAAAAACCTTTGAACCTGATTGTTCAACTGTTGTTCATTTCTCCATTCACTTCCTGCAAACCTGCCAGCACCTTCTCCACCCACCACCCGCCTTTTTACAAGACTAGTTTTAGACAGTGCAGCTAACTTCAAAGGATGATCGTCCCTCCACAACATTGACCCTCTGTCTGCACTGGCTACGTGAAGATATTACTATCAGTCAGGACAAGGTCAAGGAATAATCCTGCTCAGTAATTCGTGGTCATGGGGGAAATGCAAATTGCAAGCTCATTCTTGTTCCTTGCCTCTGGAATTCATTCCATTGATACTACTGGATGGGATTTTGGGAGCAGAAAACATTACTCGAACTCCACGTGAAACACATTCACTGCTTAATACACTACAATATTGAGATAAATTCCTGCAAGTTTTGGAGATACTGTGTTTTAGGATGATTGTGATTCAGAATCACTGTCTTTTGGGATAACTGTTTTGTGGTGACTGTCCCAGGAATCACTGTGTTTTGGAATGACAATTTTTTGGTGGCTGCTTTGAAGTGATTGATTTTATGGTGACTGTTTATAAAGATCAGTCAGGACAAGCTCAACAGTGAATGCTGCTCAGGGCTAAGTCCAATGAAGGTCCTCCAATTGGCAGGGTTAGAGAAATAAAGTCGACATTCTTTCCCAAGCAGGTTACCGCACCACTGATACTCTAATTATACTCATTTGGCTCTGATGGGTGGGCCACATCATGTACATACCCGACACCTCACTCCCAAAACAGGCACCCAATTCAAAGCTCTGCAATGGGAACAGATTACCAGGAGGACAGAGGTAAAGATTCCAGAGTGGTCTCAAATCTTCCTTGCAAAAATGTCATGTCCCCATCAACTCTTGGGAATCCCTGATCCGTGACCGATTAAGGTAGAGAAAGAACATTCAGGATGACATTGAGGTCTTCTCATTAACTTGTCCAGAACACATTGGAACCAGCATAAACAGCAGAAGAATTGCACCACCTCCCTAACTACCTAACGCCTGCCCGATCTAGCATTCCTGCTTCTCTTCTGGCAGAGTCTGTGGGTCCCACATTGGCCTCATCAGAACCCACATAGCTGGAGTCATAGAATCATGGAGTTATACAGCATGGAAACAAGCCCTTCGGCTCAAATCATCCATGCCAAACAAGGTCCCTACTTAAGCTAGTCCCATTTGCCTGAATTTGTCCTATATCCTTCTAAACCCTTCCTATCCATGAACGTGTCCAAATGGCTTTTAAGCATTGCAGTTGTGTCATAAACATTGTAATTATGATCACTGGAGTGGGACTAAGTAGTCATCATTCCCAAAAGACTGCTTGTTAGACCACGCTTGGAGTATTGTGTTCAGTTCTGGTCACCTCATTACAGGAATGATGTGGAAGCTCGAGAGATGGTGCAGTGGAGATTTACCACAATGCTGCCTGGATTGGAGAGCATGTATTATGAGGATAAGTTGAGTGAGCTAGGGCTTTTCTCTTTGGCGAGAAGGAGGATGAGAGATGACTTGATAGAGGTGTACAAGATGATAAGAGGCATAGATCGAGTGGACAGTCAGAGACTTCTTCCCAGGGTAAAAATGGCTAACAAGAGGGGGCATAATTTTAAGCTGATTGGAGGAAGATATAAGGGGGATGTCAGGGGCGAGTCTTTTACACAGAGAGTGGTCGGTGCGTGGAACGCACTGCCAGCAGAGGTTGTGGAGGCAGTTACATTAGGGACCTTTAAAAGACCCTTAGATAGCCACATGAATGATAGAGAAATGGAGGGCTATGTGGGAGGGAAGGGTTAGATAGATCTTAGAGCAGGATAAAATGTCGGCACAACATCGTGGGCCAAAGGGCCTATACTGTGCTGTAATGTTCTATGTTCTATGAAAAGAAGATTTTAAACACTAAGTGGTTGGTTACATGTTGTGTATTCCTTCTAATTCTTCATAATTTCAATTTAAGAATTCCAAAATTCATCATACAGAGGAGTAATTATGACATTAACATTAAAATCACAGGGACTAGTCATTTAACTCCTGCTTTTTACAGTTCATGCTCTGAGAGTCAAGCCTTGCTGACTGATAATACAAGATAAGATAAGATTTCTTTATTAGTCACATGTACATCAAAACACACAGTGCAATGCATCTTTTGCTCAGAATGTGCTGGGGGCAGCCCGCAAGTGTTGCCACGCTTCTGGCGCCAACATAGCATGCCCACAACTTCCTAACCCGTACATCTTGGGAATGTGGGAGGAAACCGGAGCACCTGGAGGAAACCCACGCAGACACAGGGAGAATGTACAAACTCTTTACAGGCAGCAGCCAGAATTGAACCCGGAATGCTGGCACTGTAATAGCATTACACTAACCGCTGCACTACCATGCATGGAGACACAAGAGGCTGCAGATGTGGGAATATGGAGCCGTTTTTTTTGGGTCAAGCAGCATCTGTGGAGGCATACTTTTCCTCCACTGATGCTGCTTAACTCGTTGAGTTCCTCCAGCAGTTCAATTTGTTGGCTTGCTGACAAATGCCAGATGAGATTCAGCAAATCAATTTTAGGTTAACCTACAGCATATTAAGAATCAGTCTTCCATATCCACTCAATTTTGCAATAATTATTGATGCACCGGCTTTGTTGAATCCAATCTTCAAATGTGTCTGGTAAACTTGTTTATGTGACTCAGTGCATACAGTCACAGCTCTTTGGGGGAACAATAGGCTCAGTGTATTTTTCCATTCACTTCAATTGCTGCTTGAGGTGTGTCCATGCTGCAGCTGGGAACAGCAGCACAGATTTATTTCAATTCGAAGGCTCAACCATTAAAGTAGCTGCAGGCAGAATGGAGGTAACCTGTTGCTGCTTGGATGAGTTTTGCTGAGACAAAAAAAACTGTTTTTGTCACTCCATGTCCTGATACCCTGCAGAGCAGGCAATCATCCAAGCTGTGGTATCAGAAGGGAAGATAACTGGAGAGCGGTATGGTCTCGCACAGACTGAGGAATGAAAAGTCAGCCAGCAAATCAACTTGCGTGTCATTTCTCCAGTTGTTGCTCACCTCAGTTTCTACCTCTCCAGGACTGATAGCTATACTTTAAGTTGCCTGGTTCCTAAACTCTAGAATATCCTTTCCTAAAACTCTCCACTTCTCCTTCCTTCTGAGATTTTGTTAAAGCTACCTCATTGACCAAATCCAGAGTCCAGATAAAGGGTCTCAGCCCGAAATATCAATTGTCCATTTCCCTCCACAGATGATGCCTGGCCTGCTGAGTTCCTCCAGCATCTTGTGTGTTGCTCCAGATTCCAGCATCTGCAGTCTCTTGTGTCTCCTCTTTGAGTGAATGTTTGGACCCTTTTCTAATACTTCATTGTATGGCCGAATGTCAAATGTCCTTTCATAAAGCTCCCATGAATGCTTTAGGGTTCAATATGATAGATAGATATCTTTATTGGTCACATGTACATCAAAACACACAGTGAAATGCACCTTTTGCATAGTGTGTTCTGGGGGCAGCCCGCAAGTGTCGCTATGCTTCTGGCGCCAATATAGCATGCCCACAACTTCCTAATCTGTACGTCTTTGGAATGTGGGAGGAAACCAGAGCACCCGGAGGAAAACCACGCAGACATGGGGAGAACGTACAAACTCCTTACAGACAGTGGCCGGAATTGAACCTGGGTCACTGGCGCTGTAAAGCGTTACGTTAACCGCTACACTACCGTACCTGCCCATATATATAAATATATATATAGATATATAAATCCAAGTTGCCATTGGCATTGGGAGATCTATGTTTCAGATGTGTCAGCTTCAGAAAAGAACTGGAGAACAAGCCTCCCCAAGGAGGACATTCATTGCTCTTTCTACCAAATGACTGTTGTAAATAAGACCATCTTAGATCAAAGACGTCATTTTATTCATTTACAGTCATGAGTGTCGTTATCATTTGTTGCCCACCACTCACTATCTTTGAGAAGGTGGTGGTGAGCTGCCCTCTTGAACCATGTGGTGAAGGAAGTCCCACAGTATTTCTAGGGAACGAGTTCTAGGATATAGACCTACGAAGGGTCAGCTAATATATTTCCAAGACAGGATGTGGTGTGACTTTGAACAGACTTGCAGGAGGTGAAGCTCACATGTGCCTGCTCTCTTTCTCTGGGTGATTATGGTTGAAAGCTTGGGAGTCTGGTCACCTTGTATTTTACAGATGGTTCACTGCTGCTAAGGCTGCGTTGGTGATGAACAGGGGAAATGCTTAGGAGGCCAATCAAACTCCTCTGTCCTGCATGGCGTTGAACGTCTTGAATATTGCTGAAGGTACATTCATTAAGGTTAGTGGAGAATCTACCAGCACACTCTTGACTTGTACCATTGGTGTTGGGAGAGCTTTGGCTATCAAATGCTGAATCACCTGTTGTAAGATTGCCTCCCCCTGACCTGGTCTTGGGAGCCATATTATTTCAATGGTTGGTGTACACACACACACACACACACACACACACACACACACACACACACACACACACACACACACACACACACACACACACACACACACACACACACACACACACACACAGTTAGCAGTGAGCTCCTTGTGCAGTAACTTTGAATGGTGCACCAAGCTTGTGAACTTGATGATGACACTTAGAGTGATATTCAAATACTTTGGTCTTGAGATTGTCTGGAAGTACCTGAAAGGGAAAGTTAATGGATCAGTATTGCTGTTCTGAAGTAGTTTATCAGACATGCAACTATCTTTGATGCAACACCTTATAGAGAGAAAAAGTGCAAGGAAATCTGGATATGGCAGAAGTATTCTTCACCCTGGAGACATGGAACGATAGCAGGTTTGTGTGTTTTAAGGATGAAGCTTGAAGTGTTTTAAATCGTTGTGACATGCATAGAATTCAGTGCTGAATTTTCAAAGCAAACAGCATTCCCTGGGAGAATTGTATTAACTCAGACATTCAGTTCTGAACTAACATAAAAGTCAGCTCACAACCTGCTGCCAGAGTTAATATAAACAGAAATGCTGGATACACTCAGCAGTCAGAGAGCGACTACAAAGAGAAGAGCAAAATTAAAGTTTTGGGTGGGTGCTGAGAACATAGAACACAGAACAGTTCAGCACAGTACGGGCCCTTTGGCTCATGATGTTGTGCGACCTTATCCACATTCAATCTATCCCTCTCTCTACTTCACCTCCCATAACCCTCTACTTTTCTTTTGTCCATGTGCCTATCTAACAGTCTCTTAAATGACCCTATCGTATCAGCCTCCACCACTACCCTCAACAGTGCATTCCAGGCACCCACCACTCTGTAAAAAAACCTACCTCTGACATCTCCCCTGAACTTTCCTTCATGCACCTTAAACGGGTGACCTCTAGTATTGGCATTGCCACCCTGGGGAAAAGGTGCTGGCTGTCCACCTTGTCTATGCCTCTTATAAACCTCCATTAAGTCTCCTCTCATCCTCCATCACTCCAAAGAGAAAAGCCCTAACTCACTCAAACTCTCCTTATAAGACATGCTCTCCAACTCAGGCAGCATCCTTGTAAATATCCTCTGCACCCTTTCCAAAGCTTCCATGTACTTCCTCTCATGTGGTGACCAGAACTAAACACAATATCTAACCAGAGTTTTATAGAGCTGCAACATTACCTCTCAGCTCCTGAACTCAATCCCCCGGCTAATGAAGGCCAGCACATCATACGCCTTCTCAACTGCCCTATCCACTTCTGTGGCAACTTTGAGGGATCTATGTACTTGCACCCCAAGATCTCTGTTCCTCCACACTGCTAAGAATCCTGCCATTAACCATGTACTCTGCCTTCAAGTTTGTTCTTCCAAAGTATATCACTTCACACTTCTCTGGATTGAACTCCATCTGCCACTTCTCTGCCCAGCTCTGCATCTTGTCTATATCCTATTGTAACCTACGGCAACTTTCTTCACTATCTAAAACACCACCAACCTTCGTGTCATCTGCAAAATTACCAATCCATTCCTCCACTTTCTCATCCAAATCATTTATAAAAATCACAAAGGGCAGAGGTTCCAGAACAGATTCCTGCAGAACACCACTGGTCACCGACCTCCAGGTCGAATACTCCCCTTCTACAACCACTCTCTGCCTTCTGTGGGCAAGCCAATTTCGAATCCACACAGCCAATTTACCATGGATCCCATACCTCATGACTTTCTGAATGAACCTACCATGGGGAACCTTATCAAATGCATTGCTAAAATCCATATATACCACATCCATCGCACTACCTTCATCAATTTGTCTTGTCACTTCCTCAAAAACTCTATTAGTCTCATGAGGCACAATCTGCACTTCACAAAGCCATGTTGACTATCCCTAATAAGACTAAGCTTCTCCAAATGCTCATAAATCCTGTCCCTAAGAATGTTCTCTAGTAGTTTGTCCACCACTAATGTAAGACTCACTGGTCTATAATTTCCAGGATGATCCCTTTTACCTTTCTTGGACAATGGAACAACATTTGCCATTCTCCAATTCTCCGGTACAACTCCTATGCCCAGGGAGGACTCAAAGATCATTGTTAATGTTCCAGCAATCTCTTTCCTCACTGCCCATAGTAACCTGGGGTATATCCGATCCGACCTCGGAGACTTATCTATCCTAATTCTTTTTAGTAGCTCCAACACTGCTTCTTTCTTAACCTCGACATTTGCCCGTTCTACGCTAACCTCACACTTGTCTAAGTCCCTCTCCCTGGTGAACACTGAAGCAAAATATTCATTTCAGACCTCCCCTACCTCCTTAGCCTCCAGACACATGTTTCCCCCTTACCCCTGAGTGGTCCTACCCTTACCTTAGTCATCCTCTTGTTCCTCACATGTGTAGAACGCCTTAGGGTTTTCCTTAACCCTACTTGCTAAAGCCTTCTCATGTTCCCTTCTAGCTCTATGTCCCTTCTTAAACTTCTTCCTGACTACCTTATAACTCTCAAGAGTCCTATCTGATTTTTGCTTCCTAAACCTTAAATATACTTCCTTCTTCCTCTTGACTAAACCTTCCAGCTCTCTTGTTAACCATGGTTCCTTCACTCTACCATCCTTTCCTTGTCTCAGCAGGACAAACCTGTCTAGAACCCCATGTAAGTGGTCCGTAAACAACCTCCATATCTCTGTTGTGCATTTACCAGAGAACGTCTATTTCCAGTTTATGGTCTCAAGTTCTTGCCTAATACCATCGTAATTTGCCCTTTGCCGATTAAGTATTTTCCCATTATGTCTGCTTCTATCTTTGTCCATGGTTATGCTAAAGGTCAGGGAGTTGTGGTTACTATCCCCAAAATGCTCGCCCACCAAGAGTTCTGTCACCTGACCAGGTTCAATACCTAATACCAGATCCAGCATGGCCCCTCCTCCAGTCAGCCTGTCCACATACTGTGTCAGAAATCCTTCCTGGACACACCTAACAAATTCTGCTACATCTAAGCCTTTTGCACTAAGGAAGGGCCAATCAATATTAGGGAAGTTGAAGTCACCCATGAAAATAACCCTGTTATTTTTGCACCTTCCCAAAATCTGCCTACTTATCTGCTCCTCGGTGTCCCGATGGCTATTTGGGGGCCAATAGAATATTCCCAATATCGCTCCCTTCCTGTTTCTGACTTCCACCCACACTGGCTCAATAGACGATCCCTCTTTGATGTCCTCCCTTCCTACAGCTGTGATATTATCCCTGATTAGTAATGCCACCCCCCACCCCTTCTACACCCTTCCCTATCTCTTCTGAAACATCTAAACCCCGGAACCTCAAGTACTTCCAGTATTTCCTGTTTTTATTTCAGAATTCCAGCATCTGCAGTTTTTGCTTTTCTGAGGTCCGAGTTAATGTCCATTAAACTCTCACAACAAGATCTAGATGAACTGGGGAAGGGGGCCAAGGAATGGCAGATGGAATTTAACTCGGGCAAGTGCACAATGTTGCATTTTGGTGCGTTAAGTCAGGGCGGGACTTACATAGTAATTGGTAGGGCCCTGGAGAGTGTTGTAGAACAGAGACTTCTATGGGTACATAGTTTCCTGAAAGTGGCAACACAGGTAGACAGGGTTGTGAAGAAGGTGTTTGGCACACTTGCATTAATCAGTCAGAGCACTGACTACAGGAATTGGGATGTCATGTTGCAACTGCACAAATTATCGGTGAGACCACACTTGGAGTATTGTGTGCAGTTCTGGTCACCCAACTATAGCAAGGATGTCATTGAGCGAGAAAGGATGTAGAAAATATTCACAAAGATGTTACCAGCACTGGAGGGTTTGAGTTATAAGGAGAGATTGGATAGGCTGGGACTGTTTTCCCTGAAGCATAGGAGGCTGAAGGGTGACCTCATAGAGCTTTATAAAATATTTGAGGAGCAAAAGTGTTGTGAAACAGATTCAGGGTCTCAGAAGGCAAGGACTCTGAACGCAGTCTGGCAGTAAATGTTTTATTTACAGAAGACAAACAAGGGAAAATGGTAACAGGAATAACACACACACGCGCACAGTTTATAGCGAGCGTGGGAAAATCGCAACGGGGGTAAAACACACACACACACACACAACAGACTAGATACATACAATCAAGGAAAAGCAAAACAATACCCACCACCCTTTGACTCAGTGCAGGCACGTCTCCATGCTACTAGGGAGACTAAATAAAATGCTCCCAACCCTTAAACAGTGCACACCTCACCAATAATTTCTCCAGCACCGTTTCACAGTGCTCGGCCTGGAGTGAAACAGGGTGATCCCTCGAAGCGGACAAAGAGGAAGAGCCAAGCACATGTGGCGCCTTTTATAGTGCTGGAGGGCTGGGGGGGTCCAGCCCAGGTAATTTACAAAGGTCAATGGCCCAGTGCCAGTAAGAACTAATCGATTATAAAGGCCAGTTATCAGGTGTGCGCTGATGGGTGGGGCGGGGCTAAACCTTGATTGGCAGTGGTGTGTCTTCCTACCAGGTAGGGGGCAGTGCTGTCATCTGACCAGGTGGGGGGCAGTGCTGTCACGTGACAGCCACGACCCTCCACAATACAATAGGTAAGGTGAATGATCACAGTATTTATTGCAGGCTAAGGGAGTCTAAGACTAGAGGGCATAGATTTAACTGAAAGGGGAAAGATTTAAAAGAGACCTGAGGGACAAATTTTCACACAAAGGATAGTGGGTATATGTAATGAGCTGCCAGAGGAAGCTGTAGAGGCGGGTACAATTACAACATTTAAAAGACATTTGGACAGATACATGGATAGTAAAGTTTTGGAGGAATATGGGCCAAATGCAGGCAACTGGGACTAGCTTAGATAGACATCTTGGTTGGCATGGACAAGTTGGTCTGAAGGGCCTGTTTCCAATATGATTCATGATTCAGTGATCAAATCAGTCACAATAAAAGCATTATTTGAATCTTCTGATAGATAAACCTGAGCTAAGTGCTGGCTAAACAAAATGTTTAACTGACATACGTATAGGCAGCATTGACCAAAACTGATTGTGGAAGAGAACCAATGGAAGATCTGAAGCTAAAATAATAACATAAGATGTTGGAAAAACTCAGCAGGTCAGGCAACAATCTCTGGAAAGAGGAACAGTTAATGTTTCATGTCCGAGACTCTTCACCAGAATTGAAATCATAACTGTTTCTATATGTGCTGCCTGACCTGCTGAGTTTTTCCAGGATTTTCAGTTTTTATTTCAGATTTCCAGCATCTGCAGTTTTTTGATTTCCATTTTACAGCGAAGTGCTGTAACTTGGGATCCACTGCCTGTCAGGGTGGAAAATACATATTCAACTGGAACTGTCCAAAGAGAACTAAGTAAATACTTGAAGAGGGAAAATAGCTCAGAGGAAGAAAATGGAAAAAGCAAGTTGGATTGTGGTTTAAAAACCTGTGCAGGCACAAATGCTTTCTGCCTTGTGAGATTCTATAATTCTAAGCACAAGAAGATGACATGGAATATTTATAGTTGTTCATTTGTTAAAGAAAGAACTTGCACATATATTTTCTCTCAAGTCTGCAGAACACCCTTGAAGTACTTTTAAAGTGCATTCATTGATGTAATGTGGGAAAGTTTGCAGGCAGTTTGTGCATCGCAAGTTCCCACAAGCAGATAGTCACTTGTGATATCAGTTCAGAGATAAACATTTGGACAGAACTTTGGGGAAAAGATACCTGCTTCTTTGACCAACAGAAGGCAGGTTTGTTTGAGTACTACTATATTGCTTTCTCCGTAGATTGTCACCTTGTCGTGGTGGAGAAGCTTGTGTGGTCCTGAGATCCCGAGAGCGATGCCGTCTGGAGCTATGGTCCTGGTAAGGTCGATGGTGAGGTCTCTGACAAAGACCAATCCAACCAAGACCTCAACGGTGGAACAGGCAGATGAAGTTATTTCGAACTCAATGGCTGTGAAGGCTGATGAAGGCTGCAACAAATCCATCAGCTCCAGTCATCGTGTTTTCCATGCCATTGGAATCAATTGGTTGATTTGTGAAGTATCATGTGCTTTTTGTAGTGCAACATCAAGTACACGTTAAACAAATACACGCACAGACGTCTTCGCTCTGTGGGCTACTTCTCAAGATTGGACTCATAAGCCACTTGAGAGCCCATAAATAGATCAACGGAACAAAGACCATCATCCTTGATCTCGAGGGATAGCCACGACGACTATATTGTGACCTTTTTTGTTATATTTCAAAAGTAAACTTGATTCATATTAAAATACAGGAAAAAACAGTGCAAAACTCTTTACATTCTTTGTGTCATTTGGTCAATACGTTTAGTAACGTCAAGACTTTTTTTTAACCATAAACACCACTGCTACTCATGTGGCTCCCTGGTGTGATACCCTTTCATTGTTTGAGGGGCTTCCCCACCCGACTCAGCTCCTCCATGTACGGTAGTGGAAGGAGCCTAGACTGTGGTTCTTCCCCGCAAAGCCTTTGCTTAGTTGCACTGAGTCTCAGTGCATCAGTCAGCACATACTCCTGCAGACTGTAATGTGTCAGTTGGCAGCGTCCCCTTACGGATATCTCACTGTGCTGGAAGATGGTAGTCTGGCAGACCAAAGAGCATCTTTCACTGAGTTGATCTTCCAGCAGCACTTGACATCCATCTCTGTGTGTATCCCTGGGAACAGCCCGTAGATCAGAGAGTTCTGTTACGTAGCTGCTTGGGGTGAACCGTGACAAGGACCCTTGGATTTTTCTCCACACAGCAGCTGTGTCAGAGAGTTGGGTGACTGTCTCCTCTCTGACACAGCTGTTCCAAGGACAACGTGCACTGGGGATGATATTTCAACTGTACAGGAAGGACCTGACTGAGGGAGCCCGTCTCATCACCAGCCAAGCACGGATTATAGAGTTCAAGAGTTCATAGGGTTTATACAGCACAGAAACAGGCCCTTTGGACCAACTGGTCCATGCTGACAAAGATGCCCCATCAAAGCTAATCCCATTTGCCAGCATTTGGCCCATAACTTTCTAAACCTTTCCAATCCATGTACCTATTCAATTATCTTTTACAAGTTGTTATTGTACCTGCCTCAACCACTTCCTCTGGCAGCTCATTCCATGTACATGCCACCTTTTGTGTAAAAAAGTTGGCTTTCAAGTTCGTATTAAATGTTTCCCCTCTCACCTCAAACCTATGCCCTCTCGTTCTTGATTCCCCAATCCTGGGAAAAAGATTGAGAGCCTATCTATGCCCCTCATGATTTTATACACCTCTATAAGATCACCTCTCAGTCTCCTACGCTCCAAGGAATAAAGTCCTAGCCTGTCCAACCTCTCCCTATAACTCGGTCCATCAAGTCCTGGCAACATCCTTTAAATCTTTTCTCCACTCTTTACAGTCTTGGTGCTTGTTGGTGAGTTCTAGGGATGAGGCGTTCTGTCAGATAATTTGGACAGTTTGCTCAGGGAAACACCCCACAATATCCTTGTCTCACAGTATCTGCAGATCGTTCCATGCTGACCATTGCTTGATGGATGTGGTCAAAGGTGTTTGCCTGGAAGAACTTCTGGGTCATCTTCTGGTTCACCTGAACCCAAGGTGGAAGGAGCCCAATGGGTCACGATAGACAAGTTCCTGGATAACAGGAGCAGAAGTGCATCCAACATTGCTCTCCTCCTGATGACCACCTTCGTTTGTAGCTGCATCAGACTGTGCATGGAATCAAAGTACGTGGGCACCAAGCGTCACTATGTGCTGAGGTTCTACCTGTCCCTGGTGTTGCGGATGATGGGTCTGGTCCCATCACCGCGCAAAGTCCCAGTCAGCTGGATGTTGCTGAACTGCCTGTCCTTTGAGAAAAAGTTCTTCCAGGCAAACACCTTTGACCTGCTCTATTTTGACCCTGTAACCTTCAGCGCCACCTAGTGAGGTGGCACAATCTTTCTTTAGCTGGCTTTTGGTTGTCCATGTGCCAGGTTCCTTATATTTGTGGTGTCTTTTTAATGCCCAGTAAAATTTAACACTTTTCTGCAAGATAGTGAAGTACAGCAAACCACAACATCACAAGCATAAGTGTCAAATGAAAATATCCATGAAGGTACACTAACAGATCGTACCTTACTTACCAACTTTCATCATTAGGGGATGAAAAGACCAAGGAGACACATGCTGAGAAGTATCGGAAGTTTAGGAGAAAGAATCTGTAGGTTAGCTGAAGAGATTTTTTTTAAATAACCTATTTTTTCTCACTAAGGCCATGAGATTTGTTGAATCACGGCCACCTTTGTTGATGGGTGTGAGAAGATCATAGGCCTGAGAGAAAGTGGTATCAGGGATGAGTCACAGCTAAAAGCACTGCCAAGAAAGAAAACCCTGCCAAAGATAATAATTTTCCCTTTTAATATTTCAATGAACATTGAAGTATGTCAACCTCTAAATCTACATTGATTTTAAGGACCACCCTTCCTTCAGGCCGCTCCTCTTTGTCTCATTGCAAACCAATATTTCAAACTTATTTATATTACAGGATTGTTTTCCGTGAATTCACTTGCACCATTTCCCTGATTTCTATGTTGATGGGATCATTTTATAGCCCCGGTCAAATTAGGAAGCCATTCACATCTCTCATGGGCAGTTAAGCTCAGACCAAATTTCTGTATGTATGCTGATGACACCCCAGCTCAGTTTATTCTGTCCCCTCCAGTGAATCGAAATTTGTCAGACCCTGTTCTACACCCGGTGCTGGAAATTTTGTTCAACTAAATATCAGGAAGATCAATGTCTTTAGTTACTCTTCATTCCCTAGCCATTGATCACACCCCTTTCCTTGACAATGAGTCAGAGAGCTTGGTATTTGACCTTAAGCTGAGCTTTAGATGATATATTTACAATATCACTGCAATTGCTGTTTCCACCCTGATAAGCATCTCTTGGCTCTGCCCGAGCTTCAGCTCATCAGCAGCTGAAGCCCTCACTGATGTTAACTTAGGTTTTTCCAGCATATTCCTGACATTTGTTACATTCCACTTTCTTTAAACTTGAGGACATCCAAAGATCTCCTACTCTTACTGGGTCCATTACCTCCTTTCTCCTGTACACAGAATCATAGAGCCATAGAGTTGTATAGCATAGAAACAGGCCCTTCGGCCCACCACTGTTCTATACTATCTATATTAATCTATACTACACCATCTATACCAATCCCATTTACCCACACTAGATCCATAGCTTTCTATGCCTTGACAGTTCACATGCTCGTCTAGATGTTGTGAGATTATCTGCCTCCACCAGCTCCCCAGACAACACATTCCAGACTCCAACCATTCCCTGTTGTGAATAAATTCCCCCTCAGATCCCCTCTAAATCTCCTCCCTCTCACCTTAAACCTGTGCCCTCTAGTTTTGGACACCCCTATCATGGGAAACAGACACTGGCAATCTAATTTATCTCTGCCACTCATAATTTCATATAGCTCTATCATGTTACCTCTCTGCCTCCTTCACTCCAGGGAAAAAAAGACTCAGTTTATCCAATCTATCCTAATAACTCAAGCCCTCCAATCCAGGATACATCTTTTGGATATTTTCTGAATCCTCTCCAAGCTAATCACGTCCTTCATGTAGTGCGGTGACCAGAAATGCACACAATACTCCAAGTACATGCTGACTTTCATTGCCACCCAGTTTAAAAAATTGAGTCCTTATTTATAGATAGCTCCATGGTCTCACCCCTCCTTAAATCACTGAGATCTTCTCAAATCCTGATCACTTAATTAATCCACCATTGTTGATCACACCTTCAACTGGCAAGGACCTAAACTCTGCGATTCTTTCCCTAAAGACATAGTTTACTTGAAAACCTATAGCTTTAGACCATAAGACCATAAGGTATAGGAGCAGAATTAGGCCATTCGTCCCATCGAGTCAATCATGGCTGATCTTTTATTCAACCCCATTCTCCCGCCTTCTCCCCGTAACCCTTATCCCCCTTACCAATCAAGAACCTATCAATCTCTGCCTCAATACACCCAACGACTTGGCCTCCACAGCCCTCTGTGGCAACGAACTCCACAGATTCACCACCGTCTGGCTGAAGAAATTCTTTCTCATCTCAGTTTCAAAGGGACATCCCTTTATTCTGAGGCTGTGCCCTCAGATTGTAGATGCTCTTACAAATGGAAACATCCTCTCTACGTCCTCTCTATCCAGGCTTTCAATATCGGGTAGGTTTCAATAAGATTCCACCCCTCATCCTCCTGAACTCCATTGAGTACAGGTCCAGAGATATCAAACGCTCTTCATACATCAAGCCTTTCATTCCTGGGACCATTCTTGTGAACCTTCTCTGGACCCACTCCAGAACCAGGATATCTTTCCTTAGGTACGGGGCCCAAAATTGCTCACAATATTCCAAATGCTGTCTGATCAATGCCTTATAAAGCCTCAGCAGTACATTCCTGCTTTTATGTTCTGGTCCTCTTGAAATCAATGCTTGCATTGCATTTGCCTTTTTTACCACCTTTGGCCAAACTTTTGTTCAACTGCACTCGTGTCTCTTTGTGTGAATTGGTGTCAAGCGACGTCTTGTGTTGTCCCATGAAGATATATAACAATAAAAGTCAGTACAACAGCTGGGAGACTGAGGAAGCAACACTGGAACCTATTCAAAAAATTGCAAGCAAAGGCTTCTGAGAAATTTGGAACTTCTGTGTTCTTGTTGGAGCCCTGAATCTCTTGATAGCTGCCCGCTATTGAAGTTACTTTGTGATGTCCCCAACTGGCCAGTTACAAAATAACCTCTGTTCCAGCTTTCTCCCTCTTGGCTAAGAATAAAGGGTATGGTAGCACTGTGCTTAATTGGCTGAACTGGACTCCAGAGGCTTGAAAGTCCTTGAATCTCAGTATGATATTTGTGGAATTTGAACTGAATTTAAATTCCACAAATATCATGCTGAGGTTCAAGGACTTTCAAGCCTTTCAAAATAAATTAGACATGAAAATCGACATTGGTGATGAGACAATGGGGTTGTCATTAAAAACCCACCTGGTTCATTATTGTCCTTGCATTGAATTGTGCATGGTTTTCTCATGGTCTTACTATTAAAGTAAAACTTTACTGCCATGAAGAAAGGAAACCAGGGTTTCCTTTGATCAGACTACTGCCCTTCCCTCTGGACTTTTCTTGTCCTATCCTGCCTGGCATCTGTCAAATGTTTGATTCGTTTTTTTTATAATTGTGTAAAGTCCTGATTGTGATTGTGCACAAGATTGAACACAGTTTCAATAATTCCTACACGGTGCACTTCAATAAGATTTCAAGTGTGAAGGGAATCGCCCATTCACAATTGGATAAATTTTAGTAGGCATGTCAAGGCACTAGACAGATAACACAAGTGCTTTCTCTGCAAAATTCTCCAATTAGACTAGAAGGTCAAGCAAATCAACATCAGTGTCCTCTCCCCGTCCAACCTTTGTTGCATACAGGCCCCATCACATTTGGTCGGATCCGTTAGGCAGGTTATACCGTTCACGTACCTGACACCAGACTCCCAAATCAGCCACTCTATTCTGAGAGCAACAAACAATCTGCAGGAGGAACTCAGTGGGTCGAGCAGCATGTGTGAGGGGAGAGGAATTTCCTCCCACAGGTGCTGCTCGACCCGTTGAGTTCCTCCAGCAGATTTTTTGTTGCTCCAGATCCCAGCACCTGCAGCCTCTTGTGACTCTGTTCCGAGATTCCTATGGGAATAGATCACCAGGGTGGGAAGAGGAATAGATTCAAGGATGTGCTCAAAGCTTCTGCGAGAAAATGCCATATCCCCACTGACTCCATCCCTGACCCCAAACCACTCTAAGTACAGAAGGAACATAAGAAATGGTATTTAGAATCTCAAATCCATGCGTCCGGAGCACACAGAAGCTTTGAATAAATTGCCGGAGAGTACCATCTCACAAACTACCCAACTGCCTGCTCAGTCAGGTATTCATTCACATTCTGCTTGCTCTGTGTTTTTTGAACCAAGCTACTGCCATGTAAATGGGTAACTGCTGTCTGTCACCGTTACTAAAAAGTTCCAAGGATGAAACTCATTGTCTATTCTACAAGAATCTTGTGAATGCAACAGGAATAACAGAGAAAAGATTATCTTTATCAGTCACGTGTACATCGAAACACACCGTGAGACGCATCTTTTGCGTAGGGTGCTCTGGGGGCGGCCCGCAAGTGTCGCCACGCTTCCGGCGCCAACACAGCATGATCACAACTTCCTAACCTGTATGTCTTTGGAACGTGGGAGGAAACCAGAGCACCCGGAGGAAACTCACACGGACACAGGGAGAACGTACAAATTCCTTACAGACAGCGGCTGGAATTGAACCCGGGTCGCTGGCGCTGTATTTGCATTACGCTAATCGCTACACTACCGTGCCTGCCTCTCCGGTGGAGGACCAAGAAAAATAGAGGTCTACGTTTTTTGCATGTGAATGCAATAGTTCTGATTATAACCAAC
Organism: Pristis pectinata; assembly: GCF_009764475.1. Taxonomy (NCBI): domain Eukaryota; kingdom Metazoa; phylum Chordata; class Chondrichthyes; order Rhinopristiformes; family Pristidae; genus Pristis; species Pristis pectinata. The sequence goes on along the minus strand of NC_067435.1, from coordinate 8,840,357 downwards.
AACCACGGGAGGTCAGATCCATGCAGCACAGTGGTGCAGCTGGTGGGGCTGCTGCCTCACAGCTCCAACGGCCTGGGTTCAATCCTGACCTCTGGTGCTGTCTGTTTGGAGTTTCTCCCTTTGATTATATGGGTTTCCTCAGGATATCCAATTTGCTTCCATATACCAGAAAGGAGAACTTCAATTATGGGGCTAGATTGGGTAGGCTGGCTTGTTTTCCCTGGAGGGAGGCTGAGGGGTGACCTGGAAGAAATGTATAAAATTACAAGAGACACAGATAGAGTAAATAGTCAAAATTTTTTTCCCAAGGTAGGAGTATCAAATATCAGAGGGCATAAGTTAAAAGTGAGAGGAAGGAGTTTTGAAGAGGATCTGAGGGGTAAATGTTTTACACAGAGAGTGGTGGGTGCCTGGAACACACTGTCAGAGGTGGTGGTAGAGGCTGATACAATAGGGACATTTAAAAGACTCTTAGATAGGCTCTTAGATGCAAGAAAAAATGGAGGGTTATGGGCTGTGTAGGAGGGAAGTGTTAGATTGACCATAGAGTATGTTTATATAGGTTGCCACAACATTGTGGGCCAAAGGGCCTGAACTGTGCTGTACTGTTCTATGTTCTACGTAAAATGTCAGCTTTCTGAAATCCTACTACTAAGACACTTAACAGTTAACAAGTTCTGAACTCCCCAAACCAAATCTAAATATTGTACTTTAATTTAGTGGATCTCTGACAACACTGAAACACGTTCTAGTCCACAGCATTTCAAGAATAAAGTTCATTGTTACCTCTCCAAGGGCAGGCATGGTAGTGTAGTGGTTAGCATAATATTTTACAGCGCCAGCGACACAGGTTCAAATCCGGCCGCTGCCTGTGAGGAGTTTGTATGTTCTCCCCATGTCCACGTGGGTTTCCTCCGGGTGCTCCGGTTTCCTCCCACATTCCAAAGACGTAGGGGTTAGGAAGTTGTGGGCATGCTATGTCGACGCCGGAAGCATGGCGACACTTGCAGGCTGCCCCCAGAACACTACGCAAAAAGGTGCATTTCACTGTGTGTTTTGATGTACATGTGACTAATAAAGATATCTTATATATAACAAAGATATCTTACTAACAGCATGCATTTAATGTTGTCTTTGGAGGCAGAGTTCAGTATTTCATTTCATCTCTGTGTTGTTAGCCAGCCTATTCTTAATCGACCATGAAGAGGTGGTGTTGAGCTACATGCTTGAATCACTGCAGCATTTTTGCAGATAGTACTCCCACAATGATGCCGGGGAGGGAGTTTCATAATTTAATGAAGGTGAGCGATTTTGGGGTCAATTTGCAGGTGGTGGTGCTTGCATATATCTGAAAGATCACAAGACAAGGGAGCAGAAGTAGGCCATTCGGCCCATCGAGTCTGCTCCAAAGAGAAGGGAAAAAAGAAAGAGAAATGAGAAATTGGGGGGGGGGGGCAAAAAAAATCTATTCTAACCCCAATTTCCGGCCTTATCCCCATATCCCTTGATACCCGGCTAATTATATATCTATCTATCTCTTCCTTAAACGCCTCCAATAATCTGGCCTCCGTTGCTGTACGTGACAAGGAATTCCACAAATTCACCACTCTCTGGCTAAAGAAATTTCTCCTCATCTCTGCTTTAAACCCGTACCCTCTAATTCTAAGAGTGTGCCCTCTGGTCCTGGACTCACCCACCAAGGGAAACAGCTTGGCCACATCTACTCTGTCCAGTTCTTTCAACATTTTAAATTTTCCTATGAGGTCCCCTCTCATTCTTCTGTACTCCAGTGAGTACAGTCGAAGAGCTGACAAACGTTCATCATATGTAAGCCCTTTCATTCCGGGAATCATTCTCGTAAATCTCCTCTGAACCCTCTCCAACATCAGCACATCCTTCCTAAGATATGGGGCCCAAAACTGCACACTATTCCAAATGAAGCCTCACTAGTGCTTCGTAGAGCCTCATCAACACTTGTCCTTCTTGGTTGTTGGGGTTATGGGTTGGGGAAATGCTGTCTGAGTAATTGCAGTTCATTTTGTAGCTGGTACAAACCACAGCCAATGGAGTAGTTGAGAGATTAGATGTTTAGGGTAGTGGATCAGGTATCAACTGTACGCCCTGCTTTGTTCTGGATCGTACCAAGTTGTGGCACTCATCCAGCCAAATAGCAAGTATTTCATCACACTCCTGATATATACCATGTATCAGGAAAAGCTTTGGAAATTCAGGAGATAAGATATTTGACACAGGATACCCAGCCTCTGAAATGTTCTTTTAGTTACAGTATTTATGTGGCTAGTCCAACTGAGTTTCCGGTCATCTTGAGACTGAAGTAAAAGAAAACCCCATTCCTGTCTCCAAAAATTAAGACCAATGTCTCCAACTGCTCACACTGTTCCTCTGAAACCAAGATACTTTCATCTTCAAAGCACTGAAAGTCTCCACCTTATTATAGCCTTTTTCCTGCCAAGCTATTACCCCCAGCCTCCTTGTTACCTCTAGACTTGACCATTCTAATTCTCTCCTGGCTGGGCCCCCAATCTTCCACACTAGATCTCAGCCAAAGATTTGGTGGCTGTGTGCTAGCCTGCACCAGTTCCCAATCTCATGTGCTCATCAATCTCTATTAATTTCCAATCTGACAAGGTTTTTTTCCTGGTCTAATCCCAACATTATAAAACCCTAGTTAGGCCGCATCTGGCATACCGAATTCAATTCTGATCACCCCGTTATAGGAAGGATGTGGAGGCTTTGGAAAGGTGCAGAAGAGGATTACCAGGGCGCTGCCTGGATTAGAAGGTATGTGCTACGAGGAGAGGTTGGACAAACTTGGGTTGTTTCTCTGGAGCAATGGAGGTTAAGGGGAGACCTGATAGAAGTTTATAAGATTATGGGAGGTGTCGATGGGGTAGACAGCCGGTATCTTTCTCCCTGGGTCGAAATGTCTAATACTAGAGGCCATGCATTTAAGGTGAGAGGGGGTAAGTTCAAAGGAGATGTGCAGGGCAAGTTTTTTTTACACAGAGAGTGATGGGTGCTTGCAGTTCGCTGCCAGGAGTGGTGGTGGAGGCAAATACAATAGGGGCATTTAAGAGATTCTTAGATAGGCACATGGATGTACAGAGAATGGAGGGATATGGTCATTGTGTAGGTAGAAGGGATTAGTTTAGTTAGGTACTTAATTACACGTTTGATTAGTTAGGCATAACATCAAGGGCCGAGAGGCCTGTACCTGTGCTGTGCTGTTCTATGTATGTATTCTCTCCAACCCCCATCTCTGTCGCCTCGTACTCCTCTGAACCTCTGTACTCCTCCTCTTTGCATATACTCATTTTTTTCCCTTTCTCCATCGTTGTTGGCTCTGCCTTCATCTGATAAGCCTAATCTCTGGAATTCCCCCCTCTCTCCTTAAAAGCTTCCCCCCTTAACCTAAATTTTGGTAATCTGCCTTCAGACCTTATGTGCCTTGTGTCAATTTAGTTTGATACATCTGCCGGGTGTGGGAATTCAGGCAGATTGATGCTCTCCCTGATGACTACACCTGCGGGAAGTGCAGCCAACTTCAGCTCCTGGAAGACCGGATTAAGCAGCTGGAGCTGGAGGAACAGAGGAGCATCAGGGAGGCTGAGTGAATCATAGGTAGGACTTTTGAACAGATGGATACATCCAGAGGGCAGGATTCAGGTAGTGGTATGGTCGTGAGCACTGAGAGAGGTAAGGGGGAAAAAGAAGTCAGTGCAGGGTCCCCCTGTGGCCATAGCTCTGTGGATACTGCTGAGGAGGATGACCTATCTGGGCAAGGCAGCAGCAGCCAGGCCAGTAACACTGTGGTCGGCTCTGAGGCTCAGAAGGGAAGGGAGAAGACAAGCAGAGCGATAGTCATAGGGGACTCGATAGTCATAGGGGACTCAATAGTCAGGGGGACAGACAGGAGATTCTGTGGCCGCCGAAGAGACGCCAGGATGGTGTGTTGCCTCCCGGGTGCTAGGGTCCTGGATGTCTCAGAACGGTTGCAGAATATTCCTAAGTGGGAGGGTGAGCAGCTAGATGTCGTGGTGCATATTGGTACCAATGACATGGGCAAGAGAGGAGTAAAGGTCCTGTGAAATGAGTTAGGAAGGAGGCTGAAGAGCAGGACCTCGAAGGTAGTAATCTCCGGATTACTTCCAGTGCCACGAGCTAGCGAAGGAAAGAACAGGATGATACACAGACAAATGAGAGGCTGGGGTGATGGTGCAGGGGGCAGGGTTTCAAGTTCTTGGATCATTGGAACCTTTTCTGGGGAAGGGATGACCTGTACAAGAGGGACGGGTTGCACCTGAACTGGAGGGGAACCAATATCCTGACAGGGAGGTTTGCTAAAGCTACCGGGGAAGGTTTAAACTAGCATTGCAGGGGGATGAGAACCGGAAAGACAGGTCAGTAAGTGAGAGAACGGGCAGGAGGGCTGATGTCAGGGAATGTAGTATTAGGCAGATTCCTGATATCAGATGTGATGGGACAAATGGTTTGAAGTGTTTGTACTTTAATGCTCGGAGTATTATGGGCAAGAGTGATGAACTTAGAGCATGGATTAGTACATGGAACTATGATGTTGTGGCCATTACAGAGACTTGGTTGAGGGAGGGACAGGAATGCGTGATTGATGTACCAGGGTTTCAAAGTTTTAGGAAGAATAGAGAGGGGGGTAAAATAGGGGGAGGAGTGGCAATACTAATTAGAGATAATATATTAGCTGCACTCCGGGAAGACATAATGGAGGGCTCGGATACAGAGTCTATATGGGTAGAACTCAGGAACAGGAAGGGTGCAATCACTGTCTTGGGGGTGTACTATAGACTTCCCAATGGCCACTGGGAATGCAAGGGGGCTAGATGGGGCAGAATTTGTTAGGTGTATCCAGGAGGGGTTCCTAAATCAATATGTTGACAGTCCAACAAGGGGAGAGGCTATTCTGGACCTGGTGTTGGGTAATGAGCCTGGCCAGGTGACTCAGCTATCAGTGGGTGAGCAATTGGGGAACAGTGACCACAGCTCATTAACTTTCAGGATAGCTATAGATAAGGCTAGGTATGGGGCTAGCAGGAGGGTTTTAAATTGGAACAGGGCTAATTATGAAGGCATAAGGCAGGAACTAGTAGAGTAAACTGGGAAAACTTTTTTGCTGGCAGGTTCACGTCGAGCATGTGGGAAGTGCTTAAGGATCAAATACACAGAGTACAGGACAGTTATGTCCCAATTAGAAGGAAGGACATGAATGGAAAATAAAGGAACCTTGCATGTCCAGAGAAGTTATGAACTTAGTCAAGAAGGAAAAGGACAAGTATGTAGAGCTTCGGAAGTTAGGATCAGACAGAGCACATGAGGTCTATGGAGATGCAGCTATATAGGACCCTGGTCAGACCCCACTTGGAATACTGTGCTCAGTTCTGGTCACCTCACTACAGGAAGGATGTGGAAGCCATAGAAAGGGTGCAGAGGAGACTTACAAGGATGCTGCCTGGATTGGGGTGCATGCCTTATGAAAGCAGGTTGAGGGAACTCAGCTTTTTCTCCTTTGGGGTGACGGAGAATGAGGGGGACCTAACAGAGGTATATAAGATGATGAGAGGCTTTGATCGGGTAGATAGTCAGAGGCTTTTTCCTAGGCTGAAATGGTTGCCACAAGAGGACATAGGTTTAAGGTGCTGGGGAATAGCTATAGGGGAGATGTTAGGGGTAAGTTTTTTACTCAGAGAGTGGTGATGTGCGTGGAATGGGCTGCTGGCAATGGTGGTGGAGGCGGATACGATAGGGTCTTTTAAGAGACTTTTGGATAGGTACATAGACCTGAGAAAAATAGAGGGCTATGGGTCTCTAAAGTAGGGACATGTTTGCACAGCTTTGTGGCCAAAGGGCCTGAATTGTGCTGTAAGTTTTCTATGTTTCTATGAGAAGCTAGAATGAACTCAAGAAAGGAATTAGGAAAGCCAGGAGAAGCCATGAAAAGTCCTTAGCAAGTAGGATTAAGGAGAATCCAAAGGCATTCTATACCTACGTCAGGAATAAGAGGATAACGAGGGAAAGGGTAGGACCACTTTGAATGTAGAGGATGTGTGTGAGTTCTGAATGAATATTTCTCTTCAGTATTTACCCAGGAAAGGACAGCAGGATGCAGAAATTAGAACCAAGGGCGGAAACATGTTAGGGCATTTAGAGGTCAAGGAGGAGGTTAGTGTTAGGTCTCTTAAACAGTATTAAGGTGGATAAGTCCCTGAAGCATGATGGGATATACCCCAGGTTACTGAGGGAGGGCGAGAGAGGAAATTGCTGTGGCCTTAACCAGCATCTTTGTGTCCTCTTTGACCATGGGTGAGGTCCCGGATGACTGGCGAGTGGCTAATGTTGTTCCTCTATTTAAGAAAGGAACAAGGGAAAATCCGGGGAGAACTATAGACCGGCGAGTCTCACGTCAGTGGCAGGGAAATTCGCTGGAGAAATTCTAGAGATAGGATATACGAGCACCTGGAATCCAATGGCTTGATTAGGGAAAGCCAGCATGGCTTTGTGCTGGGCAAGTCGTGTCTTACTAACTTGGTTGAGTTTTTGACAGGGTGCTGAGGGAGATTGATGAAGGTAGAGCTGTGGATGTCATCTATATGGATTTCAGTAAGGCATTTGACAAGGTCCCACATAATCGGTTAATCAAGAAAGTTCAGATGCCTGGGGTCAGTGGAGAATTGGCTGTGAGGATCCAGAACTGGCTTGCCTGTAGAAGACAAAGGGTGGTGGTTGAAGGGACTTATTCGGGCTGGAGGCCTGTGAGTAGTGGTGGTCCAGAGGGATCTGTGCTGGGACCTCTGCTGTTTGTGATGTACATAAATGACCTGGATGAGTATATTGATGCGTAGGTTAGTAAGTTTTCAGATGATACCAAGATTGGCGGAGTAGCGAATAGTGTGGAAGACTGGCAACAGATACAGCATGATATAGATCAGCTGCAGATGTGGGCAGAGAAGTGGCAGATGGAGTTTAACCCAGATAAATGTGAGGTGTTGCACCTTGGTAGGATTAATGTCAAGAGGCAGCACACTCTTAAGGGCAAGACCCATAACAGTGTTGAAGAGCAGAGAGACCTTGGGGTGCAAGTCCATGACTCACTGAAAGTGGCTACACAGGTAAACAGGGTGGTTAAGAAGGCCTATGGAATGCTTGCATTTATTTAATTGAGGTATGAGTATAAGAATCAAGGAGTTATGATGCATCTCTATAGAACTCTGGTTAGGTTGCATTTAGAGTATTGCGTGCAATTATGGTCACCTCACTATAGGAAGGATGTCGAGGCTTTAGAGAGGGTGCAGAGGAGGTTTACTAGGATGCTGCCTGGATTACAGGGCATGGGCTATCAGGAGAGGCTGGACAAACTTGGGCTCTTTTCTCTGGAGCGGTGGAGGCTGAGGGGTGATCTGTTGGAGGTGTATAAAATTATGAGGAGAATAGAAAAGGTGGACAAGCAATATCTTTTTCCTATTATTGAATGATCCAATACCAGAGGGCATGCATTTAAGGTGAGAGGGGATAGGTTCAAAACAGATGTGAGAGGTACGTTTTTTACTCAGAGAGTGGTTGGACGCCTGGAATGCATTGCCTGATAGGGTGGTGGAGGCAAACTTCATGGGGGCTTTTAAGAGGGGCTTGGATGGGCACATGAATGAGAGGAAAATAGAGGTATATGGACATTCTGTTGGTAGGAGGGATTAGTTATGTCAGCACAACATTGTGGGCCAAAGGGTCTGTTCTGTGCTGTACTGTTCTATGTTCTATCTCCTAGGGATGTTTTACATCTTTAAAAACACCATATAATAGATGGTAACTTTTGATGAAATAAATATTGAACAATATTGAATGCTGTCAAATGCTTTATTAATTTTATTGCCCCTGCTCCCCTGCACCATCTCCATTGCATACATTGTCCATTACAATCAGAGTTAGAGCTTTGACAATGAACATAAGCTGCCATCCAAAGCGACAAGGGAAATCCCAGCCATTACATGTCTGAGCAAGTTAGTAAGTACATAAGGTTCGGAGAAGCTACAACATAGATCAGTGGCATAGCCTGTTGTCCAAATTGAAGCAGAATGCACGACCAAGCTCAACCCAACGTTGCAATATTTGTGTTGGAACGTTGTTAGAATGTACGTTTTGTTTCTGGAAAATAACAAATAAATTATTACCAACTATGATGAACCAAGAAGGGAAAACCTCCATCCAATAACCAGAAACAACTCACACTTGTATAATGTTTTACACGTTACTTTCACAATGTCTCAGACTGAGGTACGTTTCAAGGGGAGTTGCTGTTTTGCTACAAATGTTGCAGCCAATTTGCTTCTAACTCCCTCAGAAAGTGAGGAAGCTAGTTTAGGCTACAGAATGGCATCAGGGGACCAGTTTGAATGGGTAGAAAAATGGGAATTGAATTCATTGGTAGAAATAATGCATTTTGGAGAGCTCAGACCGGGCCATGTACAGGTGTACAAGTCAATGGCAAGGTCACAATTAGCGTACTGTGTGTCGTTCTGGTCACCTTGTTATCGGAAGGATGTCCTTAAGCTGGAAATGGTGCAGAAAAGGTTCACAAGGGTGTTACTGGGACCAGAAGGTTTGAGTTATAAGGAGAGACTGGATAGGCTGAGACTGTTTTCCCTGGAGAGTAGGAGGCTGAGGAGTGATCTTATAGAGGTTTATAAAATCATGAGGGGCATAGATAAGGTGAATAGCCACAGGCTTTTCCCATGTTAACGAGTCCAAAACTAGAGGGCATAGATTTAAAGTGAGAGGGGAAATATTTAAAGACTTGGAGGGCAATTTTTTCACACAGAAGGTGGTGGTATATGGAACAAGCTGCTAGAGGAGGTGGTAGAGGCAGGTACAATTACAATACTTAGACATTAGCACAGGTATATAGATATGAAAGGTTAAGTGGGATATGGGGCAAATGCAGACAAACAGGACTAGGTCAGTTAGGCAACTTGGTTGGCATGGACGAGTTGGGCCGAAGGCCTGTTTCTGTGCTGTATAACACAATGGCATCAATGTGATAATAATTGAGTAGCATGTCTCTGTGAATGTTGGCCAATGTACCAACGATATCCCTGCGCACTTTTTCAACATAATGCCAAGAGATCATTTATATTTATTTGATATCCCATCTGAAAGATGGTATCGCCCACAGTACAGCACTCCCTCAATTCTGCACCTTGAGTATCAGCCTGGAATTTTGTGTTCACATCTCTAGGATTGACCTACAAGGTAACTATATAACTCTATAGAGCAGGGAGGACTAGCTGGGGATGGGCAAAGTTGATCTCAGATCCTGAGAATGAATCATAAGAAAGGAGACCCAACAGAAGAGAACACACAAGAGAAGAGAATGAAAAATATCATCCAAGGATTCAGCTATAGTTTAACAATTATCCTTTGTTTTTTTTGTCCCATCGAGAGGTGCTTTTATTAGAGCACAGGATTTTGAGGGTGTATGGCAGAGTTAATACTGTGAGGATGTTTCCCTAGTAGGAGTCAGGGGAGGAATCTAGAACCATGGAGGTAGTCTCAGCATAAGCCACATGAGCAGCGATTTCTTGTAGAAGGTTGTAAACCTTTGGAATTTTCTACCCCAGAGAAATGGTCTGTAGTTATTCAGGGCTTGAGATAGATTTTGAGAGGGGAATCTTGAGAGAAGAGATTGGACAAGAAACACAGTTGATCAGATCAGCCACAATCAGGGAAGGCTTGAGAGGCCATATGACCCATTCGTGCTTCCATTTTTTTTATGTTCTTATGCTCGACAGCTGAGGTTCAGTTGACAGCAGTTCCTGTTGCATTTTGTAGCACTTTTCATTAAGTTGCACCAGACTCAGGTACTGCTTCAAGATGACTTAGATTGAGGGTAGGCTGATACAGTGGATGGAACAGTTGTACCCAAGTGCCCATGTCGGATACCCAAGACTTGGGAACAGAACTTTGAAATTGCTTCACCATTAGCGCTGTCAGAGTGAGGTGAACTCTGATTAGGAGGCACAAGAGACTGCAAATGTTGGGAGTCTGGAGCAAAAAACAAGATGCTGGGGGAACTCAGGGGGTGAGCAGCATGCGAAGGGAGATGGACAGTCAACGCTTTGGGTTGAAGGATAGAGGAAGATAAAGGGAAGGAGTGGAACAAAACCAGGTGAGGTGAGGAGCAGTGTTGTTAGGCAGATGGAGGAGGGGAAGAGTGGAAATAACAACAGAGGCTGGAAGGTGATAGGTGGAGGTGACGAAGGGCCACAGATCCTGGAGGGGAAGGTAGAGCATGGAATCAGAGCAGGAGGTGGGGTGGGCAAATGGGTACACTGGGGGGAGGGGAACCAGTGGAAGTGGCGTGTGGGTGATGAGCAGATTGAATGGGTGGAGGATGGGGGGGGGGGGGGGTCACGTAAACGGCGAAAGGTCAGGATGAGTGTGGATTAGGGATTATGGAGAACCCGACACCACTAAGGTATCTGGATTATAGGAACCATTTCAAGAAACTGTTTACTGGAACCAATTTGAGTTGGGAAGCTGGGAAGATCAGGGTATCAGCTACACTTAGAGAGTGGGCAGAACCTTTATCAAAGGACTAAATTCCTCCACAAGAGAGATGGGATAAAATCTTATTGAACGTAACACTTTTCAAATGCCTAAATCAGTATTTTGTGACAGCATATCATGTAGACAATATTTTTATTGAACTGAATGCTCACCAATCCTTGTCACGGTTGTCGTTACCCCAGACGTCTCTTGTCCACCCGTAATAATAGTGCTGTGACAAAACACCAAACAGATTAATTGTAAAGCAGTGAACGGCAATAACTAGCCAACCGGGCTTGGTCTCACTGTTGGGGTAGGTAAGGTTCCTGTTCCTGAAGGCAGTAGTTTGAGTTCTGACAACAGTCTAGATGCTTAACTGATCATCAATTCCCAGGTTCTTGACTCAAAAACTAACATTTTTTTAAACTCAATTCATCCTGCAGCAGAATCTGACCATGACACACTCGGGGGTGAACCCTCAGTTTTGAATTAAGTAATAGAATTGTCACGGCATAGATGGAAACCAATTGGGCATTGAGTCTACGTTGTCTCCTAATAAAACAATCCCCCTGAATATAACAATCTGAAAATCATTCCCTCTCAAGTACCGGTCTAACTTCACAGGGTTCTACTTCTCTTATACCTCCCTTTGATTGATCCTGTTTCTACCAACACTGCAGGCAGTGAATTCCTGATTAGAGCCATGTCTGTGTAACAATGTTTTTTACTCACATCCACTGCTTATCTTCTGCCCAGAAAGTTTAAAATCTGTGTTCACCTTATCCTTGAAACATCCGCTATTGGGAACAGCCTTATCTAACTGCATCATGATGTTGTCTACCTCTAGCTCAATCTCTATTGAAAAAAAATCAGCTTCTCCAGTCTAACCATATGGCTGAAATCCCTCATCCCAGAGGACGTTCAAATAGATATTTTCATCAGTCTCTCCTTGACCTTCACATCATTTCAAAGAGTGCTGTCCCAAATTTTTGACTTGTTTTGTATTCATCGTTCTGCAATATATAGGAAATTGATGCTTATTCTTATTGGAAAGAGGATTTAATGGGGTCAGTCTCTTGTAAAAATATGGCACTGAAGGTAACAGAGCAACACAATACTCTGTTAAACAGCAACTTGTCCATGATTGAGGCAATAAATTGGCCTTGAACCCCCAGCTATGGGAAACTGGTGTTGCTGTCACTCTGCTATTCCCATATCTAGCCCCATTTCTCCTTTGCCCACCATCTGTCACCCTCTTTCACCTTGGAGAGTCTTTCCTTTTGTCAGATAATCAATAAAAAAAAACTGCAGATGCTGGAAATCTGAAATAAAAACAGAAAATGTTAGAGCACTTGGAAGGTCAGGAAGTAACTATGGAAGGAGAAACAGTCAATGTTTCAGATCGAAGATCCTTCATCAGATGTTATGATGATGATGATGATGATGACTAGTTCTGATGAAGGGTCCCTTGACCTGAAATGTTTAACTGTTTCTCTTTCCACAGATGCAGACTGACCTGCTGTTTGTTTCCGGTATTTGCTATTTTTATAATCTGAAACGATAGCTCTGTTTCTCTCTCTGCCTGAGTACCTCCAGCATTTTCTGTTTCACATTAACTAATCTTTCCTGCCCTCCACTTCATCAAACACCTTCACTTTCATTCTCTCCCCACTCCTTCCTTACTTTTCTGTGTCTTGTTTTACTAATTGGCTAGTTTTTTCTATCAATTACTTAGATTCTTAGCCCCCCTACTTGAATTGAAATCTTGTGGAGATTGTCAATCCACAATGGGCTGGTTCATCTGACCTCCAAACTCATGTTTCAGAAGATCACCAGTACTCCCACTCCCAGGTCTATAGCCTCCATTTCACTAAACCTTAGGGTGCCAAGTCTCCCTCACCGTCATCCCTCAAAATCTGCTGCCTCCCTCTAATGAGTCTTGCAAATTACCACAATTAATGGGAAGTAAATATTACTTTTCCACAATCTAGCTATCTGCAACTATCTCAACTTTTAGCAGTTAATGCAATTTTCTGGGAATTTCTGCTTACAAAGTAAATAATAGAAAATAACAATTATTCATTTAAATCTTTCAGCTGCAATGGTGAGGATTCATGCCTACTAGATCATTAGTCAGGTGTCTGGATTACAAACTCAATAATTTAATTGCAGAGCTACCATTTGCAATATGAACAGTCAATGATTTAACCTCAGTGAAAGACACAAACCTGGTACTTGTGTCACCAAGGAGTTCTCTGTATTTGGCAATTTCCATCTGAAGTTGCATCTTTATGTTAATAAGATCTTCATATTCTTTAGCTTTCTTTACGATGTCATTCCTCAGATTGGTTAACTCCATTTGGAGATTAGAAATGGTCATCTTCAAACTGCCAAGTTGCTTAGCATAGGAATCATTAATTTCATCAATGCTGTTCGCTAAGGAGGCATTCTGCAAAATTAAGGGGCGAGAGGAGAAAAACAAATAGTTTTATTCTATTAGTCTGTCAAGAGGTTGGCCAGAAATATATTACAGTGTGGGTCGGAAATTCATTCATCTCAGTCCTTGGCTTGTGACCATTCGATACGTCATGGAGATCTGGACCATCAATCACAATCTGCCTAAGTGTGGCAGAACATCGGGGTTTAAGCACTATATTGTTCTTCCCTCGACCAACATATGAAGTTGAGGAATGGAGGTTCCTTAAGATGAAGTATCTGCTTTTCAGGTGGTGACTAGTGGAATGAGTCATCCTGAGAGTCACTCTTCACTAAAGGGGCAGTGGGGATTTGTGATAGATTTATCCGCTATCCAGACAAGTAAAATAGAATCTGTAGATCTTACTAATACCGATTTTAACTCAACTTTATGAAAATTGTCCTCATTATATTACAGTAAAGAATACATCCTGCTGCTTCCAAAATTCAACCCTTGTCAAATCAAAGTTCAGAAGCAGATTGTAATGCGCAGAATTGAAAATGAAAATGAGAGTTTAAAAACCAGGTGGTTAGGGAATTCATTGTTGTTCTTTGGCTCCTGAGGGTATAACAGCACCGCTGCCTCACAGTTCCAGGGATCAGGTTTGATCCTGACCTCTGGTGCTGTCTGCGCAGAGTTTACACATTCTCCCCATGATCACATAGATTTCTGCTGGATGATCTGGTTCCTCCCACATCACAAAACTGTGCTGGGAGGTAAATCATCCCTTAGTGGCAAAATAATCAAAGGGGAGTTGATGGGCATGTGAGAGAGAATAATTTATGAGACTGCAGAGAGATAAAGTGAGAGGGAATTGCCTTGTTGGTGAGGTAGCAGGAACTGAATGGCTTCCATCTGTCTTGTCATAACTAAACAAATGAATGTGTGTCCCATTCAGGTTATAACCGGGTATTATACTTAGTGAATTTGTCTGCAAGGGAGAGTATCGTCAAGCAGTTTAATGATCTTTTGCTGAAACTACATCTCTCCTTTACTTACCGCACTTAACAGGGAGTCGTACTCAGCCTGAAGAGTTTGAAGCTGTTGGCGTAATTCCTTAAGCTGGAGTTTTGCACTTTCCGCAGCCTCATTGACTTGAACAGTCAGAGTCGTTTGTTTGTCAATCTTGGATTAGAGGAAAAGATGCACTAAACATGACAAAGCCTTTATAAATCCATACCTCTGGACAAATGTACAGGAACAAAGTGCTGACTTATATAAGATAGAGGGTGGTGATTGATGGGACTTATTCTGGCTGGAGGTCTGTGACTAGTGATGTTCTGCAGGGATCCATACTGGGACCTCTGCTGTTTGTGATGTATATTAATGACCTAGATGAAAATGTAGATGGGTGGATTAGTAAACTCAAGGACGGTACAAAGATTAGTGGTGTTGTGGATAGTGTAGAAGATTTCCAGTGGGATATAGATCAATTGCAGATATGGGCGGAGAAATGGCAGATGAAGTTTAATCTGGCCAAATGTGTTGCACTTTGGGAGATCAAATGCAAAGGGTCAGTACACATTTGATGGCAAGACCCTAAACAGTGTTGATGTACAGAAGGATCTTGGGATCCAGGTCCATAGATCCCTGAAAGTGGTTGCACAGGATGATAGGGTGGTAAAGAGGGCATTTGGTGAGAGGGGGTAAGTTCAAAGGAGATGTTCGGGGCAAGTTTTTTTTTTACACAGAGACTGGTGGGTGCCTGGAATGTGCTGCCAGGGATGGTAGAGGAGGCAAATACAATAGAGGCATTTAAAGTTTCTTAGATAGGCACATGAATGTGCAGAGAATGGAGGGATATGGGCATTGTGTAGGCAGAAGGGATTTAGTTAGGCATTTAATCACTAGTTCAATTAGTTCAGCACGATACCATGGGCTGAAGGGCCTGTTCCTGTGCTGCACCGTTCTATGTTCTATGTTCTGACCGTTCTTCTCTTAAGTCAAATACTTCCCAGATTGCTGAAAAATCTGCCTAATGATATTTAGAGACTTCCATTGAGCATGGATCAGAGTACCACATAGCTGTTTAGCTGGACAATGCAGAGCTTAAAGAAGAGATTTCTCAGAAGACCAGAAACAATCTAATTCTGATTCAATAAAGTCCAAATTTCACCCTTATTTTCTATATTTTGCATTATCCCAATACCTTGGAATCACTTGGAAGCAACAGAAGGTTTTGAAGTTAATCCAGATGACGCCATACGTTCACAGGTTTTGCTGGCCAGGACCTCAAGGGCACATGCCTCAAGTTTGCTGCCAACTGTGGTCTATTCAGAAACCATGACAAGTTCAAGCAAGGCCTCAAGAAAATTAACATTGCTATTAACAACTGTGAGAACCCTGCCCTCCACTACAAAAACTTAATAATCATGCTTTTTCTCCACACCACTGATCGCCCATGTTACGTCTCTTTCCCTCTGTCAGAATGTTGAAAGACCTCCCTCAGTCAGCAGTGACAGTCATTTGATCTAAACTCTAAGATATTGGAGTTCCATGGGGCTTTGGGCACAATGCTATATACCTATTTTAATTCAAAAAAGACTGCAGATGCTGGAATCTGAAGCAACAAACAACCTGGTGGAGGAACTCAATGGGTCGAGCAGCATCTGTTGGGCAGGAAGGAATTGTCCTGATGCAGGGTTTGGACCCAAAGCATGGACAATTCCTTTTCTCCCACAGATGCTGCTCAACCCACTGAGTTCCTACAGCAGATCGTTTGTTGCTCTTTCTGTTTTAACACTGACTCAGATTAGATTTATTGTCTGTTTTATTCTAGCTGGTAGATTTTGCTGGGTTGTTGCATTCAAATCATTCCGTGCACTCAAGCAGTCTCCACCAGGAAAACATATTGGAAGATCAAACTCACCTGAGCACTGTACCAGCTGTCCATTTCATCTTTATTCTTCTTGCACATTGTTTCATAGCTTAATCGCAGTTCTTCCAGCATCTTGCTCAGGTCAGGAGCAGAAGCAGCTTCCACAGACACACTGACAGTCCCAGTGATCTGCTTTCTCAATTCAGCCAGTTGCTGTAAAAATGAACATTACAAACTCATTGGTATTTTCTCCTGCTAGATATTTACAACATTGCTACTGATGAAATCATGACATCGATGAAGTTCTGGTACCGTCCAATCCAGATACTCATCAGCATGTCACCAAATGCTATATCAAACTTCTACAGGTGCCCTGTTGGAAGTATCCTGACTGGTTGTATCAAGGCCTGGTATGGCAATTCCAATGTACAGGAACGCAAGAGGCTGCGGAAAGTAATGGCCACAGCCAATTTCATCATGGGCACAGCCTTCCCTGCCATTGACAGCATCCACAGGAGGCACTGCCTCAAGAAGGTGGCATCTACCATCAAAATTCCCAACCATCTGGGTCAAATTGGTAAATTGGTCTATTATTGTCATATGTACCTAGGCACAGTAAAAACTTAGTTTTACATGGCATCCATACAGATAATTTCATTACAACAGTGCATTGAGGTAGTACAAAGGAAAACAGTAACATAATGTAGAATAAAGTGTTGCAGTTACAGAGAAAGTACAGTACAGGCAGACAATAAGGTGCAAGGCCATAACGAGGTAGATTGTGAGGTCAAGGGTCCATCTTAGTATACTAGAGGACCATTCAATAGTTCTGTAACAGTGGGATAGAAGCTGTTCTTGAGCCCAGTGATATGTGCTTTCAGGCTTTTGTATCTTCTGCCCAATGGGAGAGGGGAGAAGAGAGAATGTCCAGGGTGGGTGGGGTCTTCAATTATGCTGACTGCTTTACCAAGGCAGCGAGAAGGGTAGACAGAGTCCATGGAGGGGAGGCTGGTTTCTCTGATGTGCTGAGCTGCGTCCACAACTCTCTGCCCTCTTCTTGTTGCTACTGTCAGGAAGGAGATTCAGGAGCCTGAAGTCCCACACCATCAGGTTCAGGAACAGCTACTTTCCAACAACCATCAGGTTCCTAAACTGACCTGCACAACCTTAACCCTACTTCAGCAATGGAACACTACAGACCACCTCTTGTACTTGTCTCTGATCGTGTCTTTTTTTCCACTAGTGTCTTCTTTACTCTATCTTCATTGTTTGCATAATTTATAGTCTGTATGTTGTCTGTACTTACGTGCCTGTGATGCTGCTGCAAGTTTTTCATTGCACCTGTATCTCACTATATTTGTGCACATGACAATAAACTCAACTTGACTTACCTTGGGAGTCATCATCCTATGTTAAGCGTCATCGAGAGTCAATGTGGATTCAAAGAAGAGCCATAAGTTCTTTCCATCCATTACTCTGTGCCTCAAGAATGAACCTGAATATTTTTTCTTCATTATGGGACGGCACTGCTGTCAAAGTCAACTTTTGTTGGCTATTCCTTATTGCCCTTGAGAAGGTGGTGATGGCCCACCATGTTGAACCACTCAGTCCATTTGGCTGTTGGGTAGATTCCAGTAGCAATGAGGGAAAGGCCAACATATTATTCCAACTCAGGATGGTATGTGATTTGAGGGATTTGGAGTGTAGTAGTATTGTCAACAAAAGTGAAGTTAAAAAGGATCAAATTTATCTTGAATTGGGTTTAAAACACGAGCTTTGCTTTAGTCTTCTATTCTTGAGACTAAACCATGTGATCTCTCAGGACTAGGAATGGAGCCCAACAAAATGACAATCAATTGGAAATGGTCAAGAATTTCAAAAACAATGAGAATGGACAACAAACTAGCTTAAACTCTTACACTGTAATAAATTAATTAAAAATTAGTTTTTCCAACAGATGCATTCCTTCAATTGGAATGCCATTAATGCAAAGTTTCAGAATATTCCACTTGCCAACACAATGGTCCCTAAAGAAAGAGATAAAGGAGTACCTGTCAAAGGTGAAGCCCAGCTTACCTCCTCATGGTCCTTTTTCAGATACACCAGCTCTTCTTGAGCACCAGTTAGGTCACTTTCCAATTCTTTACAGTTGTGTATATATTCCTCCTTCATTCCTTTGAGGTCAGCAATATCAGCTTCCACCGATTGTCTGGTGTTAAGCTCATTTTCATATCTAATTTGAAGATGTATAAAATAAGGAAGTTGTTTAAATTGAACATGAATTATAGGAACAAAGAGCTCAAAATAACAAAGTTGTACATTACAGGGGGAATTACAGTTCAGTATCAATTGAGACTCATATAGTCAACAACACGTCCATTTATTTGAAAGCTAAATATGTATTAATCATTTTATTGCACTATCAATCCTCTCATTGTGATAGCAATAAATTTGGATAAAGTTGATTTCATAATCAAGCATTCCTGCATTAGGAGATTTCTTGTTGGGAAGTGATTGCAATTCCATCATAATATGGAAGTTTGCACTGGCTCAGATCAATGGAAGTCTATTTTTGTTTGTGTATCTTCAGTAGGTATGCAGATTCCTGGTAGGACTGGCATTTACTATTCGTTACCACTTGGTCCTTGAGGATTTAGAGCTGGGCTGCTTTCTTGAACTGCTGTATGGACCCATTTGTATGGGCTTTGAGACCACAGCTAAGAGAGGAGCACATTGCCAGGGATCTAGCGTCACTTAGACCAGATCAACAGACTTCCCAAAGAAGAACAGCGAACTCAATATCATGCTGGTAGTCATCATTGGTAATACTTTCGTTTTAATTCCAGATTTATATAATCGACTTAAATTCACCAACTGCTGTGCTTGAACTTAACCTCATCTCTCTAGATTACTTACCAGGTTTCTGAACTACTAACCTAGTATCATAACTACCATGGTGAAAATAACAAAAAACTTGAAATCTGACAATAACAAATAACAAAATCCTGGAAATCTGAAAAGAAAACAGAAAATGCTGAAGCACTCAGCATCTGTGGAGAGAGAAATAAAGTTAACATTTCAGGTCTGAGACCCTTCATCAGAACTGTTTCCCAGTTCTGACAAAGGTCTTGGACCTGAAGTGTTAAATTCATTTCTCTCTCCACAGATGCTGCCTGACCTGCTGAGTGTTTCGAGTATTTGGTAACAGGACTATGCAGACTGTTCAAGCAGAAGGATGCATCATTACCTTGCAAAAGGTCACAAGTTTATTGTCATCTGCACAAGTACCCGTGCGCACAGGTGCAATGAAAACGATACTTGCAGCAACATCAAAGGCACATAGCATTAGATAAGCAGCATTCACAAGGAAAACATAAGCATAAATTAATCACAATATTTACAAGAAAGAGCAGGGATGTCTACAAGAATTTTGCAAACGCACATTAAACAGCAAATTATATGTGTGTGCCTTAATGTGCTTAATGATTATCAGAAGGGGCTGATGTCCCTTCATCTACTCCAATGCCCATGCCCTTGGCAATTAAGAATGGGAACTAAATGGTGCCTTTGTTAACGATGCCCATGGTTTTTTGAAAGGCTTGCACTTTAGAAAGTAGCTGTAATTCTGGACAAGTCAAGAAATATCTCACGCACTTAGTTTGAAAGTCCCTTGCAGCCAGAGCTGCATTGTCAAGGTCCAGAGCCAGCCGTGCGTTTCCAAGGTGAATTTGCAAGATCTGAAGACCAAGAACACAATGAGTTAATTCTCCAGTGTGCAAACATGTTGTGTATTGGGCTTAGATGCTAAGGGTATGAACCAATTGCAATATCAAAGAGAGGTTTCAGCAAATAAAGGTTCCATTATAAAAGTCTGCTCTACTTCACCCAGGTAAGCCATGTGTGATATCATGCCCTGATGGATCTATACTTGCATACTATCACCAAGGGTGACTGTGCTTGGGCAGGAAAGATTTCTCAAATGGGCGACACTGTGCTATTATTCTGAATAAGGTCTGTCAACTCCTCACAGTGCACTGATCGAGTCAAAGTCTTGTGTTCCAATCTCTGGAAAGCAGCAAGATTCCTGATTCAATCCTTGTTGGGTTAATCAGGGAAGGACACATTGTTTAGCCCTATTGCCCTTTAGTTGGAATGGGGAAAGCTCCCAAGTTTCCAACTTTTGATCTCTTTTGTTATATACATTAAAATGAGGTTACCACCCAGTTAAACAAACCACCTATAGAATCATATGAAGAACAGCTGTCTGGTTGCAGAGATAGGAGCAATTTCAGAAAGACTTCGAAGCAACCTAGTTGTCATTATGTAGAAGTAACCAAAACGTTAAATAACAGATCACCTTTGAGCTATTGCAAATTTAAACATGAATTGAAAGTCATCAACTGAGTTAATCCTGTTGTTCAATAAAATGCCAGTAACTTCACAAAGCTGCCTCTGTGTCAGATTAAAGCGCCTACCACACCAATGTGCCTGTTAGATCAGATTTCAGACTTCAGGTCAGACAACTTTCCAGGTTAAAATGACTTCCTTCTTCTGACTTACCGACCTGAATTCCAAACTAAAGGAGAGTAGGTTTCAAAGAAGTTCTCTGGACTTCTATCCATTTTGCTTGTGGGTCTGAACCAGTTGAAAGTGTTCAGTTAATCCTCTGAAGTAAGTTCAATTCTCTGATCCTTATAAACAAACTAACATAATCAGTGCAAGAGCTCACATATTGGAAGGAATTTCAAACTTGTTTCTCTGGCCTGTTGATAATTTAGCAAGGACATCCTGCCTTTTTTGTTCCTTCTCCTGACACCTGGGCATATAGATTCCACATTTTGCCCCCTCAAATTAAGTTCTAAACCACTTCCATAAGTTTTCAAGAACACTTTAAGCATTATTAGTATTTAAAGAAGTGCACTAAAACAGTATCAGAGGACTAAGCAGAGTAAAGAAAGTAAATTAGACAGTTCTCAAATAAATGCCCAACATCCCTCTGCAAAAAAAAGTGTTAAGTATCACTATAACAAAATAATGCAAAGAAAGAGAGAGAGAGATGTGTCTGTGTTCTTACAAAAGCTACCTCTTACCTGTTCTCTAAGGGGCTTGATTATTTGATCATAGGCAGAATAGTCAATTGTTGTTAAAGCTGAGCCAACTTGGATCTCTTTCAACTGGAGTTCCAACTCTGTGTTTGTTTTTTCCAGATTCTTTACCTGCTCCAGATAAGTGGACAGCCTATTGTTTAGGCCAATCATGGTCTCTTTCTCATTACCAGTCACACCTCCTGACACTCTGAGTGAAGAAGAGCCTCCACTGAAGCTTGCTCCAGAAAACCCACTCCCAATCCCTGACCCCATCCCCATACTCCTTCCTCGGGATGACATGCTCATGGATGAAAAACTACTAAAAGTTCCACCACCCCCAGCTCTAGCTGATGACCTTAAACTTCCTGAGCGAGACAAGCTACCTAATGACTGATAATTCATGGTGGCTACTTCACTCTAGCTTTCAACAGAAGATAAAGTAAAGCCTTTGAATGCACAAGCTAACTTTGGGTGAGTTGTTGACCTTGGTCACAACCTCACAGAATGGAGTTATCTAGTTGGGAGGTCCCCTGATTCCTCAACCATCCCATTCACCAGGCACTTACATCTGCTTTTATGGCTGGAGAAATAGGTGAATGTTCCCTCCCCTCAAATCTCATTGGACTCCAATCACCTCCTCCCAATAGGCTGACTGCCAGCAAAAGCGATCAAACCCTCCCCTTGTTTTTTCTTGTTTTACTTTGCAAGCGACAACTTTCATGACAGCAGCAGTCGGTTTTAAATAAATTTATATCTGTCAGAGGGAGATCAAACGAAGCAGCTTGCTGGAAGGTACGACATGCCCAACACCCACGCCGACCCTCCCCTACCCTCCCTCTCCTTCTGATCTTTCCCTCACCTTCACCCTCTCTCCGATTGGTCCCCACAACCTCCCCTCCCTCTGATCCTACCCACACACCCACAGCCTCCCCCTCATCCAATCCAACACACAATGCCCCCCACCCCACACACACACACACACACACACACACACACACACACACACACACACAAATAGGTACACACACATACACACATACATACACACATGCATAAATACATACACCTTGCAGGGAAGCAGGCTATTTGGTCCATTGTGTGCATGCTATCAAAAAAAAGGATCTATTTAAGTAATCCACACTTCTCATTTTCTCATCTGCATCCTTGTAGGTTAAGGGTCTTCAAATGTTCGTCCACTAGACATTTTAAATGTGATGTGCATTTCCTTCTTTACTACCCTTTCACACACAGTGAGTTCCAGACTCAACTAGGCTGTGAATTGGTCCACAAAGCTAAACAGGTCAGGGGACAATAAGGGATGGACGATGAATGCTGACCAGTGATGTCCACAGCCCACTAACACACTTAACAAAAACAAACCACACCTTAGGTCTAAGCAGTTTGACTTCAAAATCCAGAATCTTCATTTAAATGCATTTGGACTGCACTCCATCATTTCTCTGCAAGCTCCTTCCCACTCTTTCAAGATTTGGGAGCGTTCATTTAAAACCAAGACGCATAGGAGTTTCTTCTTGCAAAGGGGTGGTAAATCCCTGGAATTCTCTATGGAGACTAGACCATTGGAGGCATTGAAAGAGGAGGAAGAAACATTTGTAAAAGATCAGGGCAAATGGGAAATGACTCAGAAGAGGAGTTGAGGCCTGGGACAGAGCAGCCACGATCGCTTTGAATAATGGGGAAGGCTTGAAGAACCCAGTGGCCTACTCCTGCTCCTATTTTCTTTTATGTTCTTCCCAATTTAGTCTAAGAGTAGAAGAGCATTGAACTGCCCTGTCTCTGCTCTCTCCAGCTCTCTTCCTAAACCCTTCTGAAAGACCATGACATCTTTCCCCTCCTATCTTTAATAACAATTTGTATGGTACAGTTGACATAAAAAGAACAGTCCAGTGCTTGACACAGGAGCATTATCAAACAAGATTACCACACTAGGAGATGTCAAATGAGAGAATGCTTGATCGGAAAAAAAAGATTTCAAGGAGCAAATTGAAAGGCAGTACAGAGAGGTTCAGAGAGGCAATTTAGGAGTTCAGAGCTTGTCAAATGGCCATCAGCAAAGGAGCGTTTAAATACAAGTAACCAGAAGAGGGCAGATTTTGGGAAGTATTGAAACCTCAGAGGGTCATAGGGCTGGAAGAGATTGGTGAGATACGATAGAGTGACAACAAGGAGGGATTTGGAAATTAGGAGGAGTGTTTTAAAAATCAAAGTGCTGCTTAAATGGAAGTCATGCAGGTCAGCGAATACAAGGTGATGGGTGTAAAGGATATTGGTATGTTAGGAAATGTGCAACAGAGTTCTGGCTGATGTCAGGCTTCCAGAGAGGGAGGCCGGACCAGACTGTGTCAGACTGGTTATATCTAAAGGTAACAAAGGCATGTCTAAGGATTTAGCAATCAATGTGTCAAGGTAGGGAGGGCGTCAGGCAACGTCACAGAGGTAGTAATGGGGGGTATAAATAATTGAATGAATATGTGTTTTGAAATTCAAGTGATGGGAAGCTTTTGAGCAATCTGATTCAGTTTTGGACAACTGTCAGGAAAGAGGGCAGTCAATGGCTTGGAAATAGAGGCAGACCCTTCTTTACAGGCTACAAGGTGGATCTAATTTCCCTGCTAACCTCACTCGAGTTTGTACACACAGCATGGAAAACATGAGCAAGTATATACATTGTGTGTGAACCTTGGTGGTAGATTGAATGAAAACATTGTGTTGTTGTCCGTTTTCAAAGGAGATTAGTATTTAACGCTGGCAAGTGTTCTGTACAAACAGGTTTGAAGAGCAAATGTTACCAAGCCAACAAGATGAAACCTAGCCTTAGGTGTCAGTAAGTAACTCTTACAGTATTTAGGTACTTATTAACCTGACTAAAAATAACAAAAAAAGAATATTTCAGAAGCCCAGTTTACTGAGAGCTTCAATCAAAATCATCTTGAGTTACTCCCTGATCTGAGGTCAAAATCTAGGGCTTTAGTATGTTGACAAGAGCGACTGGATTGAATGATAAATTGTGAACTTGCCTTCACTTAAAAATCTGCCATGAAGGACTGAGAGACAAAGTTGACTATCATCAAGATACCAAAGGTTAGGAGGGAGGTGAATCAATAAACTCTGAATGGATAATGCTGTGGTTAAATCACATTTATCCTAAAGGCTACAAAAATAAGAAAAGCTTGCAAATCTATTGTGGGTTTCATTGGATGTCCTAAAGCCACTTACAGCTGATGAATACCTCTGAAGTGTACTCACTATTCTAATGTTAAAAATGTACACCAAGCTGTGCACTGCAAGTTCCCACAAGCAGCAAAGTGAGAGTGACCTGTTTACTTGTAATACTGATTGATAGATTAATTTAAGCCCCAGACAGAAGTGAAAGATATTTCACTGCAATCATGTCTTGGATCTTTCACATTCACCTTAAGGGGCAGATGTGATCTAAGCTTAACATCCCACCCAAAAATGCAGCTCTTTCTCCCAATTCCACGTAAATTTTGTACTCAAAGCTGTGGATAGGATTTGAACCCATAACCTTCTGTCTAAGAGTTAAGAAGCACTAAGCCATAGTATCAAGGGATTGTGATGTTCTCTATATTACTACATTTCCAATGGAGTGTAGTCAGATATTTGCAATACCTTGAATTGGAGCCACAGTTGCTAGTTAAAGTTCAAGTTTATTGTTGTCATAGGCATGCATACATAGGGTATAAATGCCAGATAACAGATAACAAACAAAAGTTAACATAAACTTAAATTAACATATCCCTTGCTCACTGACTGGCTTCCATCCAGATTCATCTTGGCTTAAAAATTCTCATTCTTGTTTTCAAATTTCTGCTTGGTTTTACCCCTCCGAGCTCTATAAATTTCTCTGACCCTATAACCACTGAGATTTTTATACTCCTCCAGTTTGGGCTGTGCTATCTTTCAATGTATTCTCTCACCATTGGCTGCAGCTTCTACTGCTGTCCTGAATTCATTTTCCAAATCTCTCTCTCTCTCTCTCTCTCTCTCTCTCTCAGTCTCTCTCTCTCCTTTATTTCCTTCTTTCTCTTTCTCTCTCTCCCTCCCCTGCTGTGTCTCTTTTTTCTCTTTCTCACTCACTCTCTTTTTTATCTCCTTTCCTCACTCTTTCTGTCCATCTCATGTTTTCTCTGCCTTTTTCCTCCTTAGAACCTACCCCATTGACCTAGCTTTGACCTGATATCACTTTCTTCTATTAATCTCCCAAGAAACGGCTCAAGAAGCTTTATTTACTGAAGATGCAGCTTAAACAACCATAGGTGACTTCACCACAGTTCCAGAACACAACAGGACAGTGTCACATTATTGTCCAACAGCGCAGATTCACAATCCTACCAATCCATCACTGGACCTCAATGAAACAAAGTGTTTTTGAAATGTTGTCCCTGTTACAATGCAGAAAACTTGGCCATACACTACAACTTCCAGTAAATAATAGTGAAATAAAAGAACTGCAATATTAATTAATTTAAATAAATGTTGAGCAAGATACAAGGATGAACTTTCCTGCTTTTTGGTGCAATGACATGCAGTCTTTTACTCTCTAATGGGAGACCCTGGGTCCCATCTGAAAGAGCAACACTCCTCATATGGGTTCATCAATGCCTGTGTTCATGTACCTGTGCATATGTACATTCCTCCTTGCACTTCTGCCCGCTAACACGATCCCACTGGCACCTATGCTCAACAGTAGCTCTGCCATGTGTACCACTGTGTACCAGTGTTAATCCTTGCCTGAAGCTACCCATGTGCCTGAACCCACTGTGCTGAGCTCCATTTGTATGTGCCACCTGGACTGT
The DNA here is from genome assembly GCF_009764475.1 of Pristis pectinata. Taxonomy (NCBI): domain Eukaryota; kingdom Metazoa; phylum Chordata; class Chondrichthyes; order Rhinopristiformes; family Pristidae; genus Pristis; species Pristis pectinata. Next base: position 8,814,548 of record NC_067435.1, on the reverse strand, counting down.
GCCTAACATCAGTTCCTCAGCCAAAAGCCATCCTGTTTCAAAACATATACAAAGAAAATAGAGTGGATTTTGTGCAATTTTGACACCTAGGCTGAGTTCCCGGAATTGAAGTAAGTAAAAGAGGTAATCCAATGTTTTGTCTGCAGCTATGCATTAACTCTCTGAACAAGAAGATAAGGAAGCATCAGTTTAATATGCTTGTGTTCCATTTACTGACCCTGGAACTGTCACCTTCCCCACCCACACTACCTCATGTACTGAGTGCTTCCAGCATTTTGTCTTATTTCGGACTTCTGGCATCCGCAGCTTTTTGCTCCAGTTAAGTCCATGGGCTCTGCCCTCTCTCTGGGATCCTGTCCAATGATCACACACTGCTACCAAAGCAGTTGGAACCTTTCAATTTTGTTTTCCTTTTCTGAGTTTTATAGAGCATTCTTTTCATTGAAGTACAGATAATTACATTTCTGTGTGACCTGAGAAAAGATTGTGCGCATGATTTTCCTGCTTCGCAACAATAGCAGAGGGGAGGCATGAATCTCTTTGTATTGAACCAATTAAACCCCACAGAAACCGTCCAAAGGGCCTAGTGGAAAATATTTCACCAATAAGACTCTGTGCTCGGAATAAATTTCATCCGTTTTCAGATGCATTGATTTTGCTTTGAGAATACTTTATGTGACTTTCAATATATTCATGTTGATGTCCCATAGGTTTGAGGATGTGCTTGGTCAATGTTGTGACAGTAGCGGGAGAAAAAAAAGCCAGAAGACTAAAAAATGTAGGAAAGAATCAAGGGAAGCTAGCAAAATATGTTTTGTGGTTACATGAATGAAAGTTAAAGACTTGTTGAAAATCAAATTAAACTAACACCTGGCATAATGTGTAATCATCCCTCTTGCCAGCTTTGATTTAGTTGTGAGATTTTGAGGCCAAAAATGACGCATCTCGAGTATTTTAAAAGCCAAAAATATTCAATAATGAATATTGTAATATTGTACTAAATATTTAGTACGACGAACCATAAACCGTTTTGACTCTTGAGCTGAGTCAAAACTAAAACTGACACCCCAAGTGTACCTAAATGTAGATGTATTTAAGGAGAAGCAGGATAAACAGAGGATTAGAAAGAGCCATAAGAGAGACTGCAGATGCTGAAAATCTGGAGCAACGCACAAAACGCTGGAGGAAATCAGTAGGTCAGGCAACATCTATGGAGGGAAGTGGACAGTCGATATTTTGAGTGAAGACTCTTCATCAGGACTGACCGCATCTTTCATTCATCCCAAAGAACCTTGGAGCAAATGAAGCTTAGTTACCGTTGTAATGATAGAGAAAGCAGAGGTCAATTTGTGCACAGCAAGCTGCCACAAGCAGGAAAGGATTCGTGACCCAAGATATGTCATTGGTAATGTTGAGTCAGGGACACCAGGTTAAACACCCTGCTCTTCTCCTGAATGTTGCTATGATATCTTTCAGGTCTACCATAGGGGGCAGATGAGGCCTTAGATTGGTCTTACGAGTAGGGATCACAATTCTGAAGGTGCAACATTCCGTCGGAACTGCACTTGAGGACCAACCGAGAATGGGATGCCTAGAGTGGGACTTGAAGCTTTTAATTCAGCAATGAATGTCATATCCACAGCCAAAGCAATGCCCATTTTGCCTCCTTCCAACTCAGTCACGTCCTTGCTGATTTCGTGATGGATTCCATTTATGTTGTATGTGGCCTTCTTTGTACCCATGTTGAAAACCCATAGGTTTGTGGGCGTACTGATCAGTCTTGTGACCGCGGTGAAAAAGACCAGAGGAGTAAATGTATGGGTGGAAATTAGGGAAAGAAGAACAGGATGTTTGCAATTTCATAAAATAAAATTAATGCTTTGTCAAAGAATGAATTGAGGTAATTATTACTAGTTTTGATTTTGACTTAGTTCTGCAATATAGAGATGAAAAAATGATGCATCTTATTCATTTTTAATTAACAAAAATACCCAGTAATGCTATTCAGTAACTACAGCAATAATATCCCAAAGGTTGGTTTAAATCCGTGAACCATTACGATTGATATTGAGGCAAAAAATACAATAGCACTTATTGAGCAACAGTGAAGTTTCCTGATATTTTTGGGCAATACATTTCCTTCAGTTAACAACTGACAGAAGTAGTTTAACTGGTCACTTACCCCATTGCTGAACTGTAATCTTGCTGCTTGCAGAATCTCTTTCAAACTTGGCTTCAAAACAATGAAATGATTTGGAATTCTTCTGTGTTAAAGAGCTTGAAACAAATGCCTCCGACTCAGCCTTCTATATTGTCTCATCTGCCAAGCTTTCTCACTGCTATCCCCACCCTAACCCTTTGTATCCCTTAAACTTCTGTACTGTACCATCTCTTGAACCCCCTGCACTGCCCTGCATTGTCCTACACAGCCCTGCTCCCCATAATCAGTCCTCAATCCCTCCCCATCATTTTTTTCTCTCACTCTCCACACTGCAACCAGCACAAATCTCTGTTTAGTTGGAAGCATTGTCCTCTCTGAATCAAAACTTTGTGGGTTCATGATGGATTAACATTGGTGCCAAAGTACAGTGTGTTAGTGGTAGTGAGGTATATGAATGATTAAATGGTATTATTGAAAGAATATTCTTTCCTCAAAATTAAACTCAAACAACTGTGTCCCTATCATCTGACTGTGGGATCGTACCTCATTGTTGTGTTCAGAAACGTGGGAGACACGTCAACTGTAATGTTCCTCCATGCAAAGATCCAGTCCTCTCTCCTTCTGCATGAAATCCATTACTCTGGCCAACTTTTCTACCTCCTGTACTAATCAGCCAAATACGATATTCCATATTAAAATGACAAGCGGTAAAACACCATCTGACCAATCAAGTCTGTCCCGCACCAGGGTGGGCAGATGATTGCATCCAATCTTTTCACATCTGCCCTCTGTGATGATATAATCTCCCTGCAGGGCCATAAAGGGAAATTCTTCAACTGCTACTAGCAATGAAAACCTGTCCCCTAGTCACAGAAAACTAGTCACCAGTCGGGCTGGGAGACGAACTCTACACTGAAAAAGCCTCAATTGTTCATCTCAAGCCTCAAATGATTCCTCAAAAGTCCATCTAAAGGTGCCTGGTTCTTCCATCTAAAGAACTTTCCATGACCAAGTATAGGTGGTAAGAGTGTGGATGAAGATACGAAGTTAACAGAGGTGTAAGCTTACACAAAGGACCCAGTCAAATTCCTACAGCAGTAAAATTTCAATAATTCACTTCCCATTGTTCAGAAATCCTGATGATTTAGCATCAGTCTCATTGGGTGCTGATTTCCCCCTCTCCCTTTCACTCACCAAGCCCCAGTTCCAGGGCTACCTTTGCGCTCACAGAGAACCCAGTTCCTGCATTCCCTTTCATATCACTGGGTTCTGTTTCCTGTGCTCCTTGTACACCTACTGAATTCACTGAAAAATTCTTTGTACTATTGTTTAACATTTAAAATGTAGTGATTTAAAAGTGCATTGGAGTATTAAATGGAATAAACCCAAAAGCTGCAGTGCAGCACCATTAACGGAATGTCACTGTAGTTAGTACCACTTTTTCCAAAACCCCTTTGCAGGCAATACACAAGAACACATTCGCTAAGGTAAGTGCTTTTAAAAATTGGAATTTGTACTTTGTACTGGGGATGTATTGGGTAGAATTGTGCAGTTGTTAAGTTACTGTGTTAGCCCCCAGAGTTCTGGTCCATTGATCCAAAGACATGAGTTCAAATCCTGTCATGTCAGTTGGGGAATTTAACTAGAAGTAATTAAATAATAAACAAAGACCTCCTCTACATTGGTGAGACCAAGCACAGAATGGGTAACCCCCCCCCTCCTTTGCCAAGCACCTGCACTCTTTCTACAATGGCCATCTTGAGTTCCCGGTCGCTAGCCATTTCAACTTCCCTCCCCATTCCTACACTAACCTGTCTGTCCTCGGCTTTCTCCACTGCCAGGACGAGGTCAAATGCAAACTAGAGTCATGGGACATCATACTCTGCCAGGGTGGTCTACAACCCAATGGCACGAACATTGAATTCTGCATTTTCAGGTAACCGCAACCACTCCCCCCCCCCCCCCCCCCACCATGTGCCTTTCTCTCTCCTTCTGATCCACCCAGGTCTTCTCAAACACTCCCCTTCTTTCCACCAACTTCCCTCCAGCTCCCTGTTATGCAGTTTCTTTCCTCTCCCCCACTTGGTTCCATCTGCCTATCACCCGCACACTCGACCCACAGGGCCCTCTATCCCCTCCACTAGCAGGTTCCATTCGTGCATCATCCACTCTTTGTCTGTTTCCGCTTATAACCTTCTTTTCTTATCAGACTCTACATCTGCAGCCCTTTGTTGTCTTCACATATCACCTCCCAATCTCTGTCTCTATCCCCACGCTTCCCTCTCCCCACCTGGCTCCATCTGTCATCAACCCCTCCTTACCTGGTTCCACCTATCGTTGGCCTCACCCCTCCCCCTCGCCACTTTATACTGGCTCTCGCTCCTTTCCGCGCTCAGTCCTAACGCAGGGTCTCGACCCAAGATGTCGACGTCCCTCTGCCTCCACAGATGCTGCCTGACCCACTGAATTCCTGAGTTCCCTGCAGTTTGTTTTTTGCTTCAGATTCCAACATCTGTAGTCTCTTGCGTCTCCAAGTAATTCAATAAGACTGACATAATAATGTCAACCATAAATCCACTAGTTTGTAAAAACCCATCAAGTTCATAAAGGCTCTCTAGGGAAGCGAATCTGCTGCTCTTACCGAGTGATCTACACGTGACTCAAGACCCACCAGTTTATTAAGCATTACAGCACAGTTGACTTAATAGCCTCTGACGCAACTAGGGATGGACAATAAATCCCAGCACTGCCAAGCGATGTCCACAGCCTTTGAATGAATGAATGAATGAATGAATACTTTAAAAAAGTGAATAGAATGTGAAAGAATGTTTACACATTCTTTGCGAAATGTTCTACAAAATACTTAACTTTGTTAAAATGGGTGGCGTTAACAAGTGTGAGATTAGGACAGAACATAGAACAATACAGCACAGGAACAGATCCTTCAACCCACAATATCTGTGCCAATCACAATGCCAAATTAAACTAAATCTTTTCTGCCTGCACATGAGGCATCTCCCTCCCTTCCTTGCATAATCATGCCTCTTAAATGCTATCATATCTGCTTCCACCACTTCTCTGTATAAAAACCTTGCCCTGCATGCCTACCTTAAACATTCCCCCCTCACCTTAAATGCATATCCTCTATTATTTGACATTTCTACCCTGGGAGTAAGATTTTGACTGTCTACTCTATCCATGCCTCTCATAAGTTTATAAACTTAATTGGACTCTGGGTTGGCAGATTGCACTGGTTTACCTGGTTTCAGGAGTGAAAATCAGAAATAAGCTTCATGGTCCAGAACCAGTTTCTTGGTGAGCTGTATCTTGGCAGTGGTACATGACATAATTCCCAGTGGGAAGCCTGCAGTTGAAACAGCCTGAGGGATTTCTGATTAGTTAGGTTGGAAGATTTTCAGCAGAATGGTGTTTCAAAACAGCATCTCAGATTTTGACGATGGCAACACTGTCAATATTTATCATCACTGTTTCACAAAAGTGGTAGCTTGTTTGGAACTGCTACTTATGTGGCTTCAAATGTGCAGTTTCCCAGATCTTTTTGTGGTGAACATCCACAGTTTGCATAATTGGCAACCATCAATAAATGATATTATGGGAAATCACTTGAATTGACCAAAATTTCAAAGTAACCACTTTGTAAATTACCCTGAAAATTTTAGGCTTCTCTTTGAGGTCTATGTAAACTTTAAATAATACCAAACAATAGTCACTGGTTAGAAAACTCTTGGCTCCAAAAACTAATTTTATTCATATTCATTTTATTTCAGACAGTTTTATAAAAAGAATAAACTGATTTTAAAATAATGAATTGGTTCCTTAATTTTTGAAAGATGTTATTTGTCGGTTTTTAACCCCAATCTTGCATGTGTTCAATTTTTGTTTTATGTTCCATAAAATGTTTCAAATGTTAACTAAAAATTGTGTATTTTGCTTCCTGGTTTGCTGAATGTAAGTATTATTTAATGTGATTGGCTATTCAACTAGTCTAATGATATCACAGGTGTTGGATGCACAGTGAAGTAGCCAAGAGGTCAGTTGCCTCACAATTCCAGTGATCTAGATTCAATCCTGACCTCCAATTAGTCTGTGTAGGTTTTGCATGTTCTCCCTGTGATGGCATGGGTTTCCCCTGAATGCTCTGGTTTTCTCCCACATCCCAAGGGTGTGCTGTTTGGCATGTTAATTGGCCTCTGTAAACTGCCCCTTCTGGTGAGTTCCCGTAAACCATTTGGTTCTTGAAACAACCTGTACAGCTCCAATCACTACCTCAGTAATAACAACACTATAACCACTTTGTACTAAAATAGACTTTGTTTTTTTTTGTTTTAGTTGTGTTCTTTCTTGTATGATTGTGTATCATTTATGTTTAATTTATGTTTCTCTTGTGTTGTATTTCTAATGTTATGTGTCTGTGATGTTGCTGCAAGCAAGTTTTTCATTGCAGCTGTGCACATAGGTACTTGTGCATACGTGTACTTGTGTATATGACAATAAACCCGACTTGACTTGACTTGAGTGGTAGAATTTAGGGGTAGTTGGTGGGAAAGTGGGGAGATTAGGTTCGAGGGAAAATTAGTGGGGGAATGTAAGTCTCCAAGAGCTGACATAGACTCAGTGGGCTGAATGGCCTCCTACATTGTAAGGAAATACGGTGTCAGGAAATGAAAAGAGTTTGCTGGGCATTTGTGGGCAGGTTTCTTTGACTGCAGTGTCAAGCATTGCCATTGCATTATGACTGGTGAGAAAAACGTTTGATAGAAAGAATAGGGTCAAAGGAGAAAAGTGACGTAGATAGATTAATGGAGGGAATCCCTGATATCAGGGCCATGGCAGCTGAAGACACAAGTCATTGAGAGTAGCAGAGCACATTGAGAAAAGCATATATAGTTCCAGCTCTTATCAATAGATGCACAAAGTATAAAAGCCTTGATGTAATTATGTACAGCATGATCTGTCTAGATGGTACACAAAAGCTTTTCACTGTATCTCAGTGCATGTGACAATAATAAATCAATACCAAGCAGGGAAGTCACGCTGAGCTTTTATTAAACATGTTTCCAGCCTGAAGTGGAGTATTATGTTCAATTCTGTCACCGCATTAATGGAAGGATGTCAAAGTCAAAGTCGAGCTCATTGTCATATGCACAGATGCAATGAAAGTCTTACTTGCAGCAGCATCACAGACACATAGCATCATATGAGCAGCATTCAAAAGAAAAACATAAGTTATACACAACTTTTACAAGAACACAATTTGAACAAAAAAGAAACAAGTGCGTTTTACTACAAAGTGATCAAAGTGGTCATAGTGTTGTTGAACTGTAGTGATTCGGGTTTTGCCAGTTGGTTCAAGAACCGAGTGGTTGAAGGGAAGAAGCTGTTCTTGAATCTGGTGATGTGGGACGTCGGGCTCCTGCCCAATGGTAGCTGTGAAAAGATGGCATGGCCAGAATGGTGGGGATCTTTGATGATAGATATTGCCTTCTTGAGACAGCGCCTCCTGTACCAGTGGTGGGAGGGATGTGCTCATGATGTATTGGGCAGAGTCCACTACCCTCTGCAGGTTGTTACGTCCCTGTGCATTTGAATTGCCGTACCAGACCATTATGCAACCAGTCAGGACACTTCCAACAGCACATCTGTAGAAGTTTGTTAGTGTGTTCGGTGACACCGAACGCACAGGGATTTAAAGCTGCTGACCCTCTCCACTGCCGATCCCCCAGTGTAGACCGGCACATGTTCACCCTCCTTCCGCTTCCTGAAATCAACAATCGGCACTTTAGTTTTGTTGATGCTGAGCGAGAGATTATTGTTGCAGAACCACTCAACCAGAAATCCCATCTCCCCCTGATAAGCTGACTCATCACTGCCTGTGATTCATCCAACAACAGTAGTGTCATCAGCAAATTTGAAGATGGCTTTGGAGCTGTGCTTAGTCACACAGTCATGTGTGTATAGAGAATAGAGCAGGGGGCTAAGCACACAGCCTTGAGGTCCATCTGTGTTGATGATCAGTGAGGAGGAGATGATGTTACAAATCCTCACTGATTGAGGACTGCCCGGTTGCACAGGAAGGTACAGAGGCCCAGGTCTTGAAGCTTGATGGTGAGTTTGGATGGGATGATTGTGTTAAACGCTGAGCTGTAGTTGATGAACAGCAGCCTGACGTATGAGTTCCTGCTGTCCAGATGGTCCAGAGCAGAGTAAAGAGCTAGAGAAATCACATCTGCTGTTGACATGTTGTGGTGCGAGGCAAATTGGAACAGATCCAGGTTATCTCTGAGGCAGGAGTTGATTCACATCATAACCAACCTCTCGAACCACTTCATTACAGTAGATGTAAGCACTACAAGATGGTAGTCATTGAGGCAGGTCACCAAGCTCTTCTTGGGCACTGGTATCGTAGATGTTAAAGTATGAGGAAGGATCACAGGGATCACAGTTTCAAGGATAGGTTAGAGAGGCTGGGACTGTCTTATGTGGAGAAGAACAAACTGAGAGGAGATTTAATAGTAGATAAAATGATGAGGGTTTCTGCAGAGGGGATAGTTGTACGCTGTTCCATTGTGGGAGAACTAGAGGTCACAGGTATAAAACAGGTATAAAGAGAGATTATGAGAGATTTATAAGATTATGAGAGGCATGGAGTATCTTTTTCCCAGGGTCAAAATGTCTAATACTAGAGAGTATGCATTTAAGGTGAGAGAGGGTAAGTTCAAAGGAGATGTATGGGGCAAGTTCTTTTGCACAGAGTGGTGGGTGCCTAGAATGCGCTGTCAGGGGTGGTGATGGAGGCAACTATGACAGAGGCATTTGAGAGGCTCTTAGATAGGCATATGAATGTGCAGAGAATAGAGGGATATGGACATTTTGTAGGCAGAAGGGAATAATTTAGTTAGACATCTAATTATTAGTTGAATTAGTTTGGCACAACGTCGTGAGCCAAAGGGCCTGTTCCTGCCCTGTACTGTTCTATGTTCTAAAGCAAAGACAAGAGAATTAAGAGTGACATAAGGAAAATATTTTCATCCATCCTCTGGTGGGAATCTGGAATGCCCTGTCTGCAGATGTGGTGGAGGTAGGTTCTATTTTGGCCTTCAAGCGGAATTGGATAAATATATGATGAGGAACTTAGAGAGTTGCTTTTGCAGATATGATGGGCCAAATGGCCTCCTCCTGTGTTGTAACTATTCTATGAGTGTAAAGACAAAGCATATAATTGCACAAATTGACATGAGGCAAGTCAAAAGATTGGACAGTATATATAAAAAATACAAAGAATGATTGAAAAATTAATTAGAAAGGAAAAATCAGAGTATGAGATAAAGCTAGACAAAATTTCTAAAGAAAGGAAAGAGTTAATTGTGACAAAAGGTGAGTTTTGGGAATTAATAATGGAATACAAGGAGAAAGCAGATGAAATAAACAGGTGTTTTGCATTAATCTTCACTAGGGAGGATATAAGCAACATCCCAAAAATATCTGGGAGAGAGGGATTACTGGTACTGAGCAAATTGTTGGAGTGGCAGGTTAACAAGTCTCTGGATTTGACTGACATCATTTTAGGATCTTAAGAGAAGTGGCTGGTGAGATAGCTTGTGTAATGGTTTTATATTTGCAACAATTCCCAAGACTTGTGGAATGTTCCTTTAATTTGGAAATGTATCTTTGGAAAAATAGAGGGAGACAGAAAATGAGAAACTGCTAGAGTTAGCCTAACATGGGTCCCAGGGGAAATGTTAGAAGCTATTATTAAAGGCATTACAGCAAGACAGTTGGGGGGAGAAAAGAAGGTAATCAGACAATGGGAATGTGGTTTTGTAAAAGGGAAATTATGTTTAACTAATGTATTGTTATTGAAATTATGTTTAAAGAAAGTAATGTGCTGTGGCTAAAGGTGAAATCAGCAGGTACATTATAGTTAGACTTCCAGAGGTCATTTGAAAAAGTGCCTCATTAAAAGATTATTACAAAAAATAAAACCTTGTGGTGTAGGAGGCAACAAAGTGGTATGGACTGAAGACTGTCTGGCTATTAGCCATAATGGGTCTCTTTCTGGTTGGCTAGGATTTGGGGCTGTGGTCTTGACTTCCAACAATTTGTATAAGTGACCTGGATGACAAAAAGTAGGAAAAGAAGTTGTGAGGAGGATGTCAGGAGGCTACAAAGGGATAGAGATGGTTTAAGTGATTGGGGAAAGTCTGGCAAATGGATTGTAACGTGGGGGACAATCTGAAATGGTCTACTCTGGTAGAAAAATACAGGAAGCATATTATCTAAATGGTGAGTGATTGCTGAGCTCTGAGATGCAGAGGGATCTTTCACAAAAGGTTAGTATGCACACAGCAAGTTATTAGGAAAGCTAACATAATGTTATTGTTTATTGCTAGGGGGACTGAAAACAAATGTAGGGAGGTTATGCTCCAGTTATATAGACACCACATGTGGAGTGCTGCGCACTCTGTTGGACTCTGTATTTATTGGAATTGGTTTATTATTGTTGCAAGTGCTGAGGTACAGTGGAAAAACTTGTCTTGCATACCAATCATGCAGATCCATTCATTACACAGTGTGTTGAGATAATACAAGGTACAACAATATAGAATGCAGAATAAAATGTCACACCTACAGAGAAAGTGCAGTGCAGGTAGACAATAAGGTGCAAGGTCATAATGAGGCAGACTGTGAGGTCAAGACTCCATCTTATAGTACTAGGGAACTGTTCGATAATCTTATAACAGTGGGATAGAAGCTGTCCTTGAGCCTGGTGGTATGTGCTTTCAGACTTTTGTATCTTTCTCCTGATGAGAGGAGGGAGAAGAGAGAATGGGTGAGGTCTTTGATTATGCTGGCTGCTTTACTGAGTCAGTGAGAAGTGTGGACAGAGTCCATGGAGGGGATGTTAATCAATGGGAGGAATTTGGAGCAGGTTCTCTGGATCAGTACTTTTGTAGGGCTTATGAGGAAAGATTGGACAGTCTAGGCTTGTATCTGTTGAAATGTAGAAGAGTGAGATAGGACTTAAGATCCTGAGGTGAAGTGGGGAGGAGGTTTTGTCTTGTAAGCAAATCTAGAACCAAGGATCTCTGCTTAAAAAAAATAAGAGACCTCCTATTTAAGACAGTGATGTAGCAAAATTTTAACTGAGGGTTGAGCCTTTGAACCTCCTTTCATCAAAGGGTGGTGAAAGCAGAAGCTTTTGATATTAAGACAGAAGTAAATAGATAAGCAAGAGTGAAGGTTAACTGTGGGTAAATGGGAGTACAGAGTTGAAGTAATAGCCAAGTCATCCTTGATCTTATTGAATGATGGACCAGGCTTAATAGTGGAGGAATGATCTCCTGATCCTGATTGGTATATTTGTTTGGGCCTATTTATGAAGAGTAGGGGTTGGCTGGGAGTGTATTGGAGACCAGCCTAGAGGAAGGGGTATTGAAGAAAGACAGACTTTCCACATCAGAGTTTATCCTGAATTCTGTCTAAGCTACAATGAAGTAATTTAAAGCATCTACCAGCCTTCTAAACCTTGGTTTCCAGGTTCCTTTCAACTCCGTAAAGATCCAATGAGAATAATACCATTGTTCCTACTATTGAGAATACTACCATTGACAGCAAGACAAAGAATAAAGCTCCAGTTGGTATCTCAGGCCTGAGGGTAGATTAATGTGTTTAAAATCTCTTGTCCAGGCTTGTGAAGATTATTTTTAACCTATTATTAATTCTCAGAATGTGGGTGTTGCTGGCAAGACCAGCATTTGATGTCTGATTGATTTCCCTTGAGTAGATCTGTATTTGCCCTACTGAGGTGTTGTCAAAGAATCTTTGACTTGCTGCCTACTCTCTGCTGATGTATACTGCAGTCATTGTGGATGAGAGACTCAGGAGTGAGATAGTCAAGATAATGGGAGCTGCCAATCAAACTGGTTCCTTCGCCTGGAAGTTAGTGTTTCAGGTCAATGACCTTTCACCAGAACTGATCCAAGGTTTGATTTTTTTAAAAAAGTCATCAGCTTCAAACATTAATTTCGTTTCTTTCTCTACTGATACTCCACTCATGATGCTTCTATGAACTAGATCTTGCCAAATCTCTAGATATCTTTATTTGCCACATGTACATTGAAACATACAGTGAAATACATCTTTTGTGTAGAGTGTTCCGGGGGCAGCCTGCAAGTCTCGCCACGCTTCTGGCGCCAACATAGCACGCCCACAACTTCCTAACCTGTACGTCTTTGGAATGTGGGAGGAAAGCGGAGCAGCCGGAGGAAACCCACGCAGACAGAGGGAGAACGTACAAACTCCTTGCAGACAGTGGCCAGAATTGAACCTGGGTCACCGCTGTTGTAACAGCGTTGCGCTAACCACTACACTACCGTGCCTACTAGTGCTCCATATGCTACCAACAAGGGATCTGTTTGTGTTGGAGGGAACTGATGCTCTCTTCCACACAGCATTTGACTTCAATGTACTGTATATGTTGGGGTCCCCTGCAGATCAAGGAGGTCAGGACATTGGCCACTGCAGACTCAGTCTTAAACTTGGTTCCCTCCTCATGGGAACAAATCTTCTGTCCATGAGCTGATTCATGGTTTGTGGGCATTCTAGGCACTCGGATACAAAAATTCAGGCTGGCACTCCATTGCATTTGAGGGCACACTATGCAATCATTGGTGCTACACTAAGTAAGGGAGCTGTGGTTTCCCCCCACATTCCAAAGGTGCACAGGTTGCAGAGGGGTGATTGGTGGCTGTAAATTGTTACTAATGTGTGGGTGAATAGTGTAATTGGGGGGAAGTTGATGTGAATGGAGGGAGATTAGTGTAAAATGGGAGCTTGATGGCCAATGTGGACTCAGTGGATCGATGGTCCTGCTTCCGTACTGTACAACCCTTAACAATCAGGGACAATCTTTCACAAGAGACATTGCTTGATCTAAAAGATAAACTGCTGGAGGAATTCAGTGGGTCAGGCAGCATCTATGGAGGCAAAGAGATAGTCTATCTTTCAGGTTGAGACCATGTACATCAGGAATGAAAGTGTAGAGGGAAGATAGCCAGGGCAAAGGAGAGGTGAGACCGAGGCTGGTAGGTAACGGGAACGAGATGAAGAGGGAGGGGGATGATGGGCAGATGGAGCCAGGTGACCAGGTAATGGGGGTAGGGGGAAGGGATGAGAAAAGTGAACAAAATGGAGAGAGAACCAGTGTGTACTGGTGGAAATGGGAAAGCAACATGGGGTGGGGTTTAGCTGAAATTGGAAAATTCAATGTTTATGCCTTTAAGTTGTAAGCTACCCAAGAGGAATATAAAGTGCCATTCTTCTATTTGCTGTGGGCTCACCCTGGCAGTGGAGAAGGTCAAGGACAGACAAGTTGGTGTGGGAAGGGGAGATGCAATGACCTGCAACCGGTGGCTCAAGATGGCTGTTGAGGATGGAGCACAGGTGCTCTGTAAAATGGTCACCTAGTCTACACTTCCTCTTGTTGATGTAGAGGAGGCCACATTGAGGGCACTGAATGTAGTAGACCCAGGCTGGAGGAGGTGCACATAAATCTCTGCCTCACCCAGAAGGACTGTTTAGGACCCTGGATGGTGAGGGAGGAGTTGTAAGGACAGGTATTGCAGCTCCTATGGTTACGGAGGAAAGTGCATGGGGAGGGGTGGATGAGGAAGGATGACAAACCAGGGAGAGAGTGGTCCCTGTGGAAAGCAGAAAGGGGGTGGGAGGGGAAAATGTGACTGGTGGTGATGTCCTGCGGGAGGGGCAATGCTGAGGGAGTGCCGCACTGTGGGAGGGGCAGTGCTCCCTGCGCATTTCTCTACCTCACGAGACAAAGTCACTGAATATATTTAAGAAGGAGATATGTTGATTTTTATTTCACGTGCAGCATCAAAGGGTATGTGTGGAGAGCAAGAGTATGGTATTGAGATAGAAGATCAGTCATGATCATATTGAATGATGGCACAGGCTCGAACGGCTGACTCCTCCTATTTTTCTGTTTGTTTCCATGCCATTGTGTCTATATTTATCCCTCAAGCCAGAAGCAGATGTATTGCTCATTGTTGTGTTGCTGTTGTGGGAACTTGCTGTGTACAGATAGTTTCACCAGCCTTCAACATGCATGGTTTGGCTTGGAACAAGTCCAACATAGCTTAAAAACATTGGCAGCTGGATGCAGCTGAAAAGATGCTTGGGTTTGCAGCTTGCCCCCGTTCCATTCCTCATTCCTGTCCTGCAAGTTATTCAGAGGCTGAGCTTGTGCAGGAGTTGTTGATACATTTGTTAAGTGATTTGTTGGACTCAGTGCCAGGGACTGCAGAGATAGCATAACTCAGCACACGGGTAACAGCTCGGATTTGGGAGTACATGCATGATCCCCAATAAATTAATTTCCTTGAATCCAAAAGAGGATATTGGTCTTGATTGTGTAAGGAATTCTCTTCAAACTGAATTAAATGATTCCTCATGTTTCAACATCAAATGCGTTGCCCAGTTGGAAATTTATTACTCAGGCTCTGAAAATGAAAAACCAGTTCAACAATAAACTCACAACCTGGTTCCTTGCAGACCCAAGGTGATCAGACTTGGCCTGTTTGAGTTCTTCCAGCAATTTGAGCTGTTTCTGGTGCCCCACAAGGCTGGGTCCTCAGCCCCCTACTTTACTACTTACACACTTATGACTGCATAGTCAATTTCTTCTCTAACTCCATCTACAAGTTTGCAGATAACACCACCATAGTGGGCTGAATCTCAAATAACCATGAGTCAGAGTAAAGGAAGGAGATGGAGAGTCTAAGCTCATGGTGTCCCAACAACAACCTTTCCTTCAATGTCAGCAAAACAAAAGAGCTGGTCTTTGACCAGCAAGGGGCAGGGGAGCGGTGCACATCCTCCTGTTTACATCAATGGCTCTTGAGGTCGAGGTACTTGTGATAATGATAAACCAATTTCTCCAAAGTCAGGTCCTTATTCTAAAGAATCCTTTGTTTCTCCTCCCACTAGAGTTCAGAGTTTGATCTTAGCTCAGGTCACATGTATTCAGAGAGCAGGCACACTGCTGAATGTGCTTCCTAGTGGAGCAGTTAGTGTAACGCTTTACAGTGAAAGCGACCCAGGTTCAATTCTGGCCACTGTCTGTAAGGAGTTTGTATGTTCTCCCCATGTCTGTGTGGGTTTCCTCCAAGTGCTCCGGTTACCTCCCACATTCCAAAGACATATGGGTTAGGAAGTTGTGGGCATGCTATGTTGGCGCTGGAAGCGTGACGACACTTGCGGGCTGCCCCCAGAATACTCTCTATGTTCCACTGTGTGCTTCGATGTACATGTGACTAATAAAGATATCTTATCTTATTTCTGAGCTTGTGATGGAAGGCCATTAATAAAGTAGTTGCAGATGGTTTGGTCCAGGTAACTGCCTGAAGAACTTGTTGAGTGATGACTGACATACCTTGTGCAAGGTCTGATTCAATCACTGACGTGGTTTTGCCTTGATACCCTTTCACTTCAGTTTTGGCAGGGCTTCATGATGCCACATTTGGTCAAATGCTGTCTTGATGTCAAAACAGACACTTTCATCCCATTACTGGAATTCAGTTCTTTGGACTAAGGCTGTCTTAAGGATGGACATCTGTGAGCAGGTTTGTTCACACCATTGATGACACCTTCTGTTGCTTTGCTGATGATTGAGGATGGACTAATTGGGGACTAATTAGCTGGATTGGATTTGTCCTGCTTTCTGTGACTAGGACATTGTTAGGCAAGTTTTCACATAGTTGAGTAGGTGGCAGTGTTCCAGTTCTAATCTGCAAAATGCCACTTCTGGAGCACATGTGTTCAGTACCTCAGTGGGGTGTTGTCCAGTCCCATAGACTTTGTATCCAGTTCCCTCAAACATTGCTTGATCCCATATGTAGTGAATTGAATTGGCTTCAATGACAGTGGTGATCTCAGGAGGAATACAAGATGTATCATTTCCTTGGCCGTTCTAGCTGACCATGGCCACCTAGTCTGGTCTTTGACACACAATGTCCCATCATTGTTGAGGCTGGGAGTGTTCTTAGAGACCTTTTCCTGTTAGCTGTTCAATTGTCCACCACCATTCACAGTTGAATGTGGCAGGACAGCATAGATTTGATCTGTTGTTTGTGTGATGGTGTTGCTCTATCTACTGGATGCTATTTTTGCTGTTTACTATGCCTGTAATCCCATGTGGCTGATTCACCAAGTTGACTCCTCATTGTTCTTACACCTGGTGTTGCATGTGATCTGAACTCCTCATTGAACCTGTCTGGATGCCATGTCTTGAGAAGTGATGTCAGAGTGGGGGATACAGATGGGCCATGTTATAGATTCCTGTGGCCCCCTCACCCCTTTTCTTTCCCCTACACCACGCTCATGACCTACCCATCACCCCCCCCCCCATTCCTCACCTCCTTCCTTTTATTCCATGGTCTACTGCCCTCTCCTCCCAGATTCCTCCTCCTCCTTCAGCCCTTTGCCTTTTCCACCTATCAACTCCTAGCTTTTCACATCACTCCCTTTCATCACCCCTCCGCCACCCACCTACTTTCCCCCTCTCACCTGGACTCGCCTATCACCTGCCAGCTCGTGCTCCTCCCCCCTCCCCCTACCTTTTTATTCTGGCTTCTGCCCTCTTCCTTTCCAGTCCTGATGAAGGGGCTCGACCCAAAATGTCGACTGTATCTCCCTCCATAGATGCTGCCTGACCTGCTGAGTTCCTGCAGCATTTTGTGTGTGTTGCTCCAGATTCCAGCAACTGCAGAATCTCTTGTCTCCTTCTCTTTTCCAATTCCCCATAACTTTCATTTCCTGAATCTTTCAAACATCTATCTACCTCCTCTTAAAGTATCCCCAATGATCCAGCCTTCAGAACTCTACATGGTAGAGAATTCCAGAGGTTCACCAACCTCTGAGAAGAAATGCCGACACACCTCAGCATTAAATGACTGCGCTATAACCTTGTAACCATCTCCCCTCATTTGAGCCTTATGGCAACATCTCAACATCTACGCTGCCATACCCTTTTACGATTTTATTTCAATAAGATCACCCCTCATTATTCTAGACTGCAGATCCACCTTTAGCTGCTCACGGTAGGACAACCCTCTCATCCCAAGAATTAGCTGAGTGAAGAGAAACAAAGGACTGCAGATGCTGGAATCTAAATGAAAAACACAACGATGCTGGAGGAACTCAGCAGGCCAGGCAGCATCCGTGGAGGAAAGCAGGCGGTCAACATTTCGGGTCAGGACCCTTCTTCAGGACAGGAAGAAGGGTCCTGACCCAAAACATTGACCGCCTACTTTTCTCCACAGATGCTGCCTGGCCTGCTGAGTTCCTCCAGCATCATCGTGTTTTTCAATTAGCTGAGTGAATCTCTCTTGGCATTCGATAATGCACAGATGGAAAGATGTGCATTTCAACAGCACCCTTCCCATCCTCAGGTGTCCCAAAGTGCTTAACATCTGACACAACACTTCCTGAGTATACTCATTGTTGTATTGTGGGAAACACTGCTGCCAAATTGTGCACAGGAGTTCCAACAAACAGCAGTGGAAATAATGATCAGATAATCTATTTTTCAAAAATCATTGTTTTATCGACCAAGAGAACTTTCCTCTTCCAGGAAGTGAAGCCTTGGGATCTTTTCTATCCATCTGAGAAAGCAGATGGAGCCTTCTGCAAAAAGGTACCTTCAACTGTGCTGCACCCTCTCCCGCCAGCACTGAGCTGCCCCCAGAACATTCTACGCAAAGATGCATTTCACTGTGTGTTTCGATGCACATGTGACCAATAAAGAAACCTAATCTTAAAAAAAAGGTTTGCGAGGGGATTAGTTTAATGCATAGTCCTGATGGCTGTTTCATGACCACAATGGAAATTAGGGCTGCACCCTAAACGGTGATGCCTGCCAGTGTTGAATAGGCTGCCTGAACACAATTTGGGTTCATCTGCACAGTAAAACTCCAATAATCCGGCACACCCAGGACTTTGACAGGACTCACCAATTTTCTTGACTATTGGATATTAATCCATTAATTCCCCAACAACTTTTATTTCACTTTTTTTTGACATTACACAGTAGAATGATAAATATTCCAGTGAACCCAGTGAGTTTAAAGAGAAAAGGAAAAAAAAAACAATCTTTGGACCCTGCCCTCAGCCACTCTCTGGACACCTGATTCTGGCCAGACTCCCCATTGTCATCTGGACCCAAAACTCTCACTCTGGATTCCAGTCCATCAGGATTTCCAAGCAAATAGATGCCGGATGATTGGAATTTTAGGGAAACCCCAAGGGCTGAGCTCACACTCAGTACAAGGCAATGATCACCCTTTGAGTTAGGACAACACAGAAGGAGGCCATTCAGTCCATATCCCTGTGCAATCCCAAGTATCAACTTGCTCACACTGTCCAAGGCATCGAGACCTCTCTGGACCAACAGATATTTACCTGCCATTTACTTTTATTTGTCTACCCCAGCAACAACCATCCCACAAAACAGTGTTGATTTCAACAACACCATGGAAACAATTTAAACTCTATGTACAAGTTGCCTGTCCAGTTACAGTGCAACATAATATCAGAGTGCATCAATGTGCATGACTCAAAGGAAGGCTGAGGTACACAACTGTGCTTTGTAGTTTGTCAGCACGTTGGGCAAGGAGCCAGCAAGCTTAGCACAACTGTCAACAAAAGCTGGGGTGTGACACACTGCTGATGCTCCAACTTGCTTGTGAGGTCCACTCACTCACGTTGACTCTAAAGTTCCCATGCATCCTTCATCGGAGATGCAGGGGCACTGGGGAAAGTGTGATAGGCATTTGCACAGATGATATCAGAACCAAGGATATTTATCCACCTCCTGTTCTATCATCGACTTCTCTGTGTCTCTTTTGTTACATTACTGTCTTGCTTTTGCACGCTGTTCCCTCTCCCTCTGTCTGTCTCTTCCCCCTCCTCCCCCTCCCATCTGACTCTCCCCCCTCTCCCGCTCTCTCCCACTCTAATTTATATTGTGTGTTGTCTGTACTTATGTGCCTGTGATGCTGCAAGCAAGTTTTTTTATGTACCTGTACTTCACAGTACTTGTGCACATGACATAAACTCAATTTGAGAGACTGGTCAGGATTTTTACAGTGTAGATGTGGGGACAAGTTTCCATTCATTGGGTGCTGGGTTGTAGTCAGGTTTGCTGATTCAGAGAGCTCAACTGGAAGATCGTCATTATTGAAGAAAATTGGTAATACGTTCTCACAGGATTAGAAATGTACAACACTGGCATTTAGTGAGCAGAATTTAAGAGGCCTCCGTTTAAAGGCATTTAGACAGGTACATGAACAGGCAGGAAATGGAGGGATATGGACCATGTGCAGGCAGATATGCAGTTTAAACTCTCGTGTGGTTGGCACAGACATGGTGGGCCGAAGGGTCTGTGCTGTACTGTTCTATGTAGAATAACAGGGATGCATCTGAGGGGAAAACCAAATAAATTTGAGGGAAGAAAAGATTAGGAACCAAGTAAGATAAAGAAGGTGGGGGAAGGAGGCTTCTATGGAGCATAAGCAGCAGAGGGGCATGGTGCAACAGAGAGTAGTGACCCAGGACCCAGGTTCAATGCTGACCTTGGTGCGTCTGTGTGCAGTTTGCCTGTTCTCCACATGGGTTTCACCTGGTCCTCTGGATTGCTCACTGCCCAAGGACCTGCTGGTAGGTTAAATGGCCACTGTAAATTGCCCCTAGTGCATGGGTAAGTGACAAAAGAACCAAAGGACAGTTGGTGGACGCATGAGTGAGCATGTCACAGGACTACGAGGGAATGGGACTGATGGGATTGTTTTGCTGAGATCCAGCAGGGATTATTGGGCTGAATGGCCTGTTTCTGCACCTCGTTCTCTGTAATTCTACATGGTTCAAGAAGCTCGGGGTAGTAGCTATTCCTAAAGAAGCAGTATTAGATTAACAGGTCATCCTTTCATTTGATATTCTGCCAGTTTATGGTAAGGAAATAACTTCTGTTTTTCCTGCATTACAACAGTGAATGCACTCTACCACCTGTGAGATGCTTTGGATGTGAAATGTGTGAGATACCCTTTAAGATGTTAATTCCAACCTTATCAGAACATTAAGTTTGCAAATTCCAAGCTTTCATGGGTTTTCTGACATGAAAGCTCAAGGGTATTGAAATTGGTTTATTATTGTCACTTGTACCAAGGTACAGTGAAAAACTTGTCTTGCATACCGTTTATACAGATCAATTCACTACACAGTGCATTGAGGTAGTACAAGGTAGAACAATAACACAATACAGAGTAAAGTCTCACAGCTAGAGGGAAGTGGATAGCAGGTAGACAATAAGGTGCAAGGTCATAACAAGGTAGATTGTAAGGTCAAGAGTCCATCTCATCTTATAAGGGAGCCATTCAATAGTCTTATTATCGTGGAATAGAAGCTGTCCTTGAGCCTGGTGGTATGTGCCCTCAGGTTCCTGTATCTTCTGCCTGATGAGAGAGGGGAGAATGACCCAGGTGGGTGGGTCTTTGATTATGCTGGCTGCTTCACCAAGGCAGCAAAAGGTATAGACAGAGTCCATGGAGGGGAGGCTAGTTTCCGTGATGTGCTGGGCTGTGTCCACAACTCTCTGCAGTTTCTTGCAGTCCCAGACAGAGCAGTTGCCATACTAAGCCGTGATGCATCCAGATAGAATGCTTTCTGTGGTGCACCGATAAAAGTTGGTGAGTATCAAAGGGGACATGCCAAATTTCTTTAATCTCCTGAGGGTATATTGGCCTGTATTGTTCCTAACAGTGCAAAATGTCTCAGCACATGGAGAAGCCATAAACTTCTGTAAAGGATGAGGACCATTGCCACCAGTGAGGTAATGGGCATTTGATGGAATATCAAAAACTACCGGTGTTGGAAATCTGAAATAAAAAAAAACTAAAGCTCTGGAAGTACTCAGCATGCCAGGCAGCATCCGTGGAGAGCGGCAGAGCTAATGACTTGGTTTGCTGATCTTTCATTGGAACCTGGGAAAATTTGAACCCAAGCCCATTTTAAGTTGCAGAAAGGAGGGAGAGGTGGAGGAAGAAAGAGGATATCTGTGTTTGAGCAGAGACCAAGAGTGATAATTATGGTGTTGATGGGAAGAGGCTGGTGAAGGCTTGTTACTCAAAGCGGACCTATCTGAAGGAGCTGGTAAAAGAGGTGAAGGAATGGGAACGGAGACGAACACAGTCTTTATTCCTCTTTCCTCTATTCTCATTCATCCACTTTCACCTCCAAAATGGGCATCAATGGGAGTGTCACCCAAGATCTTTGAGATAAAGTTCTTGAAGTTGGCCTTAAGCCTACAATTTTTTCTAACTATGAGGCGTAATTGCAACCCACTGAACCACAGTATGAAACTGGTTGTAACTTGTTCACCTGCATTTGGATTATTTTGTAACTGTATAGCCCCTGACAAAATTGGCACTATTATGATCCCAATCAATCAAAACCCCCAAAATCAACTGAAACTGATTTTGCAACCAAGGCAGACTTGAAACATAACTTCCCTGTCATTTGATCCATGAAACTGCAACAGTACTTGAACTGCTGACGGCATTCCCTGTCAAAAGAGTCAGGCTGGAATCTTGAAAGTAAAATCAATGTCAATTTGTCTGTCAGTACTGGCTTTTAATAGCAGATCTGAAGGGCAGATTGCTAAGTATTTTGAACTGCAGGAATAATTAGCATACTTTTTTTTCAGAAACCCTAAAAATATGCATGTAAACATTTATACCTATCCAATGCTTGAAGTCTACTCTGCAATGTATTAACATATTGTATTGGTTATATAATTTTTTAAATGTTGCTCTTATAATACAATAATGCTGTCAGTTGAGATTCTATCATAATTTGCACACCATTTCTTCAACATTGCAGCAATTATTCCTTCAATTATTGCACTAATAGATCATTTGATGACGTATTTTATGATCTTGGCACAGAATATGAAGTGTTAAATTGCAGCTGGATTAAAGTCTTCCTGTTTTGTAGCCAAAGTGTCTTTTTGCTCCCAATCACCCATCCCACCTGGGGAAACATGTACAGTAAATGACAGTTGAACATCTGCAGTAAAAGAAAACACAGAAACTTGAAACCTAACAAGTGAATACTCAGATTCCAAGTTTTCTTCACATTATATTCATTATGGTACACTGCCCATGCCCGATAGAGGGATGGGAGGCATGTGGGGGATCACATAGATTTTATCAATTTGTGTTCTCAACAAGGGAAAAAAACGATTAGTTTCTCCTTTGTTAATTCCAAGAGTTAGAGCACCATCTAGCCGTGGTTGGTAGTTCATGCTGCTCATTGGGAAAAGGACAAAGGTCACTAATTATGATTAAGTCATAGAGGAGCAGCCCTTCAGCCCATCAAGGACACACTGACCATCACACACCCATTACACTAAATCCATATTAAACCCTGTTTTTGTTTATTCTCCTCACATTCTCATCAAATTCCCCCAGATTCTACCACTCACCCTAACACTAGGGCAATTTACAGTGGCCAATTAACCAACCATCCCCACACCCTTTAGGATATAGGATGAAACTCAAGCACCCAGAGGAAACCTATGCAATCACAGGGAGGATTTGCAAACTCCACACGGACAACACCTGAGGTCAGGATTCACAAGATCACAAGACAAGGGAGCAGAAGTAGGCCATTCGGCCCTTTGAGTCTGCTCCAAGGGGGGAAAAAGAAAAAAAGGTGTCTTGTACTGCGAGGCAGCGGTTTTACCAGCTGTGTGGCTATGCCACCCTAAAAAGAGGTTGATGTTGAGTGTTTGATTGAGTTGACCACCAATGATTATTTCAGTTAGAAACCGGTGAGCTTTCCAATGATGTAGTAGGTCACCACTGGTCTGGCCAATCACAGCCAATGCTCATGAACCAATAAAGTCCAGTTGACTGTTATGTTCCCTACATTAATATTACAGGATAGGAGCATCACTGGCATTTATTGTCCATCACTATTTGCCCTTGAGAAGATCATTATTTGCCATGAGCTATCTTTTTAAATTGCTGCAATCCACGTGGTGAATGTCAGAGCAGATTTGGTACAACCATGATACTTCAGAGGGCAGTTAAGAGTCAAAAGCATTGATACGTCTGGATTTACATATAGGCAGTCCAAATAAGGATGGCAGATATGCATCACTGAAGGAAGTAACTAAACCAACTGTGCTTTCTGGTGGTTTTGTGGCCAATATTACTTAGAATTACATGGACTGTTTGCCATTTGGCCCAAACTATTCATGCTGACATTTACACTACACTCAAACCTTCTACCATCTTTCCTCAACTAAATCCTCCTATTCACTCCTCTTCATATGCTTGTCCAGCATCACCTTAAATGTGTCTATACAATTCACTTCAACCAATCCCTGTGATAATGAGATGAGCTATCTAATTCCGGATTCATTTAATTGGTTGAATTTAAATTCCCAAATATAATAAAACACAAAAATGCTGGAAATCTCAGCAGGTCAGGCAGCAGGTTTAATTTCTTCAGGTTTCTAGCATTGGTAATACTTTTATATCCACAGCGGTTGTAGTGAGCCATTGGTCTACAACATGAATTATGGTCATGGTCTCTGGCTTGTGCTCAATAACTTAAACATTATGCTACCATCTCCATGCATATTTTCAAAAAGTACCTCAAAACCTGAAAAGCTCTTTGGAACAGGCCAAGATTCGCAAAGAATACAAGGAATTGTGTGCCCTTTAATGTTATTGTCGTGCAACAGGGTCTGAGAATTTTATTCTTAATCCTTCGGGGCTCAATCTCGTTAACTTCATTTGCCTATTATTGTGCTCCACAACCTCTTTGGACAAAATATTTCAGATTCCATCTTGCACAGATTTCCAGCATCTCCAACAAGATTTTCATTTAAGATTATTAAAAGGTGGAAAGTTTTTTAAAATGATTATTAAAAGTTAGGATCGTTAATTCCCCATTGACCCTTTTTGCCACTTACCTATTAACTGACCAGCACATCTTTGGATTGTGGGAGGAAACCACAGTCATCAAGTCAAAGAGTAATAAGATATATCTTTATTAGTCACATGTACTTCGAAACAAAGTGAAACGCATCTTTTGCGTAGAGTGTTCTGGAGGCAGCCCACAGGTGTCGCCACGCTTCTGGCGCCAACATAGCATGCCCACATCTTCCTAACCCGTACGTCTTTTGGAATGTGGGAGGAAACCGGAGCACCTGGAGGAAACCCACACAGACACAGGGAGAATGTACAAACTCCTTACAGACAGTGGCTGGAATTGAACCCGGGTCGCTGGCGCTGCAATAGCGTTACGCTAACCACTACACCACCGTGCCTGCCAACTCATCCATGCTGACCAAGATGCCCATCTAAGCTAGTCCATTGGCCTGCGTTTGGCCCATATCCCTGTAAGCTTTTCCTATCCATGTAGAGAACCCTGAGAAAATCCACACAGTCACAGGGAGGACATGCAACTTCACATGGACGACATCAGAGGTCAAGATCGAACCTGGGTTGCTGGAAGCTGTGAGGCAGCAGTACTAATTGATGCATCACCTTATCAATAATGACTGGGGTATGTATTTTAATCATGTTGGCTTGAATGGAGGGACAAACCTTCCTCTTCTTTTTCAGAATAGTCCCTTGGATGTAAATTTTGATGAAAGCTCATCAACTTGAAACATTGATGGTTTCTCTCTCCATAGATGCTCCCTGAGCTGCTGTGTATTTTGGTTTTATTGATTTTACTGTCACATCAACCAGAAAAAGGAGATTTTTTTATAACACTTCAGGCAGCACCTCCACCAGCTTACTGCTCCCTCCATACCGTAATGAATCATCTGCCTAGATTTTCATTATGGACAACCGGAATGAGAACCCACTGACTCAGAACAGGTGCACTACCCAGTAAAACACAACTCACACACAGGACCCCAGGTTTACCCCAAGAACAATCATGTAATCTTTCACAATATTGCATTTATTGGCTGCAGCTCCACCTTCAATATTATAATCCCAAGCAAACTCATCACCAGACTCCAAGACCTGGGACTCAACACCTCCCTCTGCATGAAACACAATGATGCTGGAGGAACTCAGCAGGCCAGGCAGCTTCCGTGGAGAAAAGCAGATGGTCCACGTTTCGGGTCAGGACCCTTCTTCAGGAGTGAAGATATGAAAAGGGGCAGCCGAATATATAGAAGGGAAAAGCAGAGTAGTGATAGGTGGACAAAAGAGGGGAGGCGGGGTGGGCACAGGGTGGTGATAAGTAGATGCAGGTAAGAGACAGTGATAGGCAGGTGCGGGGGAGGAGGGGAGAGCAGATCCACCAGGGGATGGGTCAAGGGGAAGGAGAGATAAGAAGAAAAGGCTAGGAAAGGGAAGAAGTGAAGAACCATAGTGGGTGGGGGGGGGGGGGGTGGGGAAGGGGGTTGGAGATTACCTAAAGTGGGGCTGCAAGGTTCCAAGATGGAAAATGAGGTGCTGTTCCTCCAGTTTGCGCTTCAAATTCTCCTGGCAGTGGAGGAGGTCGAGGATTGTCATATCACTGGTAGTGTGGGAGGGGCAGTTGAAGTGACTGGCAACAGGAAGATGCAGGTCGCGGTTTCTCTAATATACATCCCTTTGCAACTGGATCCTTGACTTTCTGACCAACAGACCACAATCAGTGAGGATAGGCAGCAACAGCTCCGACATGATTATTCTGAACAGTGGTGCCCCACAAGGCTGTGTCCTCAGCCCTCTGCTCTACTCCCTATATACTCATGGCCAGATTCTGTTCTAACTCCATCTACAAGTTTGCAGATGATACCACCGTAGTAGGCTGTATCCCAAATAATAATGAGTTGGAGTACAGGAAGGAGATAGAGAGCTTAGTGACATGGTGTCATGACAACAACCTTTCCCTCAATGTCAGCAAAACAAAAGACTTGGTCATTGACTTCAGGAAAGGGGGTGGTGTACATGCACCTGTCTCCATTAATGGTGTTGAGGTCAAAAGTGTTGAGAGCTTCAAGTTCCTAGGAGTGAACATCACCAATAGCCTGTCCTGGTCCAACCACGTAAATGCCATGGCCAAGAAAGTTCACCAGCACCTCTACTTCCTCAGGAGGCTGAAGAAATTTGGCATGTCCCCTTTGACACCAACTTTTATCAATGCACCATAGAAAGCATCCTATTGGGATGCATCAGGGCTTGATAACTGAAGTCCCACACTACCAGGTTCGGGAACAGCTACTTACAACTATTAGGTTCTTGAACCGACCTGCACAACCCCAATCCTAGTTCAGCAGCCGAACACCAGGGACCACTTCTTGCACGACCAGAGACTTGTTTGTGATTGTGTTCCATTTTGAAGTACAGTCTTATCTTGTATAGTCTTTTTCTTCACTGTCTTGTGTAGTTTTGTCTATGTGCCTGTGATGCTGTTGCAAGTAAGTTTTTCATTGTACCTGTACCTCACCATACTTGTACATATGACAATAAATGTGACTTGACTCGATTGCAGTTTAGCTGCAGTAACCTTACACCCGCCACTCTTGTTTAGCCAGAATCTATTCAGCTTTTAAAAATACTCAAAAACTCACCACAACCCAAGTAATGTCTTTGAGAGATGGGAGGAAACCGTAGCACCCAAAGGAAATCCACGCAGTCACACGGAGAACGTGCAAACTCCACACAGCTAGGTCAGGATTGAACTCCGGTCTCTGGCACTGTGAGATGTCAGCTCTGCTAACTGCCTCTATGTCACCCACAATAACAATTAACAAAACTATAAAGCTACCTTTCCCCCAACAAGCAGACCCAACAGGTGGGGGTTGGAGGCAGGAAGAGGCAATAGCCTACCTCTTCACCTTAAAATAATGAGTGGTGGTTCCCTTGCAACTGCCATCCCTAAATACCCCCTGAAATGAATGGATCCCTGGGCAAATCCAGAGGGTAATTAAAAGCCAACTACATTCCTGTGGGTCTAGAGTCACATAGAGGCCCAGACTAAATAAAAATGGCCGATTTCTTTCTCTTTGGGTCATTAATGAACCAGAGGTGTTTTTGAGATAATCCAATGGTTTGATGGTCACCAGAGTTTTAATCCAGATTTATTTGTATGCATGAATTTAAATTTCCCAACAGCCTTGCTAGGATTTGAACATGCCCCTCAAACAAGTTCTATACTTTAGGGTTAGGGTTAGTTCTGATGAAAGGTCATTGAACTTAAACATTAACTCTGCTTCTTTCTCCACTGATGCTGCCTGCTCTAGGTAAAGTCAAAGTGGTGTTTATTTTCATCTGCACAAGTACATGTGTGCACAGGTGCAACAAAAAAACTTACTTGCAGCAGCATCACAGGCACATGGCATCATAAAGCAGCATTCACAAGAAAAATATAAATGGAACATAAATCCTACACAAGTTTTTCAAGAAAGAACACAATTGGAACAAAAAAAAGTCATTTCAGTGCAAAGTGATCAAGTTAGTCATAGTGCTGCTGTACTGAGGTAGTGATTAGGATTGTGCCGGTTAGTTCAAGAACTGAATGGTTGATGGGAAGTAGCTGGTTCTTGAACCTGGTGGTGTGGGACTTCAGGTTTCTGTACCTCCTGCCCGATGGTAGCAGCAAGAAGATGGCATGGCCTGGATGGTGGGGATCTTTGATAATGGATGTTGCCTTCTTGAGGCAGCGCCTCCTGTAGATACTACCGATAGTGGGGAGAGATGTGCCCACACTTGTTCTGTTTTTTATTACGGCTCATCTGTATTTTAATTCCATTTCTCAGCCTCATTCAGCAACACTACATTGTGTCTGTATCTTGTTATGCAGGACTACAGGAAATATGAAATATTCCCACTCTGTTGCACAAAATTGTTCATTGGCTTACCTTTTTAGAAAGAATTGGACTCCTGCTGTGCTCAAATCCTTTACCAATGTCCCAACAGTATCAGGCTGAAATACTTAACTTGGCACTGCCACCAAGTGGACACATTCTGTACAACTCACTGCCCAAACACTGATATTTGAGTGAAATGTTCCTGCCTCTCCTCACACACAAATGAAAGGCTCCTAAGCAGTATTTCAAAGAAGAAAAAGGATTTTTTCTTGTGTCATGGCTAATGTTTATCCCTCAATAAATGTCACTAAAACTGATTGGTCAATGATTAGTCATTGATGTTTTTGGCATCTTGCTCTTTATAAACTAGCTGCTGGGTTTTACAAAATAAAGTATTCTGTTCAGTCCTGCTCCCCATGTACAAGATCATGGCTGATCTTTTATTTCCGAGCCAGCACCTTGATTCCTCTGATTCCCTTAACATCTTGAAATATGTCAGTCTCTGTTTTGAATGAACACATGACTGAACATCTATAGCCCTCTAGATAGAGAATTCCTGAGGTTCACCACGCTTTGAGTGAAGAAGTTTCTTTCTCATATCCTGGAGAAGGGTCCTGACCCGAAACATTGACCACCTGCTTTTCTCCACAATGCTGCCTGGCCTGCTGAGTTCCTCCAGCAATAAACAATCAACTACGATTTCAATAGCTACTTAACTTTAACATTTTGAAAGTAGACAGGTAACATTCCAGAATCAGATATTTACAATGGGAGCACATCCCAACTAGCAGAACTTCTTTCTGGTGGCTGGTCCGAGAACTTCTGAGCAGAAACTCCAGACACCCAAATTATACCTCTTTTGTTACAGTTTTGAGGAATGGCTTCCTGAATACACAGCTAGCCAGAACATCGTGACTAAACAGACCTGCTCTGAACTGCGCATTAAGTGGCAGGGATACGCCTTTAACAATGTGTTAATATGGGAGATGGCCACTTAATGCCTTCCCTGACCTCATCCTAAGGTTTTCAGTGAACACCAATTAACATGACCATTCATCTATTGTCTTTCCCTGTGTAGTTTCAATGGTAATCAGAATGTCCCACACCCAATGATTGGTTTCAATAGCCTTAAAGTACTATTCACAACTTAACTTTGTGAACAGGTTTTATTTTCTGAAGACTGGTTCGCATTTTAATTAATATCTGTTATTCATAATTTCATAACTTCAGAATAATCCTTAATGCAGCAAACGTGGCATCTCTGGAACTAGTCCAGTAAATCTTTGCTGCATTCCCTCTAGGACAACTACACCTTCTCTTAGATAAGGATGCCAAATGCTGTAAACAATACTCCATTTGTGGTCTCACCAAATCACTATACAAATCGTTCATCACCTGCTACACCTGTATGTTAGCCTTTTGTGACTCATGTACATGGATAATGAAGTCCCTTAGAACATACTGTAAACCCAATATAATAGACTCACTGATTTTCTGTTATGTGCATCGATGTGGATAAGCTCACCTTTTTTCCACATTATATTCTATCTGCCAAGTTCTCACCCATTTCACTCAGCCTGACCGAATCTCCTTGAAGAATCTTCACATTCTCATCTCAACTAGTTATAGCCTGTCATTCTCACTTCTGTCCTCTTCCATCAGGTAGAAGATACAGGAGCCTGAGGGCACGTACCACCAGGCTTAAGGACAGCTTCTACCCCACTGTGATAAGACTACTGAATGGTTCCCTTACACAATGAGATGGACTCTGACCTCACAATCTACCTTGTGACCATGCACCATATTGTCTACCTGCACTGCACTTTCTCTGTAGCTGTGACACTTTACTCTGTACTGTTACTGTTTTTACCTGTACTACCTCAATGGACTCTGTACTAACTCAATGTAACTGCACTGTGTAATGAATTGAGCTGTACGATCTGTATGCAAGACAAGTTTTTCACTGTACCTTAATACAAGTGACAATAATAAACCAATACCAATACCAATATTCTTTGCAGGGCATTTTGTTATATTATCCCTCATTATCGATTCCAGCATTTTCCCTACCACTAACACTGGGTTAACAGGTTGGGAGTTCCCCATTTTCTGTCTCCCTTCTTTCTTGAATAAAGGGGTATATTTGGTGCATTTCAATTCACAGGAACAATTGCAGAGTTTATGAGAAGGTGATAGCCAGAGTATCCACTATCCTGACAACCGCTTCTTTCAAAACTCTGGGATGTAGATTATTGGGTTCTTAGAATTTAAGCTTCAAGCTCACCAACATCTCTGTAACTAGTTTTTAACTGATGCTTAGTTCCTTTAGATCCTCATCCTCTCTGAACCCTTGCTTCTCTGATAAATGTACAGGTTTTGTATATCCCCTTCCTTGAAGACAGGGGAAAGCTAATTGTTTAAGTTCTCTGCTATTTCCTTTTTCCCCATTACGAGTTCTGTCTTGGTCTGTAAGGGGTCCATATATACCTTCACTAGTCCTTTCATAGAGTCAAGAGTCATACAGCACAGAAACAGGCTCTTTGGCCCACAATGTCTATGCCGACCATTATAATCTATACTAGTCCCATTAACCCACATTTTGTCCATAGCCTTCTATGCCTTGGCAATCCAAGAGCTTGTCTAGATGCTTCTTAAATGTTGTCCATATTACTTGACTATAAAAGCTCTTACTCACTTTTGTTTCTCACCAGTTTACTCTCATATTCTGTTTTGCCTTTCTTTACCAATTTCTTGGTCTTCCTTTGCCAAGTTCTAAAATGGTCTTAATCGTCAGGCCTACTACTATTTCTGACAACATGTTTGCATCTTTATGGATTCATACAGTTATACAGCATGGAAACAGGCCCTTCAGCCCAACTCAGCCATGCCAACCAAGGTACGTCTTCATGCTGATCTGATTTGCCTGCATTTGGCTCTGATCACTCTCAGCCTTTTCTATCCATGTACCTGTCCAAATGTGACTATCTAACTCACCTCTATCAGTTCTTCTGGCAGCTCGTTCCAGATACCCACCACCCTCTGTGTGGAAAAACTTGCCCCCCCCCCCCCCCAGTTCTCCTTTAAATCTTTTCCATCTCATCTTTCCCTCTTACTTTAAATCTATGCCCTCTAGTTTTAGGCTCCCTACCATGGGGTAAAGACTGTGGCTTTTTACCTTATTTGTCCCCCTCATGGTTTTATAAACCTCTACAAGGTCACCCCTCAGCCTCCTTCGCTCCAGAGAAAGCTATCCTAGCCTCTCCAATCTCCTTATAACTCAAACCTTCCAGTTCCAGCAACATTCTTGTGAATATTTTCTGCATCCTCTCTAGCTTAATCATATCCTTCCTATAGCACGAAGACCAGAACTGCACATACTATTCTAACAGTAGCATTTATTTAATTTTTAAAATTTAAATAAAGGAATTACTTTCCTTTTTGTTTTTATTTGCTTAAAAGAATATATTTCTATCACAATTGACACTTAACTTCTTTACATGTTAACCATTGCCTTTACTTACAACAGTGACCTCACACTTCATTGACTGTAAAGGGATTTTTGGGTTCCTGGCAGGATGGCTCCCTATGAATTGTCATCCTGTCCCAGCTCATTGCCCAGGCAAAGACTCATGAGACTCAAATTACAGAGGTTCTATTGTTTCTGTCAGCTCCTGGCCTTGGATGATTGACTCTGGTACATTAATATTGGAGCAATGCTGTTTGAAGAGAAAAGTGTTGAATTCCCCCACACAAACATTCTAAAAGGAAAATAGGTGACATAAAAAAACATTAGAATTGATCTGACGATATTCCAAGCAGGGTCCTTGCCAAGGAATGAATACTCAAAGTAAGTTGTAAATTGAGTTCAAGGACACATCCTATTATTAAACCCATATCAATATCGCGTTCTGTAAAAGATTACAGAAGACTCTGCTTTGCTGACCCTCATTGTCTGCACTGAATCCTCCCTGATAAACATGTCTGCATGTACTGTCCTCAAGCCTGATAAAAGTAGGACTGACAAAATACGCAAGTACGTCGAAGGAATTAAACTAAAATCAGACAGATGCTCTGGCAACAAGAACAGGTCAGAGGGTGGTTATCCTGCAGCCAGTGACTCCCAAAGCATTTCCACCAACTGCCAGGCACATCAGGAGTGTGGTCGAATAATCTCCACTTGCCTGGATGAATGCAGCACCAGTAACCGTCAAGAAGATTGACAAGTCATTCAAGCACCCCAACCACCACCAGAAATGTTCATTTCCTCAACCACTGATGCTGAAGGTACTCAATGAGTGCTTGCTTTTCTCCATGGATGCTGCCTGGCCTGCTGAGTCCCTCCAGCATCATCATGTTTTTCATTTTGCTACTCATACTGCACCTCCCAAATTCAGAATCTTCAGTCCCCAGAAAGATATGGTGCATGGGAACACCACCACCAGCAGGTTCCCATCCAAACACACACCGTCCTGATTTGGAAATCCATCACCATTCTTTTATTGTCTACGTCCTGGATCTCCCTACCCAACAGGATATGAGAGTGCTTCTTACATCAAGAGGAATACAGAAGTTAAAAGAGTAACCCATCACCACTTTCTCAAACAGTGTCAGTGACAGTCACCAAACTTTGGCCTTGCCAACATCCTACGAATGAATAAAAGACAAAAGTATTGGAGGCTTGTTGGCTTGGAGGTTCTCAGTATAGGTCTAAAGCCTCAAGAGCAGAAAGGCCTAAATCATAGTAACTTTCCAGCCAACAGCCGTGATGATCTGACTGATCCACAAAATTACAGAAGACATATACAGATCCTTCCCAGGTTACAGGAGGGTTCTGTTCCTGTGAACTGTTCGTAACCCAGAGACTTTACAATTTGGAAATGTGGTTGCAAACTGAGTTCCCAGGCAGCAGAAGATGCCTGCAGCCCTGCAGCTGCTGGCAAATCCATCCCACCGGAATACCAATTGCTCGATCCTACGTACGGGCTGTACATAAATCGGGCGTTCGTAACCTGGGGACAATCTGTAAAAACAATTGTCGCCCACGTCTGGGAACTGAACAGCAGCAGGAAAAGGTGACCATCTGTGGGGGTAGTGTGGGAGGGTTGGTGTTGAATTCAGCGGTTATTGAGCTTACAGAAACCATGGGCACTGTCTACACTTCTCAGTGCCTCGGTAAAGCAGCCAGCATAATCAAAGACCCCTCCCACCCCAGACATTCTCTCTTCACCCCTCTCCCATTGGGCAGAAGATACAAAAGCCTGAAAGCACGTACCGCCAGGCTCAAGGACAGCTTCTATCCCACTGTTATAAGACTATTGAACAGTTCCCTACTATAAAATGGACCCTTGACTTCACAATCTACCTCATTATGACCTTGCACCCTATTGTCTACCTGCATTGCACTTTCTTTGTAGATGTGACACTTTATTTTGCATTAAGTATTGTCTTTCCTTGTGCTAACTCAACATATCTGTATAATTAATTGATCTGTATGAACGGTATGCAAGACAACTTTTTCACTGTAGCTCAGTACAAGAGACAATAACAAACCAATTCCAATTCCAATTCTTTACCATCAAATGCTGATGACATGTTTCTCTCCCAGCCAATGGTGACTTTTACCCTCCAGGGATCGAGTTAGGCTCATCAGCGGTGGGAAGGCTGTTGGAAAATCAGGATGTAAAATAAAAGCTCAAATCCTCAACCTTTGGCGGTTAGATTGATGTTTCCGGACTTTCTGTCTGCAGATCCAGTGACCTGTTGCTGCACTTCAATTGCCAGTCAGATCATAGAGTCATAAAGACATACAGCACAGAAACATGTCCTTCAACCCAACCATAAGATCATAAGACATAGGAGCAGAATTAGGCCATTCAGCCCATTGAGTCTGCTCTGCCATTTGATCATGGCTGATTTATTATTCGGTCTCAACCCCATTCTCCTGCCTTCTCCCCGTAATCTTTAACACCCTTATGAATCAAGAACCTATCAACCTCGGCTTTAAATATATCCAATGACCTGGCATCCACAGCCATCTGTGGCAATGAATTCCACAGATCCACCACCCTCTGGCTAAAGAAATTCTTCCTCATCTCTGTTCTAAAAGAATGTCCTTCTATTCTGAGGCTGTGCCCTCTGGTCCCAGACCCTCCCACTACTGGAAACATCTTCTCCACGACCACTCTTGTCTAGGCCTTTCAATATTCAGTAGGTTTCAATGAGACACCCCCCCCAACCTTCTAAACTCCAGTGAGTACAGGCCCAGAGCCATCAAACGCTCCTCATACCTTAACCTTTTCATTCCTGGGATCATTCTTGTAAACCTCCTCTGGATCCTCTCCAATGCTAGCACATCCCTCCTTAGATATGGAGCCCAAAACTGCTCACAATACTTCAAATGTAGTCTGACCGATGCCTTGTAAAGCATCAGCATTACATGCTTGCTTTTATATTCTAGTCCTCTCAAAATGAATGAATGCTAACATTGCATTTGCCTTCCTTACTACCAACTCAACCTGCAAGTTAACCCTTAGGGAATCCTGCACCAGGAGTCCCAAGTCCCTTTGCACCTCTTGATTTCTGAATTTTCTCCCCATTTAGAAAATAGTCTACGCCTTTATTCCTTCTGCCAGTGCATGACCATACACTTCCCTACGCTGTATTCCATCTGCCACTTCTTTGCCCATTCTTCCAACCTGTCCAAGTCCTTCTGCAGATTCCCTGCTTCCTCAACACTACCTGCCCCTCCACCTATCTTTGCATCATCAATAAGCTTGGCCACAAAGCCATCAATTCTGCCAACCAAGTTTGTACCAACTGTCAAGCGTTCATTTACACTTATCCCATTTTATTCTCCCACAGATTCTACACACTAGGGGCAACTTACAGCGGCCAATTAACCTACCAACCCCTATGTCTTTAGGATGTAGGAGGAAAGCAGAGAACCCAGAGGAGACCCATGAAGCCACAGAGAGAAGGTGCAAACTCCACACAGACAACATCGGTGGTCAGGATTGAACCCGCGTCACCTCAGCAGCTCTACCAACTGCATCACAGTTCTTAGGCTCTCTAATGTCAACCAGTCAGACAGAGACAAGAACCCTGATCTCTGATTGAAATCAAATTTCCGACAAGGAGAAGTTGATTGAGGTGCAAGGCAGTTGACATCCTCTCCAATCCACTGCCATTTTACCCAGATTGTTAGCTAATCCAATGATAGTTCCTTCAGCAGAAGATGTGATCACAGCCCCTCTCGTGCAAGAGACCTTGAATTGGCCATTCAGCCCCTTGAATCTGCCCTGCAGTTCAATAAGATCATGGCTGGTCCTGTACCTCATTCTCTTTCCCATCTATTGATGCCCCTGGCATCCAAAATTCAACAGATCTGGATGGAAGGACTTTGGAGACTGCATATCCACAGCCTCAAGAGCAGGGAACTTTAAAGCTGAGTGAAGACATTTCTCATCTAAATGGCTAGCCCCCTTTCCTGAGACAATATCCCTTAGCTCTGGATTCTAAAGCCTAAAGAAACATCCTCTTGGTGTTTAGTCTGTCAAACTCTCCAAGGATTATTTTAACCATCCATGAGACTACATCTCATTCCCTTGAACTGCAGAGAATGAATGTTCTACACCACATAACCTCCCCTTTTGTAGCAGCCTCCCGTGGAAAAATTCTAATTGTGTTTCTGCACTAATGTCTTGCTTTGCACAGTCTTTGTCTTGTATAATTTATGCACAAATTACATTCTGTTCTCTGGATCTACATGCCTTTGATGCTGTGGCAAGCAAGTTTCTCACTGTACCTGCACCTCAGCGTACTTGTGCACATGACAATAAACATGACTTCAGCTAGTTTTCTGTCTTTCTCCTTGTGATTTTACAGCCAGAGTTCCAGTGTTAACAACTATGAATTATCATTGGAGACTCTGGAAGACTCTTCTTATTTCCAAACAATTATTTACTGATCAGCCAAAGGGCAATTGTGACAACAATAGCTAATGCTAAGCTGCCAATTGTCTCACAATAGTAAGAGGTGTCTAGTGTTGCTGTAGGTGATTAGCAAAACCAATAGATTGTTGACATAATCATATTGTGGTTGGCAAGAAAATGCCATACTGGTAAAGACATCTGTGTAGTAATTTACCCTTGTCCATCATGCTATATAGTAATGACATTTCATGCTACAGATTAAGTCATGGAATCATAGCATTCTAAGGGATAACATAGAAGCATAGAACCATGGAACACTACAGCACAGAAAGGGCATTCGGTCCTTCTAGTCTGTGCCGAGACTTTATTCTGCTAGTCCCATTGACCTGCACTCGATCCATAACCCTCCAGACCTCTCCCGTCCATGTATCTATCCAATTTATTCTTAAAACTTAAGAGTGATCCCGCATTTCCCACGTCAGATGGCAGCTCGTTCCACACTCCCACCACACTCTGAGTGAAGAAGTTCCCCCTAAACCTTTCCCTTTTCACCCTAAAGCCATGTCCTCTCATACTTATCTCTCCTAATCTGGGTGGAAAGAGCCTGCTCACATTTACTCTTGTCTATACCCCTCATAATTTTGTAAACCTCTATCAAATCTCCCCTCATTCTTCTACGCACCAAGGAATAAAGTCCTATAAGTTTCCCATTCAGCCCATTGAGTCTCTACTAGCTCCCAGTAGAGTGATGTATATCCCTACTCTTTCCCTGTAGCCTTGAAAATGACTTTTCCTCAAATATCTGTCCAATTCCTTCTGCAGAACCTTCATTGGTTGTGTTTCTCCCCATATGAAGCAGTGATTCTGGATCAGAATTACCCTCTGCATACCTTTTGGTGGGAGACAAACATCTTGGCAGCCCTCCAGATTCACACTAAGCCAACAACTTGCATTTATTGAGTGCATTCAGGGTAATAAAAATAC
This sequence comes from Pristis pectinata, assembly GCF_009764475.1. Classification (NCBI taxonomy): domain Eukaryota; kingdom Metazoa; phylum Chordata; class Chondrichthyes; order Rhinopristiformes; family Pristidae; genus Pristis; species Pristis pectinata. The sequence goes on along the minus strand of NC_067435.1, from coordinate 8,777,554 downwards.
ACTAAGAGCCACAGGAGATACTAACAAACAAATGTAACAGTTAGTTATATTAGTACCGATCCAAGTGCTTGTCAAATGATACCATTGTACCTACCTCAACACTTACTCTGGCAGCTTGTTCCATGTACTCACCACCCTCTGCATGAAAAAATTTTCCCTCAGATCCCTTTTAAATCTATCCCCTCTCATCCTAAATCCATGCCCACTAGCTCTGGACTCCCCTACCCTGGGAAAAGACTGTTACCATCCACCTGATCTATGTCTCTCATAATTTTAAACGTTTCTATAAGGTCACCCCTCATTCTCCTGCATTCCAAGGAATAAAGACATAGCCTGGCCAACTTGTCCTGACAACTCAGGCCCTCTAGTCCTGGCAACATCCTCGTAAATCTTCTCTGCACTCTTTCCAGTTTAACCATGTCTTTTCTATAATAGGACGACCAAGATTTACTCAAGATAGCTGCAGGAGCAGGAGGAGTGGAAACTGGCGACAAACGTATCCCCAAAGATGAAATTAGGAAGAGAAGAAAAGGAAGAGGCAGAGATGAACCATTTGAAAGTGCAAACAGGTTGGAATTTGGCACTTAGGGCAGTGAAACATTTAAGTTCTATATGAGTGCAGGAAGCAGCACCAATATAATCATCAATGTCTCACCTATATAGTCATCAGTCATCTAGAAGTGAACCAGAGGTTCTCTGAGTAGGACAGAAATAAGGACCATCCCATATATCCCACACAGAGACAGTATACATGGATCCAGGTGAGTTCCTGTTGCTACTGTTTTGGTTTGGAGAAAGTGTGTGCAGTTGTTCAATCTGGGACTGACAAAGAACGGTGCTGGAGGAGGGTGAGTGGTTGGGCTTCTGTCAAGGACGAAGTGAAGGGCTCTCTATCCATCCAGGCGTGGGATGGAGGTGGAGGGATAGGGATGTCCAAGGTGAAAGTGAGCCTGTTAGGATCAGGAAACTGCCAAAGTGGTAAGAGGGCAACAGAGGTGTCACAGATGTGACTGGGAAGAGATTGTTGAAAGGGAGAAAGAATTGACCAAGTAGAAGAAGTAAGTTCTATTGGATAAGAACAGACTGAAACAGTGGGTGCACCAGGACAGTCCTGCTTGTGGATTTTGGGGAGGAGGGAGAATCTGGAGGCTGGGAAGAGGAGAGGAAATCTTCAGATCAGATGAGATCTGTAACTGAGAGATAATGGCCTGGTGTTCAGGGACCACGATCTAGTGGGAGCCACAAGGTGGCAGGGAGTTAGTGTTATGTGAAGTAGAAGTCAGTACACCAAAGAACAGCACTATACCAGGTCAGTCATTAATGAGTGGAGTGATGCAAGTTCAGAAAGTTATTGGTTAGAGTGAGCAAGACCAGTGGAAAAACTGAGAGGTCAACATCATGTCAGTAGTGAGCAATGAATAAACCCAGGGATGGTTAAGAGTCCAGTGGGAGGGTCCAGGCGGATGAGGAATTTTGAAGACAGGAGAAGGTGTCCACTGTATGGGGTGAAAACTTTGAACTTTACAGTGGACAACTTGCTGGCCTTGGATCAGAACGGGTCAGATAACATGAGGACAGCAAGATGGCCGAAGCAGTAAAGGTGTCAAAAGAAGAGGACTTCATGTCCAGCTCAGAGTTCATTGAAATGGGGAACATAGTGGGATGAAACTGGAGACTGATTATTTGAGAGCGGAGGCAGGAAGTTCAGAGGGGATATTGAAAACACAGCAAGGGGTAAGGCTTGGGATAGAGAGAGAGGGGGAGAGAGAGAGAGAAAGACAGAGAGAGAGAGATGGGGTCAGAGAGAGAGAGAAAGACAGAGAGTGAAGAGATAGGAAGTTTTGGAGGTGTTTTCAGAATATGAGAGTTTGTAACCTTTGATGCCAAAGGTAGTAAATAAAATCTCTTTTGTTGAAACACCAAATGCAGCGAGGAATGAAGTAGAACTGTGCATCAGACAACTTTGAGACAGTGAGTCAGAGAGCTATAGCTGCTGATGTATGGCATTAATGTGGATCTCAGGGAACAGTGAGAATGTTGATTCAAGTAACACTTTGGGTCTTGTTTGGTCAGAACTGGCAAGTTCTGCTGAGCTATAACATTAGCTCCAGTTTTTCTCTCCAGATGCTGCTTGACCTGTTGGGTATTGCCAGCATTCTCCTTCATTTCTGAGTTCCAGCAAATGCAGCTTCCTGCATCTTATAATTCAGTGTTGTTCTTTTTCTTGCTCTTCTGCCCTCATTCATCTCCCTCCTTCTGAAGGATCAGTGTTGACTAGCAAGTATTCATCATTGTCTCTCAGCCAGCACCAGCACCACTTACATCAGTCAGTCTCCCTTAGTCTCCACCCTATCACAGACATTCCCTTTGTTCTCTCCACCTATCACAAACATTCCCTTTATTCTCCACCCAATCACAGACATTCCCCTGGTTCTCTCCACCCTATCACAGACATTCCCTTTTTTCTCTCCACCTATCACAAACATTCCCCTTGTTCTCTCCACCCAATCACAGACATTCCCTTTATTCTCTCCACCCTATCACAGACATTCCCTTTGTTCTCTCCACCCTATCACAGACATTCCCCTTGTTCTCTCCACCCAATCACAGACATTCCCTTTATTCTCTCCACCCTATCACAGACATTCCCTTTGTTCTCTCCACCTATCACAAACATTCCCTTTATTCTCCACCCTATCACAGACATTCCCCTTGTTCTCTACACCCAATCACAGACATTCCCTTTATTCTCTCCACCCTATCACAGACATTCTCTGTTCCCTCCATCCATCCATTACTCTGCAAGTTAAAATGAGCTTGTTTTCTAACTTTTCCTGGTTCTGATAACGTGAAACGTTATCTCTCCAGTTGTTGTTACCTGACCTGCTGCAGCCCCTCCGGACTTTGCCTTGCAACTACCTAGGCTTCCACAACCTCTCTTAGTCAACACCACCATGATTTCTGTCATTGTTTCTCTTGGCTTCCACCCTATTGCAGCACAGGAACAGGCCCTTCAGCCCATCATGTCTGTACTGACCATGATGCCAAATTAAATCAAATCTCTTCTGCCTGCACGTGATCCATATTCCTCCATTCCCTGCATATTAATATGTCTATCTAAAAGCCACTTAAATGCCACTATCATATCCACTTCCATTCTTCTTGCATTGTCCACCTTTCCTCCTTCCCTACAAGTTAAAGCAATGAAAGTGATTGCACCTGGATATTAACTCTGTTTCTCTCTCCATAGATGCTGCCTGACCTGCTGAGTGTTTCTAGTTTTTTTTTCCTGTTTTTATTTCAGATTCCAGGATCTGCATTTCTGTGATTTGTGATGGTAGGTTCTAAGAGAGGCGAACAAAGCAGAGGAGTTTAGGCAGGGAGTGCCATTTTAGGACCTTGGCAGATGAAGGCTTGGTTCCTAACAGTGGAGCAAATGGAGAGTGTAAAAGGTTGAAGTTGGTAGATAGCAGACATCTGGTTAGATTTTATGGCTGGAGGGGGTTTGAGAGGTAGGCAGGAGGGGCTGAGAAACAAGTGCAAGTCGAAGAGTTGCTGGACTAGAACCAGAGCAGGTCAGATAACATGAGGATGATGAATGATCCGAGGTTGCTGTGAACTTGACCCTGGAGTGTTGGATGAGCCTCGATTTGTGTCAGCCAAAAACTGGTTTAGTCCAGCCTTGTGATAATAAAGGTCAGAATGACTCGAGGTTGACCCTGGTCTGGACGTGAGGTATAACCATGGGTCAGAGAGTGGAAAATGAACCAGAACTGCTGCTCTGTTTTCTCTGGTTATGAAGTCAGAAACACAAGGTGGCTGTTAAAATAATCAGGGAGCAAAATTTCTTTGCTTGAGTAAGATTTCTTTCTCACAGAGGTTCACTGAGGCCGGGACCATTGGATAATGTGAAGCAAAGGAAGGCACAAAGCACCAAGGCACAGTGAGCAAGAGCAGAGCAGTAAGGTTGATCTGGAAAAGAGCCAGCACATACAGAACAGGCTGAGTGGTTTCACTTAGAGCTGTGTGCTCCCATTGTTTCACATCACTGGCCAGTGACCCCCATTGAATGTGGATTCCTATCTGGTGTAATGTCCAAACCGATAAGATAGCTATTTGCCAATCATTCTTTATGGTCCACTGTTTACTCTTCCTGGTTCTAACATGATGGAACACACATAAAGAAGGTACCGAGATGGTATAATGGATAAACAGGCTTCAAGGCAAGTACGTTGACCTTCAAAAACAAAAGAAAGACGTGTTTCTATGACACGAGATTCTGCAGATGCTGGAATCTGGAGTAACACGCACAAAATGCTGGAGGAACTCAGCAAGTCAGACAGCATCTATGGAGGGAAATAAACAGTCGACGTTTCAGGTCGAGACCCTTCATCAGGACTGGAAAGGAAGAGGAGTACACGCAGACAGGTGATAGGTGAGTTGCCTCTCACCTGGAACCCTCCTACCTTCCCCCCCTTACCTGGAACCCTCTTAACTGGAATGGTCCACTGCCCTCTCCTTCTGGATTCCTTCTTCTTCAGCCCTTTGCCTCTTCTACCTATCACCTCTCAGCTTCTTATTTCTCCCTCTTCCCCACCCCCACCCTCCCACCTTCCCCTCTTGCCTGAACTCACCTATCACCTGCCTGCAAGTACTCCTCCTCCTCCCCCGACCTTCTTATTCTGGCTTCTGCCCTCTTCCTTTCCAGTCCTGATGAAGGGTCTCGACCCGAAACGTCAACTGTTTATTTCTCTCCATAGATGCTGCCTGACCTGCTGAGTTCCTCCAGCATTTTTTGTGTGTTACTTGTATTTCTATAGCACCTTTCATATCCTTTTCGGGATGTTCCAAAACACGAGAGCCAGTGAGGTACTTTTGAACCAACTGATGTAATCTAGGATAGACAGGTCAATATGCATACAGAAAGCTTCCAAAACAATGTGAAGTGTTTACTGAAAGATAAATATTAGCCAAGACACCAGGGCAAATGTTCTGTAAAATACATCCACACGAGAGAGACTGGACCTCTGGTTTCAGGCTGCAGTTGGACTGTGTAACTCTCCTTCAGCACAGAATTTGATGTATCAGCTGCATACACATGAATTACACATTGTTGCACTATTCCCATAGTGAATTCAGGAACAGCTTCTTCCTCTCCGCCATCAGATTTCTGAACGGTCCATGAACCCATAAACACTACCTTGTTGTTCTTTTTTTTTGCACTGTGTATTTATTTTGTAAATACTGGTAATTTTATGCCTTTGCACTATACTACTGCTGCAAAACAATACATTTCACATCATAAGATAGTGATAATAAATCTGATTCTGATTCTGAATTTCGCATCCATATTCTTTTCATTAAAGACCAGAAGTCCAGTTAAAATTTTAACTGGAGAAAGCTGTAATATTCAAATCAGTGCGGCATCCATCAGAAAGGACCCTCACCATCCAGGGCATTCCCTCTTTTCATTACTGCCATTGGGGAGGAGGTCCTGAAGACCCTGAGGAGTCAACGATTCAGGAACAGCTTCTTCCCCTCCACCATCGGGTTTCTGAACTGTCCATGAACACTACCTCATTATTCCCTTTCTTTACCCTGTTTGTTTATTTTTATAATATTTAGTAATTTTACGTCTTTGCACTGTACTGCTGCCGCAAAACAACACATTTCACGTCATCTAAGTCAGTGATAATAAATCTGATTCTGATTGTGATTCTGACTTTGTTGTATCTTCTGTTCGTTGACCTCTCTTTCACCATAGTTTGCTTTCCCTTTACCACACCAGATCCTGTTTCCTGTTTCTTTTATCTCTTATGTTAATGCGGTTGTTTTGTTACACGAAAGGATTTAAATAATGAGTGATATGGCTCCATGAGTAGAAGTAGGTGCCTGTGGGTGGAGAGAAAGAGTGGAAGAGAAAGTACGTCAACATATAAACTGAAACTTAATTGGGAAAGTGGATTGCTTTGCTCCGTGCGTGTCAGAGAACAGGAAGGAGACACAAGGGACTGCAGATGCTTGAACCTGGAGCAAAAGATCAACTGCTGAAGGAACTCAGCGGATTGAGCAGCATCCATGGATAATTGACGTCTCAGGTCGAGTCCCTGCATCAGGACTGAGAGTGTAGAGGGAAGACAGCCAGTGTACGGGAGTGGTGAGACAGAGGGTGGAAGGTGATAGGTGGAACTAGATGAAGGGGGGGTAGGCTAGGAGATGATGGGCAGAAGGACCCAGGTGGGGGAGGAGGGGGAAAAAGAAGTGTTGAGACAGAGGCTGATAGGTGAATAGGTGGAACCAGGAATGGTGGACAGATAGATCCAGGTTGGGGGAGGGTGTGGGGGGAGAGTCTCCATAATAAGGGTGTGGGAAAATGGATGGAAAAGGTGAAGAAAGGATGAGAGATCCGGGATGGAGGGACGGGATTGGGAAAGCAATATAGGGCGAGTGGGTTACCTGAAGCTGTAGGCTCCCTAAGTGGAATATGAGGTGCTGTTCTTGTAGTTTGCTTTTGACCACAGTGGCAGTGGAGAAGGCCGAGGACACACAGGTCAGTGTGGGAATGGGAAGGGGAGATGAAATGAAATGCGACCAGTAGCTCAACTTGGCCTTCATGGAAGGAGTGCAGGTGCTCTGCAAAATGGTTGCCTAGTCTATTCTTGGTCTCGCCAATGTAGAGAAGCCCTCATCGCGAGCATTGAATGCAATAGATCAAAACAGGAAGTTGTTAAGAAAGCAAGGTATTTGTTTAGGGAAAATACCTTGCTTTCTTAACAATGCTATAGTTAGCAATGCTATAGTGGACAGCACTACACAGCAACTTAGTAAAAGCTATCTGAATAAAATGAGGAAATACTGCTGTTGCACCCAATTACATGTGGAAGGAAGTATATTCTATTATGTTCAAATGATTTTGAATGTAAACCAATGAGAGTAATAGTAGTCCAATAATCTTCTCAACATCCTTAGTGATTGCTGACTTCACCAAAAGGTTCCCAGAGGGGAAGGGGTGGATTCACGACGCTGCCTCTAAGGTGTAAATCTAGCTAGTTGAGTCCATGATTGCTCTCATGATATTAGAAGGGTGCAGAGCGGAGTCCAATCACTTGACCAGATTTTTGTTGCCTTAAAATCTAATTCTTTGACCAAACTATTAATATTCTGCGCCAATAAATTTCACGAGACTCAGTGTCAGTTTCATGTCTGACAACACTCCTTTGAAAAGACTTGAGACATTTTGTCGCATTAAAGGTAGTGTATAAATGAACTTTGGTGCGATTTTGATCACTGTAAGTGGGATAACACGATGCCTAAATGACCAGAGGGAGGAATTCAAGACACATACCTCAAGGTTAACCCACAGTTATCCCACAGCAAAACCCTAATACCATACTGTCTGAATAAATCAAACTTTTGAGTTGTGAGGAATATCTTTACAATTATTTGCCCTTTAGAATTATGGTGAATAAAATAAAGCTTTGCATTTCTTCAACAACTTTCACATTCTCTTCCAAACATCCTGAAGCCCTTTATAGCCAACAAAATAGTTTTTCTTGATGTGCAGTTATTATTGCAATGTGGGAAAAGCAGCAGCTAATTTGCCCAGACTGATGCACATTGTTCAAGAAAGAATTTGTAAATTGGTAATCTATCTCGTAAAAGCAAAGGTATGGATCAATGGAGTAAATGTGCAGTTACTACACAATGATTGATCAAAGAATTTGGCCTTGGGTTTATTAACTCAAGGCTGCTGGCTATTGCTTTCCACTGGGTGCCATAATCCAAAGTACAAACTTATCTGCGAGCAACACCATTGGTGCTTTGAAGATCATACTATACTTCAGTTCAGATTGTAATCATTCTTGTTTTGTTTATTAGGCTGGGACATGTCATGTTTGCTTTTAACTCCTGTTATACGTCAGAATTTCCAAATAAGTCAACTTCCTGCAGCAATATAGTTGGCTTTACAGTGCAATTACTGTTGTTATCTCTGAGTCTCCCATTTCTGTCCCAATATGGGAGGAAGAAATGTTGGTTCTCCACTATTTATAACACAGTTGTAATTGTGATATTCCTAGATACGTTTACAACTTTCTCATAAGTTGTGCAATAATTGGAATCTTGGCATCCTTTGAAGGAAAGAACTTACTTTTCTGCCAGATCTTTCCTAATAGTCATACAGCACAGAAAGAGGAACTTTGGTCTACCATGCCTATGTTGACTGTCAAGTACTCCCATTTACCAGCACTTGGTCTGTAACCTACTCTGCCTTGATGATTCAAATGCATGTCCAGATGCTTTTTAAATGTTGTGAGAGGCTCTGCCTCCATCACTCCCTCAGGCAGTGCATTCTAGATTCTGACCACCCTCTGAGTGATAAAATTCCTGCTCAAATCCCCTCTAAACCTTTTACTCTTCATCCTAAACCTATGCCTAAAAATATTCTTACAAACTACACTATCTGCTTCTTTTAATTTTATATACGGTACATCGATCTGGTCACCCCTTAGCATCCTCTGCTCCAGGGAAAGCAAACCTGGCCTATCCATTATAACTGAAATGGTCCATCCCAGGCAACATCCCGGTGAATCTCCTCTGCACCTTCTCCAGTGCAATCAAGTCCTTTCTGTAGTGTGGTGGTCAGAACTGCACACAGTATTCCAGCTGTGAGAACTACATAATATTCCAGCTGTTAAACGGCATGCAACATTCCAGCTGTGGAACTGCATGAAATTTTCTAGGTTTCTTTGTGAGATCTTGCTGTGCTTATGTACATCACCCACATTGCAACAGTGATTACTCTTCAAAATTACGACATTGGCTATGAAACACTTTGAGATATCCGGAGATCAAGGAAGACATTTTACAAGTAGAACTTCTTTCCTTAGTTTCCAGGGCTCCTGTGCAGCATTCTTTCACTGGGGTTGATAGAAAGGCAAATCAGGCAGATTCTGTACACAGCCAATCTGCAATGCTGGTTTTATGGCTGAGCAGAATGTTCCTAAACTATCCTTGCAGCTGAGCATTAGTACAGAAGAAACTCTGGGCAAATCAGTCAACTTAAAAGAGAACATAAAACTGGGAATGATTTTGGAATGAAATAAGGTAATAGTGGATAGTGGGGCATAGAACAATAGTGACAGAACACAATATTAGAACTAATAGCAGGAGTATTATGCTCTCCTGTTCAATGAGATCATGGCTGATCTGATCCACATCTCCACTTTCCTGCCTGCATACCATAAACCTTGATTTCCCAGAAGTCTATCTATCTCAGCCCTTGAATATGCTTAATAACTCTGAAGCCATAGATCTCTGGGATAGAGAATTCCAAAGGTTTATAGTCCTCAGAGAAAATAAATTCTTCCTTCTGTCAGTTCCAAGTAGGTAATTCATTATCCCGCCATGTTTCCTTCCCCTAGGTTTCCCCAGAGACAAAACATCCTCTCAGTATCTTCCCAAACAGAGCTCCCGGGAGCTGTTGTGTTTCAATAAGGCAATCTTTAATTCTTTTTAATTCTTCTTAACTCCAGAATAAAGATCTGACTTGCTTATTATTTCCTCATTCATTGCAAGAATCAATTCAATTCTCATTGTAAAATATGAAGAGCATTCTGGGGTTTCTTCAACATCACAATGCATAATCTTGCATCTAACATAAGATTTCATATAACCTGAACATCCAGATTAAGTCAGGAGAATTGCTGTCAGATCAGTCATACAAAGCTCAGGTCAGAGTTGGAGAAGCTCCAGTTTGGTACCAGGGTAAAATGATTCTTATATCCAGGACACTAATGCGATGGCTCCTGAGTAGTTGTATCTGGTAATTAGACTGGCAAAATAACACGTACAGAATTAGTGAAGACAAGTTAAAGGTAAGCATTTTACAGTTCAACACAGAGTTAAATGACCAATGAAAAATGTTTGTTTCAATGATGCATATAAAATTGAGGAAAGTATTTCTAATGTGGTTACAGATGCTGAAATTGCAATGGGGCAGCACAGTGGTGCAGCTAATAGAGCTGCTAACGGGATGTTGGAGGAGCTCAGTGGGTCAAGTAGCATCTGTGGAGGGAAATGGACAGTTGATGTTTTGGGTTGTGACCCTTCATCTTGACATAAAACATCAACAGTCCGTGGCATGTCCCCTTTGACACCCACCAACTTTTATCAATGTACCGTAAAAAGCATCCTATCTGGATGCATCATGACTTGGTACAGCAACTGCTCTGCCCTGGACCACAAGAAACTGCAGAGAGCTGTTGTCACAGCCCAGCATCTCCTCCATGAACTCTGTCTATACCTCTTGCTGCCTTGATGAAGCAGCCAGTATAATCAAGGACCCCACCCACCCGGGTCATTCTCTCTTCTCCCCTCTCCCATCAGGCAGAAGATACAGGATCCTGAGAGCACGTACCACCAGGCTCAAGGACAGCTTCTATCCCACTGTGATAAGACTATTGAATGGTTCCCTTATACGATAAGATGGACTCTGACCTCACAATCTACCTTGTTATGACCTTGCACCTTATTGTCTACCTGCAATGTACTTCCCAGTAGCTGTGACACTTTACTCTGTATTCTGTTATTGTTTTTACCCTGTACTACCTCAATGCACTGTGTAATGAATTAATCTGTAAGAACGGTATGCAAGACAAGTTTTTCACTGTACCTCAGTACAAGTAACAATAATAAACCAATACCAACACCAAAACTATTTTCCTGCACAGATGGTGCCTGACCCGCTGAGTTCCTCCAGCAACTCTGTTGCTCCAGATCTGCAGTATCTGCCATCTCTTGTGTCTCCTAGCAGAGGTGCTGCCTCACAGCTCCAGTGATCTGGATTCAATCTTAACCTCTGGTATTGTCTGTGTGGAGGTTGCATGTTCTTCCTGTGACTGAGTGAGTTTCCTCCTGTGCTCCTATGTTCCAAAGACATGTAGATTGGTAGGTTAATTGGTCACTGTAAATTATCTCTAATGTGTAGATGAGTGGTAGAATCTGGGGGGAGTTGTGGGAATGAGGAGAGAATAAAATGGGATTATAGAGTCATAGTGATAAAGTACAATTATTAGTGTAGGATAAGTGTAAATGGGTGCCTGATGGTTGGCTCAGATGCAGTGAGATGAAGGGCCTGTTTTTATGCTGCAGGACTCTCTGATGGATGGAACTGAGAAACCAGAGTCTTTATAGTTTCTAATACCAAGTTTATACGACCTCTACAGCGTAACAGTAAAGACATTCAACAGGACGATAAATTACTGGATCAAAACCATCAGAGGAAGTAGCAACCACATTGCTTGAGGCTCTGGTCAGACTGGACTTTGAACATTGTGCCTATTTCTGGAATTCAAGAGTTAAGAAATTAATTACAGCTCCAGAGAGATTACCGAGGGTGGCTGCTTTGATAAATCCCAGTTTATTTGTAGAGATAGAGGCACCTGAGGTGATCCTATGGAGTTGAGTGTCAGCATTAAAGTTATACAAACTTTTTCATCCAAGATTTCTATTCATTAAACTACTGGGGAAAGATCGAAAGGAAAACAGAAAAGCTGGAAGAACTCAACCAGTCAAATAGCATCAGTGGAAAGAGAAACCAGTTAATGTTTCGGGTCAGCAACTCCTCCGTTAACTGGCTTCTCTATCCACAGATGCTGATTGACAGGCTGAGTTCTTCCAGCATTTCCATTTTTGTTTCAAATTCCAACATCTGCAGTTTTATTTGTTTTCCATTCCTGGGGAAAGATTCCTGGGGCTGAGGCAGAAGAATAGGACAAATGGGAATGATTTGTTAACTCAGTCAAAGAGCAATGGCATTAGGGCAGAATGGCCTCTAGCTATGTTATATTATTGTGTAGAACCAGGGACACAAGTTCAAATAATTAAAAAGTATTTGTCAGGTATAATCTCCTTGACATAAATAAGGTGGCACAGCGAGTAGATCAGCTGCCTCACAGCTCCAAAGACTTAGGTTCAATCCTGACCTCTGGTGCTGTCTGTGTGGAGTTTGCACGTTCTCCCTGTGACTGTGTTTCCTACGGGTGCTCCGGTTTCCATCCACATCCCAAAGACATGCATATCTGTAAGCTAATTGGATACCGTAAATTGCCCCTAGTGTGTAGGTGGGTGGGAGAATCTGAGGGAAGTTGATGAAAATGTGGGGGAATTAGAAAATTGGATTAATGTAGGATTAGTGTAAATGGGTGGTTGATGGTTTGTGAGGATTCGATGGGCTGAAGGTCCTGTTCCCATGCTGTATCTTTCTGTGAGTTTGTAAATAGTTGTAAAGCATCTTCCAGAATAAAAAGGAAATGTTCTGAAAGGGGGAGAAATCAACCATTGTTCCCGATCTTAACTGGGATCCAATGATTCTTGTTAAAAGTACACATAGCTGGATTTGAGTGTGAGGTCTTTCATAACCCTACCAAGGTACATTGTATGTACTTACATAATAAGCACTGGGTATACACAAGGGGTACAAGACTGCATGGTGCCATTGCACACTTTATTGCATCATCACACCTCGTGCTGCTATATCGCAAGCCAAAATAAATTGTTCCTCTACTAGCCCAAAATGTCACAATGACTTCTAGATATCTCATACCTCAGCTGAAAACTTTGGTTCATCATATGCATGGTTCATTGTTCTCTAGCTTGTGCTCTTAACCAATTGAAATGAAATCTTTTGGACCTCTCAGGCAACAAGTCTCAATGAGTGTATGCAACTCCAAGGTCAAGTCAAGTCCAGTTTATTGCCATGTGCACAAGTACAGTGAGGTATAGGTACACTGAAAATCTTGCTTCCAGCAGCATCACAGGTACGTAGGTGGAGACAACATACAAAATATAAAGTATACATAAATTATACAAGATAATGAAGAGAGAAAAAAAAGACTGTGCAAAAACAACACACAATCAGAGACAAGTCCATGGTGGTGCAAGAGGTGGTCCGTAGTGTTCTGTTGCTGAGGTAGGGTTAGGGTTGTGCAGGTCAGTTCGAGAACCTGATGGTTGTAGGAAAGTAGCTGTTCCTGAATCTGGTAGTGTGGGACTTCCAGCTTCTGTACCTCTTGCCTGACAGCAGCAGCGAGAAGAGGGCATGGCCCAGATGGTGGGGGTCCTTGATGATAGATGCCGCCTTCTTGAAGTAGCGCCTCCTATAGATGCCGTCAGTGGTGGGGAGGGCTGTGCTAGTGATGGACTGGCTGTGTCCACTACTCTCTGCAGCCTCTTGCATTCCTGTGTGTTGGAATTGCTGTACCAGACCATGATGCAACCAGACAGGATACTCTCTGCATCAGCAGAGGTTTGTTAGAGTATTTGATGACATGCTGAATCTCCTTAAGCTTCCAGGAAGTGTACAGATATGGCTCAGTTGGAAATTCTGTTGGCCTACTGTAATCCAGAGCTTCAGAGGCCCAGTGTTGGTGGAGATTTCATGACAAATCTATGAGTTCCCAAGCACACTAATTATTAATATTTATTTTTCTCGGTGATCTTAGCACCTTGTAATCCTGGCTGAGGAATATTCAGCACCTTCCAAGAGAAAAACAAAGAACATTGATGAGATGGTGAGAAGATCCAAAAATCCGAGCAGCTCTCATTGAGAAAGGAGACTCCAAAAGAAACCAAAAAGCCCAGACTGTTTCCTTCTTCATGTTTGAGGTGTTGTTGCAACTAAGAAGCATAAAAACATCTTTTTCTTCAATTTCATGTGATTCATTACCATAATCAATGACTATGTTCTATTACAAGAGAAAGAAACTTATTCCAACACCATTAGCAGTAATTGGGAAGCAGAGTTAACATTTCAAGTTGAAGATGAATTAACAACATTTAAAAGGTACTTGGACAGGTACATGGATAGGAAAGTTTTGGAGGGTTATGGGCCAAACGCGAGAAAATGGGATCAGCTTAGATGGGAATCTTGGTCGGCATGAACTAGTTGGGCCGAAGGGCCTGTTTCCCTGCTGAATGACTCTTATGAAGGGTCTTCCTTCTGAAATGTTAACTCTGTTTTCTCTTTCCACAGGACCTGCTGAGTGTTTTCAGCACTTTCTGTTGTTATTTCAGATTTTTGACATCTGCAGTGTTTTGATTTGCATTGGATGTAAATGATGTCATCTCTCTCCTCTCAGAGAGGATGGTACTCCTCAAACATACAAGGAACTACTGTTCTCATTGGATTCAGCATTTATCAGGGGGACCAATGGGTTGATGTTCTTTTTGTGCTCCCTGTGACTACCCAGCTAAGTAAACTTGACCTTGGACAGTACTTAGGTGGGAAACATCTTGGGAATACCGGATTAAAATTGGGGTTGGCTTGCTGCCTGGGATTTAAAGGATCCAACTGGCAGACCAAGTTCAGTAAGGATCTCAGTCACATTGCCATATTAAGCAAACAGCAGTTTACCAACAAGGGTTTGAAACCATTTCATGTCCTATTATGCCAGTTACTGAGAGGCTGGAGAGTTTACTCATTGATTCGTCCACATGAAGTGGATAATGTTGGCCTTTATTGTCCAAACTTATTTGTTTGAACTGAGGAAGCAGTTGGTGAGCCTGAAGTCATATATAGGCCAGAGCAGGTAAGGACAGCAGATTTCATTCTCTGGAGGACACCAACCAAACAGATGGGTTTTTGCAATAATTCAGTAGTTTCACAGTTATCATTAATAAGACCAACTTATTTTAAAAAATACAATCCAGATCTATTTCATTACTGGAACTTAAACCATGCCAGCTGGGAATTGTACTGGATCGAAAGTCCTGAACTATAGCTAGTGGCTACTGAGATGAAGAGAAATTCCTTTACACAGAGGGTGTGAATCTTTGAAATTCTGTACTTCAGAGGACTTTGCACACACAGTCATTGAGTATATTCAAGATCAAGATCAATAGGTTTCTGGATACTAAGGGAATCAGTGAAAATGAGGATAGGACAGGAAGCACAAAATTGGCCATGCTGTTACTGAATGGTCAATTCACCTTCTTGGTCATCTGTTCCAATATCTCTGTATGTGGCTTCATGTTACACTGGGTGCATACACATTGATTATTGGTGACACTGAAGGATATCAGTGAACCAGTTAAGATGCTGGGCTTGGAGACACAAGAGACTGCAGATGCTGGAATCTGGAGCAAAAAGCAAACTCAGCCAGTTGAGCAGCATCTGTGGGGATCTGTAAAGGAATTGTCGATGTTTCAGCTCGGGACTCTTGCTGGGCTTGTTCACTAACAGTAACCTGGCCTAACCAGTATCCTGATGACTGTGCTTTGACGCCAGGGACAGTGGCCTCCAGTTTAAGTATCATCAAGGGCATGAAACACCTATCACCAACAGAGGACAAAACAAGGGACTGATAATAGGAAACGTAAAACCAAAGGGTCAATGAGACCTGAGAGTCTTCACCTCCCTACTTGTGGGATGTTGCATCAAGGACATATTTTCTTCTTTCCATCAGTTGCATTATATTGCACACACATGTACACACACACTACATTGATGCCCCTTCTTTACCCCTGTGCCACAAGCTCAGGTTGTACCCTTTGTATATTCTTCTCCTATCATCCATGTGACCAGATCTGTCACAATGCAGAGCAATTCTGATTGATAAGAAGCTGGAATGGACCCTCAGTGTGACAGTCCAATCTGTAGGGTAAAAACACAGTGTTGTACTTTGGATACCCAAGCAACATACTTCTCCAACCAACGATGCAGTTGAGAACATTTACCATAACTGTGGAAGATAACTTATTTTAGGCCTTCCAAATTGGATTGAAAAGTCGAATCTGTTCTTAAATGAGCTCCAAAGTGAAGATTTTAAGAAATTGGAGACAATTGATACAAATTTAAATCTAAGTATAACATTTGTGGCAACTTGGTCTGATAAGTATCACAGCCATAATTAACCACGTTACTCACTAACTTTCTGTAGGTTATTATTCTTTGATTTTAGAAACTTGTCCTCCGTCAGTTGAGTTGAATGCGCAGATATACCAGTGTCCGCAAGTTGTACTCTGCTTGTGGCTTCAGTGGAAGACAATTAGTGATGGCTACTATATATAAGAACATAAAAAACAGGAGCAGAAAGTGGTCATTCAGACCCTCGTACTTGGTCCACCATCCAATGGGATCATTGCTGGTCTAATCTTGGTTTCCACACTCTTGTACCTGATTCCCATTATCATTGATTCCCCCAAGATCCAAACATCTATCTGTCAAATGACTCAGCTTTCTGGAACAAGGAATTCTAGAGATTCAATCCTCTCAGAAAAGAAATCTCTCCTCATCTATGTCTTAATTAGTTGACCCTTTGCTCCCTAAGTTCCAGACTCTCCTTTGAATTAAAATATCCTGTCAGCATCCACCCAGTCAAGACCCTCAGAATCTTACACGTTTCAGAGAGATCACCTCATTTTCTTCTAAAGTGCAGAGAACATCATTCCATTGTGCTCAATATGTTCATGTTTAGCACAGAGTAATGAGGATGATTTTGTTTATATTAGTCTGATGAACTCACAGACAAGACCAGCAAATCCATGCTGCAGACTATGTGTATTATCAACCTACTCCACCGTAGGCACCCAACTCCTGCCAATCCATCAAGTTATATAACTTTCAGGAAGATCCAAAATTAAAGAAAATAGAAAGAGTTAGTTCAACTTAAGAAACAGAAGACTCACAGTGACAGTAGCAAATATACATAGCTACCTGCTTGTCAGCATCCTAAAACTTAAATCCTAAAACCTTCTAGCTAACAGCTGCACATTTTAATTGGTGATGGAACTGACTGCAATCAGCGAAATCAATGAGCTCTGTTGATTCTCAGAAGAAAGGCAGCCCCCTTGCTTTCAAATCTCATTCAACATCCTGGTGAAAGATTTATTCAAAAGCAAAATTCTTCACCCAAAGAATGCAGTGTTGCTGATCCCATTCCTCAGAATCATCAAGTTAATCATTTTTCTTTCTCTTCACTATCAGTCAACAACCTCTTATCTCTTATTTGTCTTTCACACACACACACAAAGATTTTAAATGAATATGCGCTTGGCATGCTTTGCAACTGGGCCTAAGCAGCAGGTTGTGGCCCTAATTCTTGTTTGATTGCTGAGCCTATCACTAGGTGGAGTTACAATTTACTGCATCTCAGCAATCAGAATGTGGGCAAAGTCCAGCTTGCACCATGTATGAAAGAATCGTTCATTTATTCTCCTTCCATCGAGTTCAGCAGCATCTCTTCTGCCTCAGAAAGGAAATGTTTTTTGGGATTCATTTGCGTATGATGTGTGGCTCAGTGTGATAAATCATGTCGGCCTGTTTGGTTGGAGATGTTTATCGATCCTCATCAATGGAGCACTCTTTTGATGCAAGTGAGTAGACCCCTCCATTGCCTGGAAGTCTAGTGTGAGTTGGCGCAGTATTTTTAACCGTCATATATGGAGGAATGTTAGAATTGCTATGTGTATCTTATGCAGTTGTGTCCTGATCTAGCCTGTGGTCACTCTTAATGGCTTCAGCTCTGATGAGTTGGGTGACTTGGCGTAGAGCCTTTGGTAGTTATTACACTCTATGTAAGGTGGGTGGAGGAGGTGCTGAAACATCCCTCGCCTTTGAACACTGACCAATCAAGGAGCAATAGTGCTAAGTGGACTGAGAACATTGGATTTCCCTGCTGATTAAGGTAGAGTTGCTGCAGTTAATTGGCATTGTTAAAAAAAAGTAATCTCTCATTTGTCAATCAGCCAGACCCAGGTGAAAACTATTCTTGATTCTAAACCGAGTCTAAATTTGGCCAGAACTGTTGGATTCTAAGCTGATGATAGGTGTTTAATAGTAGCTGAAAAGCACGTTTGAAAACCCCCTGTACAATTTGCTGTGATTATTTAGAAACAAGCTCCTTCAATACTTCCTGTGCACAAGTTTCTATGGGATAATTTGATCCCACATGTTTTAGAGCAGGGGTCTGCCTAAAAAATGAGGTCTCCAGTGTCGAGTACAGAATGTCTCATGGGATAAATTACCTTCAACACTATTTTTTTGCTATCCCTTTGTAACTATCCCCCAAGGGTGGTAAATCAGAGTTCAATCTTTAGTTTTATACACAGTAATGGAATAAACATTTTATTTCAAGAAGCCTAACAAGATCTGGTGGTGAGTGAATATCAGCTCATTTAAAATGGTTTTTTTTAACAAAATGTTATTGGGGGCAATTGGTACTGTAACTAATATGTCGTATGTAATGTTGATTGTCAATGTATTGTTATAAAGCTATATCACTTTGAACGTTCTGTCATGTGGCTTCCAACTCCAGTGAGATGGAAGTCGCTGAAATCCAGCACACAGGAAAGCAAATTATCTGATGACCTATATAATGAAAGGATATATGTAAAGATAAGAATTAAGATGTCCTATGGAATTTTGTCGGGTCTTGGTGAGACTGCATGTGGGTTATCGTGTGCAAGTTAGAACTTCTTAAGGATACGCTTGCCACAGAGGAATTGCAGCAAAAATTTATAAGGCTGGTTCTTGAGACAAAGACCCAACACCAGAAACCTAACGGGTTTGCTGTTTGAGGGGAGATTGAATCTAGTCTTCACCTAGATTCCTGCAGCGCTATGCAGATTCAGAATAGTAAGAGGCCCGTAATGTTCGAAAAATGAACGAAGGTCTCATTGAAACCAGCAAAGTACCTACAGGGCTTGTCGCGTTGGAGGGAGGATGTTTCCCCTGACTGAGGAGTCTAGGACCAGGAATCATAGCCTTAGAATACGGCAAGACCATTTAGGACTGAGAAGAGAAGAAAATTCTTCATACAGAGTGGTGAATCTCTAGAATTCTCTGCCCCAGGGGGTTGTAGAAGCTTAGACATTGAGCCCATTCAAAAGGGGTTGATTACCAGAGATAGTCTGAAGCCAGATCGACCCAAAGAACAAGGTAGTGAAGGAGATGCTGAGCCCAACTGATGCTGCAGTACAACGCTCTCTGGGGTTTGTCAATGATCTAAACAAGTTCCTGCCCTGTGGGATGGATGTAGGAGCCATTCAGACAGCTAGCCAAGGATGTGGAAAGGTGCTGCTTGGACATCCATGAAACAAGCAAATGTCAACAAATCAAGGAACAGTTTCATCAGAGATTGTGTTGTGAGACTTTAATGACAAGAAAGAGCTCACACAACTGGGAGATGCCTCGGACAAGGGTGTTGAAAGAACGATCTCTCAGGAGGCTCAGCCACATGTATCTAATTGGGGCTCTTGTCTATACAAAGACATGATCACAAAGTAGGAGGGGGTTATTGTCGATCTTGGGACTGGAGGTGTTTCACTGGGGCAGCTATGGGAGAATTGTCGACCCACACAGTGATCACAAAGTACTTAAGAGATCATTGTTGCTAAAGCCCACAAGGGGGAAATAAAGAAGTTGTTACAAATGCTTGTGAGGATGCTGTCATATATTGTTGGGACTCAGTACCATCCAGACAGAGACATACATGTAGCTGATTCCACTTAACTGAGCCTTTCCTGACGACACATAAGGCACCGAAGATACTGAGTCCAAAATGATGAAATGGTGAGTTGTGTTCCCATCTCTCAGTCATTGATTCAGGAAATCAGAGAGGGTTCCAGACAAGATGAGATGATTTTGGGGGGGGGGGGGGGGGGAAGGGAAGGAATTGTCGAAACCCTGCATCAGGACTGATGTCTGGTTTCAACCTGAAATGTTGACAATTTGTTGGCAGATTATTTGTTGCTCTCATTTCCGGTATCTGCAGTCTCTGGTGTCTCCAGAGAGTGAATGGTTACCTTTTCAAAGTGAAAGTATCTACTGGCCAGGGAGGTCAGATGTGCAGAAATATGACACCAGTAGAGTTCTAGAAAGGAAGTTACAAAATATATATATTTTTAAATTTCATGCAATTCCAAACAGACCTGGCCAAAATTAGGTCAGATTTGTCTCGCCCAGATGGTGATAGTTGAACATTTTTCAAATTTTTGGCTGAAACACTTCGAGAACATCCACACATCAATGGTTATTCAGAAGCTCAAAGTGCAATTTGCGATTCAAAATGTGGCATCTCTGAGCTGCTGATTACAGTTAATGGATCAGAGTTCAAAGCAGGCCATTTGCTCAGGTTCTTCATTCAGGTCATTCAGAAGCTCAAAGTGCAATTTGCGATTCAAAATGTGGTAACTCTGAGCTGCTGATTACAGTTAATGGATCAGAGTTCAAAGCAGGCCATTTGCTCAGGCACAGTAGTGTAGCGGTTAGCGTGACGCTATTACAGCGCCAGCGATCGGGGTTCGATTCCCGTCACTGTCTGTAAGGAGTTTGTACGTTCTCCCTGTGTCTGCGTGGGTTTCCTCTGGGTGCCCCGGTTTCCTCCCACATTGCAAAGACGTACGGGTAGGTTAATTTGGGTTTAAAATGGGTGGCGCGGACGCGTTGTGCTGGAAGGGCCTGTTACCATGCTGTAGATAAAATCTTTAAAGGACTGGCAATGCGATCACTGTCCATAATCGCCTCACTTGCCACTGAGTAATGGGAAAGCAGAAAACGATGTGAAGGTAGCCAAGCAATTTCTGAAGAAGAACAACTCTTCGCAGTCAGACTCCAGTTTGAGTATCCTAGTTTTCTGTAATACCACAACTTGAGGGGTGGTGAGCAGTTCTATACACAGACTTTTGAGTAGGTGAACTGGACTCCCAGCATCAGGAATTCTACCAGAACTAGAGGTGCCGTTGGTGGCAATCTGGCAGAATTGGGCTGACTGCTATGAACAGAAGTGACCAATGAGAGAGATGGAGACATCTGACCAATGGCAGAAGGCAGTGGTGATTCGACATGCACCACACCCCAGATCATGTGAGGACACATTAGGAGGAGCATATCTGAGATTGGTGGAACAGGCTCATTGTCATTGATGCATGTTGTGAAATATGTTGTTTTGCAGCAACAGTACAATGCAGGACATAAAATTTACAATAAGTTACAAAAATAAATAGTGGAAAAGAGGAATTACGAGGTAGTGTTCATGGACCATTCAGAAATCTGATGGTGGAGGGGAAGAAGCTGTTCCTGAACCATTGAGTATGGGTGTTCAGGCTCCCATACCTCCTGCCTGACTGTAGTAATGCGGAGAGGACATGTCCTGGATGGTGAGGGTCCTTAATGATGGATACTGCCTTCTTGAGTCACTGCCTCTTGAAGATGTCCTTGATGGCAGGGAGGGTTGTGCCCATGATGGAGATGGCTGAGTCTACAACCCTTTGCAGCCTCTTTCAAACCTGTGCTTTGGAGCCTCCATACCAGGCGGTGATGCAACCAGTACGAATGCTCTCCACTGTACATCTATAGAAATCTGCAAGAGTCTTCGACATACCAAAGCTCCTCAAACTCCCAATGAAGTAAAGCCACCGGTGTGCCTTCTTTGTGATTGCATCAATATGTTGGGCCCAAGATAGATCCTCTGAGATGTTGACACCCAGGAGCTTGAAGCTGCTCACCCTTTCCACCACTGACCCCTCAATGAGGACTGGTGTGTGTTCTCAGGTGACTGAAGCAGATATGGAAATACCAAAGGCTATACCACTAATGTTTCAGGCCAGAACACCATAGCTTGGCAATAGACCCCAGGAGAGCTGCAATCAATTAGGATCAAATTGCATCAACCCAGGTACCTGGAAGACTTTGTGTCAAAGTAAATCACACAGAAATTGGACAATTATTCTGGATGTTCTGTTACTTCATTACTGAATGAGAGTATAACAAACATAATATGGTTTGTTAACAATCATTGGTGCTTTAAGACCGTACCACTTTAAGAGTTGTCATGGGAGTGCAGTTATTTAGTGTTGAACTTGTCAGAAGCTCTGTGTCTCTGGGAAGAAAGCCACAGGAAGAATGATTCCACACAAAGTGAGCTTCTTCCTTTATTTAAAAGTAGGCTTGTTGTTTGTTTGAATTACCAAATATTTTCCAGCATTTTGTAAAGAAATACTAGGCCGGTGTTCAGTTTTTTTTAAACATAGTCATTCACAGGATGGTGGTGTTATCAGTAAAACAAGCACGTAATGCTGGACAAGGGTAAGGCAGCAGAGCGTAAAGTTATTAACCAGCTTGAAGAGATATTAACACATAGAACAAATATATACATTTCAATTCCACCATAGAAGATGAGGGAAAAATTTAAATCCAACTAATTGATTCAGAATTAAGAAGGTAAATTCAGTAATGATGACTCTGATTCTACCAATATGATTGACCCTTAACTGCATCCTGAGCTCGTAGGCAATTAGGGGTAGATAATAAATGTTGACACATCTTGGGACTAATTAAGTAACCAAAGTTGTTCCCCGCTAGTAATTGAACTGATGTTGAGGTTGAGCCACATGGACTGTGGATCTGTGCTCACATTTAGCCCACCCTGCAGGAGGGCAACATTCCTTCTATTGAAAGATACTGGTGAACCGAATGGGCTATTATTAGTTTATTATTGTCACATGTACCAAGATACAGTGAAAAGCTTTTGTTTTGCATGCCATCCAGACAGATCATTCCACACATGATTGCATTGAAGTAGTAAAAAGAAAACAGTGTTGCAGTTACAGAGAAAGTACAGTGCAGGTAAACAAATAAAGTGCAAGCACCATGATAAGGTAGATTGTGAGATCAAGTGTTCATCTTTAGCGTACGAGAGGTCCATTCAAGATTCTGATGACAGTGGGATAGAAGCTGTCCTTGAGTCTGGTGGTTCGTACTCTGGGCTACTGTATCTTGTGCCTGACAAAAGAGGGGAGAAGAGAGAATGACTGAGGCGGGAAGGGTCCTTGATTATGATGGCTGCTTTCCCGAGAGAGTGGGAAGTGTAGACAGAGTCAGTGGAGGGGAGGTTGGTTTGTGTCATGGACTGGGTTACGTTCACAACTCTCTGCAATTTTTTTTGTGACCTTGGTAGAGTAGTTGCCGTACCAAGCTTCAATATATTATAAGGAAATTGCTAGTTTTTTGTCATAAGTAATGAGAACACTTGGTTTTAATTAAGTAGGAATACTTAAGTCATTATCATGTTGGGCAGTGCCATAAGGATCACTGGTGGGCCTTGGCTATTTATACTTAAATGAGGAAGCAGCATTGCCAGAAGACCATACAATACAAGAACAGAATTAGACCATTTGACCCATTGAGTTTGCTCTGCCATTCAATCCTGGCTGACTTTTCCTCTCTGCAACTTATCAAGATTTGCTGAGGATAAAGTAAAATTTATTAAATTAACAGGGGTAGATAAACAATTTGCAAAGAGGTAGGTTAGGTGAGAGGGGAAGAATGTGGAAGGTAGAATATGGTGTGGAAGATGTGAGCTTGTTCACTTCGGTAGGGAGAATAGTAAAGCAAAATATATTTTTAGAAGGTTACAGGAGGTGTTGGTGTTTCAAAGGTCTCAGGGAGTTCTTGTACATGATACACAGAGAGCCATCATTGCTACTGTAATCTACAAGGTAAATGATTTATCGGTATTTATTACAATGGATTGGAATATAAGGATAAAGAAATCTTGTTGCATAGTATTTGGGTGAGACCACACCTGAAGCACTGTGTGCAGCTTCAGCCTAATCTAAAGAGACATACTTGCCTTCAGAAGGAATACACAAATGTGGCTGGACATTTCAGTGGTGACAGGTTTGTTCTATGATGAGAAATTGTTTGGATTGGTCTCTGTCCCTGGAGTTTAATTAAAACGTGTAACATTATTAAGAGCTTTGCTTGATAAATGCTGGAAAAAATAATTTGCCAATCTTGACTGGAACAAGGTCGCTGCAGTGTCAGATTTGGACTTTTAGGTCTAATCTGAGGGGAAATTTGTTCATTTTATTTTGTGCTGTTACTATATACATAAATAATGATACAACTGATCCCTGGGGAACACCACTGCCTACCATCTTCCAAGCATTTATTATATAATAAAGCAGAAAATGCTGGAAATACTCTGTAGCTCCTGCCACATTTTTGGGAAGAGAAACAGTTAATGTTTCATGTCGAAGACCTTCGTCAGAACTGGAAAAGAGACATTTATCGATACCTTCTGCTTAGCTTCTTACTGCACAGCAGGAGGCCACTTGGCCCATTGGGGCCCATGCTGGCTCACAGCAGAGCAATCCCATCAATTCTAATTTACTTATTCTTTCCCAGGTGTCCACTAGCAACTCTTGCATTCTTTCACTACTTACTTAGATTAAGGGGTAACTTATAGTAGCCAATTATCCTACCGACATGTCTTCAGCCAATTTTACATCCTTTATTTTTTGATTTCATTTTTTGATAACTTTATTCTTTGATTTCAATTTTACCAACCAGATTTCATGAGCTTCATTTTTTCCTAAACAGACTAAAGTTAGAGTCATAGAAAATTTACAGTTCCAGAGGAGGCCATTCGGTCCATTTTGTTTGTGCCTGTTTTAAGAAAAAAAGAACTACCCAGCCTGGTCCCACTTGGTACATTGCCCTGCATGTCACTTGGGTCATGTGGATCCAAGTGCTGTCGAAATCTGATAAAGGTTTCTGCCCCTCCCATCATTTCAGACAATGAGCTCCGGATCCCCACACTCTCAGAGTGATAAAATAAAACTCTTTCTTTTCTTCCGTCTAATTTTTCAATTACTTTAAATCTATACCTCCTGGTTTTTGACCCTTCTGATAAGGGAAATAAGTGTTTCATTTTTACTTTATCCACAGCTATAAGAAAGATGCCATTAAAATGGAAAGAGTGCAGAAAAGATTCACGAGGATATTGCCTGGACTCGAGAGACTGGGTTATAGGGCAAGGTTAGGCAGGCTCGGACTTTATTCCTTAGAGCATGGGAGAATGAGGGGCAATTTTATAAAATCATGAGGGGCATAGATAGGGTGAATGCACTCAGTCTTTTTCCCATGGTTGGAGAACCAAGAAATAGAGGGCATAGGTTTAAGGTGAGATGGAAAAGGTTTGATATGAACCTGAGGGTCAACATTTTGCACAGAGAATGGTATGCATATGGAATAGTGGTTGATGCAGGTACAATAACACTTAAAAGACATTTGGTCAGGTACATGGATAGGAAAGGTTTCGAGGGATATGGGTGAAACACTGGCAAATGGGACCAGCTTAGATGTGCATTTTAGTCAGCATGGACAATTTTGGCTGAAGGGCCTGTTTCCATACTGTATGACTCTACATTCACTCAGTGTTATACAAGTTATTTAAATTAGCCATCATTGCCCCTGATCTTGACAAAAATGTACTGGGAGCTGCAATATAATGATTAAGGCTTGTTTTAATAGCTCGTGTACCTAACATCTGAAAAGATTCAGAGTACAATCTTCTCTTCAAAACAAAAGGATAATTTGTGTCATTTTATTTTATTGCTGCTTGTGGGACCTTGCCGTGTTCAAAGTGGCCAATGCATTTGGCACCAAGTGGCTTTATCCAGAGTTACTTCTGAATATTATTCTTCATTTCTTAGCACCTTTAAGAAATATTTCACTCTGCGTCTCACAAACATTCATGCAATCTTCTCCCCCATCCCCCCCCCACCCCCATGTTATGAGGGGTAAGTTTACTGTGTAAAGCAGAAATAACAAGCAAGTTGATTAATACATAAAGAAACTATAGTTGGCTGATGACTGGGGGCAAGAATGTGATCTCCTTGCTATTCTCTTCCCTCAAGGACTACACTCACAGTAGTCACTGCATCACTGTTAGTCAAGAGTTCGGACTCTCCAGGTCTGTACGCAAGTCTCTAGTAATTGGTATTTATTCTCTTGGGACTGCCCATGGATAGTGCTCATGTGAATTAAAGGTAGGAGGATATGGCAACGTACTGATTGTTACTGGATAAGTAATCTGGTGTCTGGGCTATTCATTTAGGAATCCAAGTTCAAGTCCACCACCACCCCAAACCATCTGGGAAAGGTAAATTAAGTAAATCCAGGATTTAAAAAGAAAAGCTAGTTTCAGTAATGGTAACCCCCGAAGCCACTAGGTTGTTGCTTTTAAAAACAATTTGAGGCAGCGCAGTGGTACAACTAGTAGCACCACTGCCTCCCAGCTCCAGAGACCTGGGTTCAATCCCGACTTCTGGTGCTTTCTGTGTGGAGTTTGCACATCCTCCCTGTAGCCACGTGGGTTTGCTCCAAAATCCAAAGTCGTGTGGGTTGGTTGGTTAATTCGCAGCTGTAAATCACCCCGAGTGTGTAAGTGAATGGTGGGAAGTTGATGTAGGGAAAATAATCAGGATGGAATTAGTGTAAATGGGTGCTGAACAGTCAGCATGGACTCAGAGGCCTACTTCTATGTCACCAATGTCCTACAGAGAACCGGATCTGTCTTCTTACCCAGCCTGGCCTACATAAAACTCCAGACGCACCACTGCTGTTGACTTGTAACTGTCCCAACAGTTCAGGCCTCAAGTGGGGACAAACAAGAAATGTTGCTCTTGCCACTGACACCCATATCCTGAAATGAATCTTTCTTTTTAAGACTTTGTGCGTGGAGCTGACAGAATTTCTCATTGAATGTGGAAGGCTTAATCTTACTGGCTGAGCTCGGCTACTCATTTCCTGGGAGATTGGGATCTTCCTGGAGATTCCCAGAGTTTATGCTGGAGAATCTCCCCTTAATTCTTACACAAAGTTACAATGAGGATTGTACAGCTGTGGAAAGGAAAGGGAGTTGCAATTTGTTTAAATTTTTTATTAGATATTTTAGTAGATATTATCTTTTTCTAAAGTAAAGGTTTAACTATTTTTAATAGCTTTTTGAATGCTTCGAAGTACCAGTGGTATCGAGAGACATTGATATTCTTTGTCTTAACATTTGATAAAGCTGGGCTCAGGGCTTTTCTGGTAGTCAAAGATTACCTGAGACAATTCATAGATAGCACTTTTTCTGGCACATTAATGTATCAATTTTACATCACTGGAGGGCCTTTCCACCAATCAGAGCCTTGCCGATTCCATCAGGGGCTACCTGGGACAACAGGATTGTACTTCCACATCCAGAGAAGTTAAATCATGGGAGTGAAGAATGCAGATGGAAAGTGTGGGCAGCAAACACCACCTGGGAAAATCATCCCGTTTCTTCCAATTTCTTAGGCCATTTTCACTTATTAGTTTTAAAAGCAAGGGATTGAGAAAGAATTCTTGTTTGAAAGTGAACTTTCATCCAATTTACAGTCAAGAGTCTGATCACTTCTTACTTGGCGTGGAGTATTGGGACATCACTGGTAAAGACATTTATTGCCCATCCATAATTGCTCTTGAGAAGGTGGAGCTAGACTGCCTTCTTGAATCTCTGCAGTCCACGTGGTGAAGGTACTTGAAACAAATGTTGTCAATTAGGCTGACCAGATGGTGGTGGGCCACTCTCTTGGACCTTTATGGTCCAGGTGAAGGCACTCCCAAAATCCTGTTGGGTAGGGACTTCCAGAATTTTATACCCAGCAACGAAGGAGAGTCCAGATGGGCTGGGGCTGGGTTCCATGTGCGTAGAAGGCTGAGGAGTGACATTATGAGATTTATAAAATCACGAGGGGCACAGATAAGGTCACAGTCTTATTCCCAGGGTAGGCGAGTCTAAAACTAATGGATATTCTGTAGGTTGAAGGTGAGAGGGGAAAGATTATAAATGGGATCTGAAGGACAAATTTTTCACTCAGATGGTAGTGGTTAATGGAATGAGCAACCAGAGGAAATGGTAGAAGCAGGTACAATTACATCATTTAAAAGACATTTGGGCAGGCACATAGATAGGAAATGTTTAGAGGGATATGGGCCAAATGCAGGCAAATGGGACTAGCTTGGGTAGGTGACTTGGTTGGCATGGACAAGTTGGGCCAAAGGGCCTGTTCCCATGCTCTATGACTGTATAACTCCACGAATGATGAGATATTTACAAAACGCTGCCAGAGGTGGGGTTTACACTGACAAAATGTGTACAAAGTCCAGTTCTGATGATGCATCATTGAGCTGAAACAGGTAACTCCTTTTCTGTCTCTCCAAAGCTGCCTGACATCTTGGGTATTTCCAGCACTTTCTGTTTTCATTAGAGCACCCAGGGCCTTGGTTTAACGTGTCATCTGAATTGCTGACACTTCCTGCACTACCAACCAATATCTGGCATAGATTCTCAACCAATATAACCAACAGAAGAGCAACGGATATTCTTGGCTATCCAGTTCCATTGATAATTAGCACAGTTGTGCTTGAGAAGCTACTAGATTATGATTCATTTCCACAGGAATAAAATATTGTTTGCTATTTCATTTACAATAAAATACAAATCATTTCTCCATGTGCTGCTTTCCTTTCTGATGTTTGTTCTATCTGCTGAGTTCTTTAAACTTATCACAAACTAATGAAAAGTTACTGATAAGTTTATGGACTTTAGATAACATTCCTCCTTTGAACTCCCCACAACTATAACCTTGCCTATCAGAAACAATATGGAGTACAGTTAGGGGCAAGAATTAATGCATGTCACAGGTGGCAGCTTGCTTGACAGACTGGTTAAGCTCTTCACATTTTCAGACAGGAATTCTTGGTAGATTTGGAAGCCCTTTGGGGATTTTTTTCCTTTGTTGTTTGTGCCAACCCAGTTATCAGGAGCCAAAGTCAAAGCACATTTTCATTTTTGCAGGATACGGCATTTGCCAGCAAGGCCCACATCCCCAACTCGTCCCTAATTGCCCTTAAGAAGGTACAGATGATCCACCTTCTGGAAGTGGTACAGTCTCTTTAGCAAAGGTCCCTCCACTGTACTGTTGCAGAGTGAGTTCTGGGGTTTAGAGTTAGTGACAATGAAGGACAATGTATTTCCGGAAACACTACCACATGCGGGCTACCCTCTTAATGTATAGACATTGTCAAGATAAGTCATTGTCTTTAATTGTATAGAGATTGGGGTTGGGAGGTGTTGTTCAACTGACCTTGGAAAGTTGTTGTGGTGTTCCACGTAGATATATTTTTTTTGTTTTTTTTAATCTGGGCAGCATTTATTGTCCATTCCTTGAACTTGCATCTTGAACCACTGCAGAGCCTCTGGCGAAGGTGCTCCCACAGTGCTGTTGAGAAGGCAGTTCTAGGATTTGCTCCCAGCTGTGATGAACAAACAGCAATATATTTCTGTCAGGAAACTGTGTGACAGAGAGGAATCCGTTGCTGGTGGCTTCATGTATAGATGGCTCGCCAATGGTTTAATTGCAAACTGCCTGCCAGCTGATTCATCCTTTTCCCTCCGATTGTTGCTTCCAATAATAAATCTCTACCTCACTATTGAAGGAATTGGAACAATGATAAGTTTTGAATGTCCTGGTTTCTCCTGGATAATGTTCATCGCTGCAGCTTGGAGATTTCTCTTTAGTTCCTGGAGATCTTGCCCCATTGGCAAGTTTCATTTCATTTCAATTCGTGGAACCCTACAATAAAATCAGAGAATGCTAGAACTACTCATTTGGTCAGGCAGCAACTGTGGAGAGGGGAACAGAGTTAAGGTTGCAGATTGGTGACTTTGAGATTTTTTTTATTGGAATTACCCTAATTAAACCTGACCCTCCAGAACACCCCCCCCACCCCACCATCCTATATACACATGCATACACACACATGCACACACAGACTCCCTGAACACTGCACTGAAAATATCAGACCACTGTGTGCATTCAAATCTCTGGATTGTGGTTTACAGTTGGAAACAGAATCTATAACGTGGAACAAAGAACTAGCAGAGCAATCAACAAATACTTTGGTTCAGTCTCCACAGAGAGGATACAAATAAATTCCCAGAAATGCTAGGAAGCCAAGAATTTAACAAGAAAGAGGATTGGTTTAAAAAAAAGTGCTTTAAAAATTAAATGAATGAAAGCCAACGAATTCTATAGGCCGGATAATCTGCATCTCAGAGTACTAAAAGAGGTAACCATGGAAATAGTGGATGTGCTGACTGTCATCTTCAAATATTCTCCAGATTTTGGAACCGTTCCTACAGATTGGAGAGTAGAAGATGTCACTCCACTACTTTAAAAAAAAGGGAGACAGAAATCAGGGAGCTACAGGACCAGTTTACCTAACATCAATTGTAGGGAATGTGCTAGAGTCTATTATAAAGTATATAGTGATAGGAAAATTAGAAAATATCAATGGGATTGGATTTATGAAAGGGTAATGACATTTAGCAAACCTACTGGTGTGTTTTGAGGGTGGATTTGGTGGAATAGATAAGAAAAAAAACCAGAGGATGTTATATATTTGGCTTTCAGATGGTTTTTCTTTCCCTTTTAGCTTTTTGTTTTGAATACTTCAGATTGCATTACAATCTTTGCACCATTCTACTGTTTTATACTTGTATTTATTATTGTTATGTATACTGTTTACTTTCTGAGCTTCATGCAAAGAAGGTAGTTCATTGCACCCTGGTGTATATATCAATAAACTAATTTAACATATGTGTGCAAAACGAAAACAATTTGGATTGGGGGTAATATACTGGTATGGACTGAAAATTAGTTGACAGAGAGGAAATGGAGAATCTGGATAAAAGATAGGGGACCCCAGGAATCAGTGCTTGGGTCCCAGCTATTTACAATAATTTGGACGAGGGAAGCAAGTTTACTTCCAGGATTTCTGACAACACAAAACTGGGTGGGATTGTGACTTGTGAGAAGGAAGCAAAGAGGCTTAAAGGCAGCTCAGACCAGTTGAGTGAGTGGGGAAATATATGGTAGATGAAGTATAATGTGGATAAATATGAACTTAGCCACTTTGGTTGGTCAAACAGAAAGGCAGAGTTATAGTTCTTTGTGATAGATTGGGAAATGTTGATGTACCAGTGGATCTGATGACCTCCTGCACCAGTCTCTGGAAGCAAACATGCAGGTGAATGAAGCAAGCAGTTAAGAAGGCAAGTGGTATATTGGTGGAGGTTTTGAATGCAGGAACGAGGATGCTTTACTACAATTATACAGGTTTTCAGTGAGAACTGTGATCAGTTTTCATCTCCTTGTATTAAAGAAAGAGGGAGGGCAATGAAGATTCATTGGACTGATCCAGAGATGTCAGGGCTATTACATGAGGAGGGAATGGATTGCCTTAGCCTATATTGACTAGAATTTAGAAGAATGAAGGAAATATCCTTGAAATTTTTGACAGGGCTCAGATTCTCCTGGCTTGGGGTGTATGGAACCAGGTGTCACAGCCTTGGGATACAGGGTAAGATTTCTAAGACCTGACTTTTTAGGACTGGTTCACCAAACACCGGGTGAAGTGTCTTTACCCAACAGTTGGTGAACTTGTGGAATCCTCTACCACAGAAGGTGGTGGAAGCCAAGTCATCGATTTTTTTTTAAGAGGGAGATCATTCTCTAGTCACAAAGGGCATTGGAGCGTGGTGAGAGAGTAGGCATCTGGTATTGAGATAGATCAGCCATGATTGTATCGACGAGTGGAGCAGACTCGAAAGGGTCATAGAGTCATATAACACAGAAACAGGCCTTTTGGCCCAACTGGTCCATGCCCACCTAGATAATAGGTCATCCCATTTGCCTGCATTTGACCCATATCCCTCTCAACCTTTCCTATCCATGTATCTGTCCAAGCGTCTTTTAAATGTTGTTAATGTACCTGCCTCACCCACTTCCTCTGGCAGCTCGTTCCCTAACTCCTGCTGCTATGTTTGTACTTGCAACCTGGGCTCATGCATGACCTTCTGAGCCACATTTTCATGGGGCTGAAGCACACCGTATGGAAAAGTTCCAAAGCCCACTGAGCTGTGGTGAACTGACCCATAAACTCAGTGAGGTCAGAGGCCTGCTGAGTAAACCAGTCCAATCATGATGGCAAACTAGCCATGATAAGAACTGAGAGGGTTAATGTGTTAGCTCCTGTTGCTGCCACTTACTCTCCAACCCATTGGACGATAAGGAACAACCCATGAGTGGCCAGTCAGTATGTCAGTCCATTGAGTGGCTCTGTCCCTCCTCCTCTTCCTGTGGCGATCCTTTCACTGCTCACCACAGTCGCTACAAAGCACCTCCAGTGTTAACGGTGCAGTGTGTCCCCAAGAGCGTACGTAGAACTGGCAGCCTGGAGCTTTGACAATGCTGCCAAACATAGACACTGAAACCAACTTCCTCTACATTCAGGATTCGGGATCAGACCAAATGTTGATACAGAGTGAGTACAGGAAACTTGTGTTTCTTTTCTTTTAACTGCACTGCTGGTGAATTTCCATCTTTAAAAATATTTTATTTGCAAGGATTCCAAATTCATTCATCCATCACAGTGGTGTTCTTTGAGGCAAAATATCCAAATGGATCTTTACAAATTTAAGGCTGTCATAAAATCGTTCTATTAATTGACTTCCCTTTCAATATATACTAATTGTGATATTCTTAGCCCTAATGGCTTTCAGGAGTGAGACTGGATGAAGGCTTGGAAGGTGATCACTGGGGGTGTGTCAATATTTAGAAGAACTCCACCCCTTACCCTGCACCCCTACCCGTTGCTCACACATACACATACACAATCAAACCCACACAGTCACACACACACAACACTTTAATCAGTGATCAATAAATAAGTTACTGAACAAATTGTTCCTTTCATGTTGTAGATAGTGCTCTGCTGAATATTTCTGTTATCTCTAAAAATATTTGCACTTTTTGGGAACAGAGGGCACGTTCCTGGAACCTGTTTGTAATTTGCCGCAGTAAATTTGGCAAAGGGATGTCTCTCTCCCAATCCCTTCTAGTGCTGTTAGATTTCCCCACTTGGGATACACGACGTCCCATCCACAAGGGATTTCATGTTTTGAATGTTCCTTTCACTGAGACCTTGACACTTCAACTTGTGGCATTCTCTCTCTCTTCAACTCCCTTATTTCTAAAACTATGGAAGTTGAGTGTCTTTTTAATACCAAGCTGAAGAGATAGATGGGATGTTTCCACAGTTTTTACCGTTATTTATAGTTGAATGAGCCCAGAGCTTCCTGATAAATGGTTCCAGTGCTCTGTCTGTTGTCAACTTGTCTGCACACATAACTCTCCACAGCACAACACCTTGCCCACCTCCCCATGCAACTCAACATCCAGGGATCATGCATAAGGCACCAAACCAATTTTCTTTTCTATTTCCCTCACTCCACTTCTGTAAGCTCCTAGGAAAGGGCTTACCTCCGTCAATGAGTAATACCATTCATTTGTCTAGAGCCCTGTTAGACCTCTGATGTAAGATCATCCACTTTAATAGAAAGGAACAGACAGGCAGAACTTTTTTTTACAGTTGAAAGAGATGAAAATGTATTGGAGTTTAGAGAGTTCTAAGTATCTTTGTAAGCAAATCTGAAAGAATTGCTCTCCTCTGTGTTGTACCTTGAGCTCTGAAACTTACAACTCAGCTTTCTTCCTTGACGAATCTCTTAATTTCACAATGATCCTGTGAGTTATTTTGGCTTTAAGGAAAAACAATATTGATGTTTAAAGAACATCAGATCAGGACTTACTCTTGTGACTATCCCATCCTCACTCTGTTTTGCAAATGTTTGAGTGTGCAGTCTGTAAGGAGTCTAACTGCAACAGGGTGGCATAGTAGCACATCTCCAGTGACCAGGTTCAATTCTGACCTCTGGTTCTGTCTGTGTGGAGTTTGCACATTTTACCTGTGACCGTCTCGGTTTCCTTCAGGTGCTCCACATCCCACAGTTGTGCAGGTTGGTAAGTTAATTAAATAACAGAATATTCATGAGGCTGAGTGGCTCTATTCATTATGTTCTTTTCCTAATTATTGGTAGTTTAGTGAAGAGGGTTTGAACTGGTGTGTGGACTTGTTCAAACCTAGTCATAGAGAGAGTGACAACATGTAAGTTACCCTGAGTGTGTTGGTGTGTGGTAGAATCTGGGGGGAAGTTGATGAAGATGTAAGAGGATAAAATAGAATAAGTGTAGGATGAGTGAAAATTGGTGCTTGATGATCAGTGTCATGGGCCGAAGAGCCTGTGTCCATGCTGTATCTCTCTATAGCTCTCCATGGCTCTTTGAATCTAGGTTTGAACAATTCCACACACCAGCTCAAACGTTCTTCACTAAACTACTAACAACTAGGAGCAGAAGAACATAAGGAACAGAGCCACTCTGCCTCATGACTATTGTGCTATTCAATAAGATCATGACTGATACTTTTTTTACCACAATTCCACTTTCCCACAGTAACCAATACCCCTCGATTCAATTCATATTCAAAAATCTATCAGCCTCTGTCTTGAACATATTCAGCGTCTGAACCTCTTGAGTAGAAAAGTCCAACATGTGCATGGAAATTCTGGTGAAGAAAGTACTTCTCATCTCAGACTTCAATGGCTGACCCTATTTTTAAGGCTGTGACTCTTGGTTCTAGATACCCTGGCCAGGGGAAATCCTGTCATGTCAAGCCCTGTAAGGATTTACATGTATGCCTTTGTATGTTCTGGATTTTCCAAACACCATCAGTAAGGTGGCACAGGAGATTATTTTTTTTAAATTAGAGCACAGAGTATTAAAAATTTAATTTAAAAAAAGAGAGAGTAGGAATAAATAGGTTTAGTGTTGGCCAGCAGAGTGCCACAGGGATCAGTGCAGAGGCTCCAGCTGTTTACAATCCAGAACAATGATTTGAATGAGGGAATCAAGTGTAATATATCCAAATTTGGTGATGACACAAAGCTTGCTGGCAATGTGGGCCCTGGAGAGGATGCAGAGAGGCTTCAGAAGGATATTGATTGGTTACTCGAATGGGTAAGGAAGTGGCAGATGGAAAATAATGTGGAAAAATATGAGGTCATCCACTTTAGTTAAACAAAAAGATAAAGATAGAGGTTTTTTTAATTAAGTGGTAAGTAATTGAATGTTCAGAGAGCCCTGAGTATCCTTGTGCATTAGTTACTGAAGGTTAACGTGCAGGGACAACAAGCAATTAGGAAGACGAATAGCATTTGCAAGAGATTTGAGTACAAGGGTAGAAACCTCTATCTCCAATTATGGAGAATTTCTCATGAAATCACAACAGGAATCTTATCTACAGGTCTGGTCTCCCTATCTATTGGTGGACATACCTGTGATAGAAGGAGTATAGCAAAGGTTCACCAGAGTGATTCCAAGAACAGCAGATTTGTTCTATGAGAGATTTAAGATGACTAGTCTTAGTTTAGAAGGAGAGGTGATTTCAAACTACAAAGTTTATGGGGCTTTACAGGGTAGCTGTGAAGTTGTTGTTTCTCCCAGTGGTACACCTTGAACTCGTGTCCACGGTCTCTAAATAAAAGGTTAGCCATTCAGGACAGTGGGGAGAAGAAATTTCTTCACTTGGAGAGTGATAAACCTTCAACAAAGGGGACTATGGATGCTCAGTCACAGAGTATGTCCATGACAGAGGTCAATAGATTTTTTTAATGTTGAGGAAGTCAAGGAGAGTGGCCTGACGTAAGTGATCAATCATGATCTTATTTAATGACAGAGCAGGAACAAGGGACATGCTGCTGCTTCTGTTTCTAGTATTCTTGTGTTCAGTGAGATCTCCTTTCGTTCCCCTAAACTTAGTACAAGCCCACTCTGCTTAATCTCTCCTCAAGAGGACTATACCCACCATCAGCATTCTTCATTCTGGAAATCAAACTGATAAACATCTG
The DNA here is from genome assembly GCF_009764475.1 of Pristis pectinata. Taxonomy (NCBI): domain Eukaryota; kingdom Metazoa; phylum Chordata; class Chondrichthyes; order Rhinopristiformes; family Pristidae; genus Pristis; species Pristis pectinata. Next base: position 8,741,870 of record NC_067435.1, on the reverse strand, counting down.
TCGCACTGCCTCTATTGTGTGTATCCTTGTGTAGGGAGACCAGACCTGTACACAATATTCAGGTACTGTCTCACCAGGGTGCTGTAAGACTTGGGACAAAGAGCAGGCCATTCAGCCCTTTGAGACATTATGCTATTTAATTTCATCATGGCTGTTTTGTACCTTAATACCACTTATTTTTAAAACAATGACCTCTTGTTCTAGGTTCTCCCACAAGAGGAAACACTCTTTTCACATCCATCTTGTCAAGACCTGTCAGAATCTTTATATTTTCTAGTCAAGCCTCCTTTCACTCTTTTACACTCCAGCAGATGCATGCTTGACCATCATAAGACAACCTGTCTCTTCCAGTTTAGAACTTTACATAAACCAAAGTTCTGATGTATGTAAACTTACACCCAAACCCCAACAATCCTTTGGAAGGGAGCTCTTCAGATAGGTAACAAAGAAAATTGATGAAAGCAGCATGTTAGATATGGTTTCTATGGATTTTGGCAAGGCTTTTGACAAAATCCTGCATAGTATTCTGGTCCAGAAGGTTTGGGCACACAAGATCTGAGGTGTGTTGGCAAACTGGAGCCAAGATTGGCTTGGTGATTGGAGACAGGGTAGCGGTTGAGTGGTGTCTTTCTGACGAGAAGTCTGTAACTAGTGGTGTACTGCAGGGAACAGTCCTGGGACCATTGTTGCTTATCAATGACTTGGATGAGAATGTCGGCAGTCCGATTAGTGAGTTTGCTGACAACACAAGAGTTGATGGAGTAGCAGATAGTGAAGAAGATACAGAGGGACATAGATCAGTTGGAAAGTGGAGCAGTGACAGATGGAATTTAATCCAGGCTAGTGTAAGATAATGCACTTTGGAATGTCAAATACTAACAGGAGGTATAGAGTAAATGGCAAATGGTTGATGTACAGAGGGACCTTAGGATCCAAGTTCATAGCTCCCTGAAAATGGCGACGCAGGTGGATAGGGCAGTGAAGAAGGCATTCAGCATGCTTGTCTTCATAGGCCAAGGTACTGAGTATAAGAACTTGGGACATGATGTTGCCGCTGTACAAAACGTTGGTAAGTATTGTGTACAGTTCTGGTTGTCACACTACAGGAAGGATGTGGTAGCATCAGAAAGACTGCAGAAAAGAATCACAAGGATAATGCCTGGAATGGAGGGCTTTAATTATAAGGAGAGGTTAGACAGGCTGGGTTTGTTCTTACTGGGACATCAGGAGGCTGAGAAATGACCTTATAAAGGTTTATAAAATCATGTGGGACATAGATGTGGTAGATGGTCAGAGTCTTTTTCCTTGGGTAGGGGAGTTTAAGGTGAGTGGGGAAAAATTTAAAGGAGATCTGAGGGGCAAGTTTTTCACACAGAGGGTGGTGATTATATGGAACAAGCTGCCAGAGGAGCTGGTAGAGAGAGATACAATTACAATAGTTAAAAGGCACATGGGCAGATACTTGGTTAGGAAAAGAGTAGAGGGATAAAGGCCTGATGTGACCCAGCATTTAATTGCCCATCCCTAGTTGTCCTTGAGAAGGTGGTGATGAGCTGCCTTCTTGAACTGCTGCACTCCTTGAGGTGTGGCTATACCTACAATGTTGCTAAGAGGGGGTGAGTTCCAGGATTTTAATCTAGTGATGGTGAAGGAATGACAATACACTTCCAAGTTGGGATGGTGTTTGGTTTGGAGGCAACTTCAAGGTGGTGGTGTTCCCAGTGCTTTTACTGCCTTTGTCCTTCTAGCTGGTAGAGGTCGTGGGTTTTGAAAGTGCTGTCTAAGGAGTCTTGGTAAATTGCTGTGGTGCATCCTGTATTTAATAGGTCCTATTCTGTGGTGGTTGTGGGATGGTGTAGTGAGCTGTACTCAACAAGGATTGTTATAGTCCCCCCACATTGCTGCTGGGGGGAGGGTGCGGGGGGGAGTTCTAGTCATTCGACTTAACGATGATAAATATATTTCCAAATCAGAATGCCGTTCAACTTCGAGGGGAACACGCAAGGGGTGGTGTGCCCATGCACTTGTTGCCCTTGGCGTTCTTGATGGGAGATGTTGCAGATTTGGGGGGTGCTGTCAGAGCAGAGTAGGCGAGTAACAGCAGTGTAATTTCTTGGTGGTATACACACTGCAGCCAGTGTCCTCCAGTTGTGGAGGGAATTATGTTTGGCCTGGTAGGTGGGATGCCAGTCAAGTTGGCTTTTTTGTCCTAAATGGTGTTGAGCTTCTTGTGTTGTTGGAGCTGCCCTCATCCAGGCAAGTGGACAATATTCCGTCAGACTCCTGGTATGAGCTTTAGAGATAGTGGAAAGACTGTGTGGAGTCAGGAGGGGCGTTACTTGCCTCAGGATACCCAGCCTCTGACAGAGCTACAGTATGGCTGGTCCACTTGAGTATCTAGCCAGTAGTAACCCTCCAGGATGCTGATGAGAGGGGTGGTATTGAATGTCAATGATAGGCAGTTAGATTCTGTGGTTGGAGATTAAAATTACCTGGCACTATTGTGGTATGAATGTTACTTGGCACTTATCAGACCATGCCTGAATGTTGTCCAGGTTTAGCATGGACTGCTTCACTTGCTGAGGAATTGGACATAAATTGAACTGTGCATCATGTCCATCTTTAGTGCAGCTGAAACATGCACTATTCATTGTCCGCCAAAGGATCTGCTGGATTTCTGACTGATTTAAGCAGGGGGAGAGCCTCTGGCGAAGTCCTCGCCATGCATTGAACACAAGGAGGAGGCCACCATGATAATGTGTAATGTTGGGTCCTCTCGGGTGATTGACAAGGAAGCCCTTGGAGATGATTTTTTTTTTGGCTGTGTTGGTTTTGCAAAGGGAGGTTCTACATCTGGAACTCCACTCCCAATTGACCAAGCTGACAAGAGTCACCAAGGTTCTCCACATCAATCATAAAATAATATTCCTACAGCTTGCTTTATCCCCTATTTAAATATCCCTCCATCCAACTGTTACCAAAGCTCACCACAATATTCCTTCCCCCAGCAGACTCCACCTACTTCCTCCATCCCAAGACCACAACACAAAACTCGTTGCCATTCCAGACACCATTTTTCCAGGCATCCACCCGACATCTACATCTCCCACCCAGACTGAACCAGAGACCCTTTACTTTCCCCAGTTCTCAATCAATCACCATCCAGAGGCTCCTTGTCACCCTGCAATCTATCTACACAGAGAAATCTTGGGAAGACCTGGATCACAGAAAGGGGTAGCCACCCATTGAAGTTCAGGCTGGAAGACTCAGTAGCTAGGCAAGGGATCTGATTTGCCTGCAGATGTGAGGTCAGAGGTTGGCAGTTCAACGATGACGTAGCTTCCTTCTGAGCTGACACACAAGTTAGACAATCCAATCCATCAACACCATTATATTATGTGACCAGCAATGCCAACAGGTTACACAGCTCAACTTGAGGGCCAAAGAGAGATTTCAACTGTTAACCTGTGGTAGGTAAAGCCTGCTCTACATCACAAAAGGAGAAGTGCATTTTAGCTGCAATAGATAGGGGATTTCACTGAGGACATCCATAACTGAGGCATTAATGTTCTCCACAGGAGAATTTAAGCATCTGAATGTATCCAGCCTTCTGCTAAATGTGCTTCGTTCCTTCCCCTTTCCCCTAGACTTCCAGGAATGTGGATGAGTAGGTCAATGTCTGGGAGAGGCCTTGAAGACGAGGCTGTCCTTTGCTGTGCTGCATCTCTCTTGGCAACTTCAAAGAATACTAGTCAAAGATAGCAATGGCCAGTAGAAGGCAGCTTACAGCTAATTGCTGATCTCCTGAAAACAGCTGAAAGGACAGGGACTGAGTTCAGTATCCATGCTGCTGTTCCACAACTGAGCTTGATTAATAGCAAGTGTTGATGTTCTACACTGACTAACATCATCACTTGCTGCAAAAAGCAAAGAACCACAGGTGATGGAAATATGAAATAAAAAGCGGAACATGCTGGAGGTTCTGAACCGGTCAGGCAATATCTGTGGACAGGGAAACAGATAACACTTCAGAATGATGAACTTTCATCAGAACTCATTGACCTCGAGATCATTGACGTGAAACACTATCTCTGTTTCTCTCTCCGCTGATACTGCCTGACCTGCTGAGTATCTCTGTCTTTTTGCTATCATCTACCACTCCATATCATCCTGGTGGGAAGTAGTTATCCACGCATTGATATGTGTGACACTTACCCTGGACTGCATTTTGGAACTAAAATAACAGTTTACTACCCTCAAATAGGTGGGCATTGCAGAACTGAATTTTGTACCCCATCACTCTGATGTTGAGGTGTGGCCACAACACAGAAAAAAAATCCTGTAGCAGCAATTCTTTTATTCTGACCTGGTTTGACTGACTAAACTCACTCCTAAAACGATGGGCACTCTGAACTCCCTCCTCTTCACACTCTAATTCAATCGCCTTAGCTCTTCCTTTTCTTAAATCTTAATGGGCTGGTCACCAGCACTGTGCAAGTGTGAGACTTTTCCACAAAATATAGCAGTTGTTTAATTCATTTTCCAATTGCATTGCATCGGTTTTTCACTTTTCTTGGATTGCAAGTTCAGTTCAAGAGACACTGCATTGATGCACCATTGCGAAATTGACAGTCTAACTTTGATAGTCAGAGATCATGGTCCTTGCTCATACTAACTGTCCACATCGTTACAGTACTGTAGATATCTAAGGATCTGCAGCATAATAAGAGAGGTAAGGTCCAAACTAGGGACCAAAGATTAAAGCTAGTTCTTGATTTCAAGTAGAAGTTGAATTGCTGTTAAATCTACTTACTGCTTTATGTTGTTTCCCAGTGGGTAACATTCTTCCCTCTGAGTCAGAAGGCTGTGAGTTCATTCCCACTCCAGAGACTGGAGCACAGAAACTCTAGGCTGACACTGCACTACAGTACTAAGGAAGTGCTGTAACAGTGAAGATGGAAGCAATACTTTGAGGCCCCATTTGCTCTCTTAGGTGGATGGAGAACAATATTGTTCTGAAGAAGAGTGGGGGTTTAACTCTGGCAGTAGTTCCTCATCAGATTACCAGATCATTATCCCATTACTGTTTGTGAGAGTTTGCAGTATGGAAATTGGGCAGTAGTTTTTTCTATATTCCATGGAGACTGCTTCAAAGAGACACCTCACTATCTGTAAAATGATCTGAAACATTCTGAAAGCAGATGAACGGCAATATAAAAATGTAAATTTTATTCTTGCTTTTTCATTTTCTTGTTACAAAATCAATCAGTAATGATTCTGTCCAAACACTTTGCCTTGACAGGGCCTGCGTTTTATGGGATTAAGGGATAGAGAAGGGAAGAGACTACAATTTCGAATGCAGAAATCAATGACATTCTGTTTCTTTGAATCATAGATTCCCAGGTTAAAATGGAGTACCCCGTTGAACCAGTGTGTGAGGAGTTGTGTCCGATTTGTGGAGACAAAGTCTCAGGATACCACTATGGACTCTTAACGTGTGAAAGCTGTAAGGTATGAATTGTTGTCAGCCAATTCTTGAGGCTTTGATTAAAGGTGAAACCAGCCTTCAACACCCCTGCTACCCTTTCCCTCCCAGTTGACGGCCTCCAATGGTCTTTGGCTGATATCATTGCTGTTTAGCTTATAGTCATAGATTTATAGAGTCAGCACGGAAACAGGCCCTTCGGCCCGACTGGTCTATGCCTACCAAGATGCCCATCCAAGCTCATCCCATTTGCCAGCATATAGCCCATAACCTTCTAAATTTTTCCTATCCATGTACCTGTCCAACTGTCTTTTAAAAGTTGTTATTGTACCTGCCTCAACCACTTCCTCTGGCAGCTCATTCCACATACATACCACCCTTTGTATAAAAAAATGTTGTCTCTCAGGCCCCTAATAAATCTTTTCCCTCTCACTTTAAATCTATGCCCTCCAGTTCTTGATCCCCCAACCCTGGGAAAAAGATTGAGTGCATTCACCCTATCTATGCCCTTCATGATTTTATGCACCTCTATAAGATCACCTCTCAGTCTCCCAGAGAGCCTCTCATCCAATGACTTGTTGGAATGTCAGCACTTGACAAGGGTGGATTAAAGCTAAAAGCACCCCTCAATACTCTTCTCACACTCACATCCCAAATAATGCCATCATCCTTCATCTAAGTATTATACATGTCAGCTAAACAATCTGTCTCTAGTTATTATCCAAGGTTGGTCGGAGTGTCAGTTCTTGGTGAGGATAAAATGTTCTTTGAAGGAGATACTTGAAAAGAAGGGAAAATGGTCCCCAGAGGAATCCCACCATAGCTGCTGGATAATAAAAATTCCACTAAATAATTTTATAATCAGTATTGGTGACCATAGAACTAACAGGTTCAGTAAAAACCCCTCTGGTTTGCTCATGCACTTATGAAGAGAAAATCTGTCATCCTTACCCAGATCGGTCTGTATTGGCTCCAGACCACTGCTATATGGTTTGACTCTCTACTGACTTAGTCTTCACTCATGGGAGAGTCTCAGATGAGGGAACATAGTAGCAACCTTAGGGGCCTGTCATTTAAAACTGAGGTGCGTAACAAATTTCTTAACTCAGAGGGTAGAGAGGACGGTGGTGGCTAGATCAATAGATGTATTTAAGAGAGAGAGAGAAATATTTCAAGGATCGAAGAATTCAGGGCAAGGGGAACTGAAGAGGTGTTGAGCTAAGCATAAGTTGGATATGATCGTATTGAATAATGGGGAGGCTTGAGGGGCTGGTGACAAATTCCTGCTGCTATTTTCAAGCATTCTTGTGTTAGAATCAGAATCAGGTTTAGTATCATTGACTTGTGTCATGTGAAATTTGTTCTCCTTGACCTTGTGACATTTGAAATGGTCTAAATGTGACTCAGTTCAAGAACAACTCAGTAAAGCATATTAAATGCTGGTCTTGCTGTCAAAGCCCACATTGCTTGAATGAATTACTGGATTGGACGTAGTGCCTTTCAAAGTCAAATTGTTCAGTACCGCCTGAAAAGTGAGCATTTAGGAGGGATGTTTTGACTTTCGAGAAAGCAGAGAATGACATCTTGACATACAAGAGGCTATAAAGACAATTATTGCTTTAGAATGGGTCCATATTGAAATTTTCAGTAAGGAAATGATGGTACGACAGCGTCCTTGTGAAAGTTGATAGCAGTCACAAAGTTTACTGTTTATTCAGTTATTTATAGTAAATCCTCAGACCTCTGAGTTTGCAACAAGCCTCAAGAATTTTTTTCTCTTTCTAGATCGCAATGTTCTTGTGACTGGTAACAAACAAGTTGTCTTGTACTAATTTAATGTATATATTATATGTCTATTGCAACTGTTTCATTTTGTGCAGTAATTGACAGATTTGCTAAATGTTGCTGGAGGTTTCTAGAACATGCTGCAGTCATCTCCCATATGGAAAACTGATTTTGTGGGGAAAAAGGTCTCAAAATCAATTTCTTCATCCAACTCATGGAGTAATAAACCATGGGTGAAACATGGAGACCTTTCAGGATGGATAGACTAAAGTGGATTGAACATCCTCCTCTTCAATGATCTTGTGATGTAATACCCTATTGTTATCCACTGAAACAATAGCCCTGGACTTTAGTTACAGTTTTAGTAAAATAGCAACAAAAGTTTTGTAAGGAGTGCACTGCCTCAAAAAATACAGAAGCCTCCACAAACGATCCATAAATCCAGTTTCAAATCTCATCACAGTTGAAGGGAAATGGTCAGGCACGGTAGTGTAGCGGTTAGTGTATCGCTTTACAGCGCCAGCGACCTGAGTTCAATTCCGGCCACTGTCTGTAAGGAGTTTGTACGTTGTCCCCGTGTCTGTGTGGGTTTCTTCCGGGTGCTCCAGTTTCCTCCCACATTCCAAAGACGTACAGGTTAGGAAGTTCTGGGCATGCTATGTTGGCGCTTGAAGCATGGTGACACTTGCGGGCTGCCCCCAGAACACTCTATGCAAAAAAAGCATTTCACTGTGTGTTTCGATGTACATGTGACTAATAAAGAAATCTTATCTTATCTAAATTCAGTTAGTTATCTAAATCTGGAATATATAAATAAATATAAAAATAAAAGAATCTCAGTAATGGTGACCATAAGACCACAAGATGGTTGTGAAATCCTGTCTAGTTCACTGGTGGTCTTTCTCATATTTTCCTACAACACAAAGGAGACCATTCAATCCATCAAATCTATGCTGGATCTCAGAGCAATCCCATCAATCCCATTCCCCTCACTTATTTCCCGTAACATGTACGCTCTCTCTCAAATGCCCTTCACTATCCACCTACACACTAGGGGAAATTTACACCTGGCATGTGGAAATTGGATTACCCAGAGGAAACCCATGTAGTCACAGGAAGAATGTGTAAGCTCCACACAGACAACACTGGAGGTTAGGACTGAATCCCGCTCGCTGGAGCTATTGAGGCAGCAACCACCTGCTACTCCACTACCTCTGGGCTCCAGGGACTGTTCTCAAGGACATATACTGAGACAAATATCAACTATCGCTGGAGAAAGAATACTGGTAAATTGGTTTATTATTGTCACATCTACCGAGGGACTTCGTTTTGCATGCCATCCATACAGATCATTTCATTACATCAGTACATTGAGATATTACAAGGGAAAAGCAATAGCAGAATGCAGAATGTAGTATTACAGAGAAAGTGCAATGTCATGATGAGGTAGATTGTGAGGTCAAGAGTCCATCTTATTGTACAGGAGGTAAATTCAATAGTTGTATAACAGTGGGATAGAAGCTGTCCTTGAGCCTGGTGGTCTGTGCTTTCAGGCTTTTATATCTTCTGCCCGATGGGAGGGGAGAGAAGAGAGAATGCCCGGGGTGGGTGGTGTCTTTGATTATGTTGGCTACTTTACCAACGCAGTGAGAATTGTAGACAGAGTCCATGGAGGGAGACTGGTTTGAATATATAGTTAGAAGGAAGAATATTAAGCAAAATGCCAGGGGAAATTATGGTCTTCAAATTGAGCAGTCAGATTTTTTAATACATACCCAATCAGGTGAAAAAGTACTTGGTTTAATATCTAATTTAAGATTTGAACATGTGTTGCAGTATCTTGTTTTATAATACCCCAGGCAAGACAATAGCATGTTGCAGATCACAATCCCTGCTGTATCAGAGCCACGCATCACTCCTGTGCTAACTGACTGTGTTTGGTTTCCTCTTAAGCAAAGGTGTCCAGGTCTCATCAGCCACAGTGAGGTATTCTGTTTTACTGCTCTCGACTGAGGGATAAATGTTAGTCAGGACACGAGGAAGATCTCCCTTGTTCCTCTTTTGAGACCCTGTTTTGGGATCTTTTATGTCGTCCTAATGGTCAACATTTGGAGAGATGGTCTGACTCAGGACAGTCAAGCACAGCTTTGTGCACTGGAAGTCATGTCTGACAAATCTCTTGAAGTTCTTCAAGGAGGTAACCAAGAGGGTAGATGAGGTTAGGGTAGTAGATGTTGTCTATATGGACTTTAGCAAGGCCTTTGTGGTTCCTCATGGCAGGCTAGCCTGGAAGGCTGGATTGCAAGGGATCCAGGGGGAGATAGCGGATTGGATTCCTAATTGATTCAGTGGTAGGAAGCAGAGGGTGATGGTCAAGGGTTGTTTCTCAGACTGGAGGCCTGTGTCTAGTGGTGTGCCACAGTGCTGGGACCTTTGTTGTTTGTGATTTATATAAATGATTTGAATGTGAATGTACAAGGCATGGTTAATAAGTTTGCGGATGATACTAAAATAAGGTGGTGTTGCAGATAGTGCAGAAGGTTATGAAAAATTACGGGGGGATTTTGATCAGCTAGGTATTTGGACTGAGGATTGGCAAATGGCCTTCAATCCAGATAAATGTGAGGTATTGCATTTTGGGAGATCAAACCAGGGTAGGACATACAGTGAATAGTAGAGCCCTGGGGAGTGTTATGAAACAGAGGGACCTAGGAGTGCAAGTGCATAGTTCCCTGAAGGCAGCATCACAGGCCGACAAGGTGGTGAAGAAGGCGTTTGGCACACTAACCTTCATCAGTCAGGGCACTGAGTACAGGAGCTGGGAAGTTATGTTGCAGTTATATAAGACATTGGTGAGGTCGCACTTGGAGTATTGTGTAGAGTTTTGGTCACCCTGTTATAGGAAAGATGTCCTTAAACTAGAAAGAGTGCATAAAAGATTTACCAGGATATTGCCCGGACTTGGGGTCCTGAGTTACAAGGAGGGGTTGCACAGACTTGGAATTTATTCCCTGGAATGTAGGAGAGTGAGGGGTGATCTGATCATGAGGACCATAAACAGGGTGAAAGCACATAGGCTTTTTTCCCAGGGAGGGGATGCTAAAAACAAGAGGGCATAGATCAGAGGCGAGAAATTTAAAAGGGACATCAGGGGCAGCTTCTTCACACAAAGAGTGGTGCGTATTTCGAATGAGTTGCCAGAAATAGTGGTTGAGGCGGGCACATTAGCCGTATATAAAAGCCATCCAGATAAATACATGGATAGGAGAGGTTTAGAGGGCTATGGACCAAATGCAAGCACATGGGACTAGCTCGCTGGGCAACACAGTCGGCATGGATGAGTCGAGCTAAAGGGCCTGTTTCTATGCTGAATGACTCTGACTCTATGGTCATTTACATCCTCAGCTGAAAGACAATACTACATCATCCCTTCAGTATACTTTTGGAGTTTGCATGTGCAACACTAAACTACTGAAACTTTATTCCGAGTTCTGTAAGGTGGAGAGAGGAAAAGGTTCAAGGGTGTGCTCAAAGTCTCCCTGAATATATACAACATTTCCACTGCTTTGAAGTCCCTGGTTCATGACTGCTCAAAGTGGAGAAGAAGCATTCAGATGGTGTTGAGGACCTGGAGTCCATGCATCTGGAGACACCAAAGCCCTGTGTCAGGAATGCACTGCCTGACAAAATACCCTGACAGTCACCTCCTGCCCCTTCTATCAAATAATCTGTGGTTCCTACACTAGCCTCATCAGTCATCTCAGAAGCTACAAAATCAGAGTGAAAGCAAGACATCCCAATCTCAAGGGACAAAGAAGATTCTTCAGGGGCTCAAACCCAAAGGTGAAACTGGTAGCCACTTAGACACAGCTAGGAGTTTTTTTGTCGGTGGTTCATGGAGCACATGTCCCCAGATGTCGGATCCTGGGATTTACCCCTGAGGACTTGTATCCACAGTAAACGGGGCTTCATCTAGAGGGGTAGGATCCTATCAAAGGTAGGGTGTTGCTGTATGATGTTTACATTAACAATTTCCACAACATGGGGAAAGGGAATAAGTTCTGCCAGGGTTTTAATTTTTCTTTTATTGATAGTTTTTTCAAGATGTGGGGCATCATTGCCAGTAGTTGTCACACATCCCTAATTATCCTTGAACTGAGATGGCCTATTTCAGAGTCAATTATGTTGATAGGTCTGGAGTCACATATAGCCCAGACCAGGCAAGGATATCAGATATCCCCTCAACTGGATTTAGAGAACTGAATGGGGTTTTTACAACAATTACTAGTGACTTTTTTTTTGAAAAACCAGATTATTGATTGTATCTAAATTCAACAGCTACCATACGGGCGGCACGATATATGGGTGGCACGGTAACGTAGCGGTTAACGTGACGCTATTACAGCGCCAGCGATCGGGGTTTGATTCCCGTCGCTGTCTGTAAGGAGTTTGGACGTTCTCCCGTGTCTGCGTGGGCTTCCTCCGGGTGCTCCGGTTTCCTCCCACATTCCAAAGATGTACGGGTAGGTTAATTTAGGTTTAAAATGGGCAGCGCGTACTCGTTGGGCCAGAAGGGCCTGTTACCACGCTGTAAATAAAATTTAAAAAAAATACATAATAAGATATGAACTAGTATCTCTGGATTGTTAATTCTGGATTATTAGATTGCTCATACAGTGATCTAACTGCTTTGCTGCTACCTGTATACCAAGGACATAAAGACCTTTTTTTCTTCCTTGTGATGCTCCCTGGAACCAGATAATTTCATTCACCAAATACCACTGACCACTGGCAAAATCAGTATTTATTACCCATCCCCAGTTGTCCTCAAGAAATTGGTGCCCTCTTGAACTGTTGCAGTCTATTTGATGTAACTGATCCCACTGTCCTAATATTGGAGGAACACTACTGACCTCAGACACTCTCCTGACGGAGAGGCCAATGGGGGAGGGACACCCATTGTCATATCCAGGAACAATCTGCTTAACAGGCGTTTTGCTGCCTACACAGGATTTGTTTACTGACAAATTAACACAGAGGTTAGTGAGGAGAGATATGACACTGTCAAACAATGTTCATAAACAGGAAGTTCCTTTCTAGTGAGTCCTGATGGATTGAGAAAACAATGGCAACAAGCCCTTAAAAAAGACACTCATTAATTATAGTTTTTTTAAAATGATTTGCAGTTTTCTTTGCAATGCACTCCACTGCTGAACAATAAATATTTGTTTCAACTGCTCTTGTCAAGCAGTCTCGTGTCTAATATAACACAGATATATCTGTCTCCAGGTTACATAAGGGTTCTGTTCCAGAAAACTGTCTGTAAGCCATTTTCCCCATGTCAGTTCAACACTTGTCATCTGTAAATCAGAATCAGATTTATTATCACTGACTTATATGTCGTGAAATATGTTGTTTTGCAGCAACAGCACAGTGCAAGGACATAAAAGTTACCGTAAATTACAAAAATAAATAAATAGTGCACAAAAGAAAGAATGACGAGGTAGTGTTCATGGGTTGGTGGACCATTCAGAAATCTGATGGCAGAGGGGAAAACTCTGTTTCTGAATCGTTGAGTGTGGGTCTTCAGGCTCCTGTACCTCCTCCCCGCTGGTAGTAATGAGAAGAGAGTGTGTCCCCGATTGTGAGGGTCCTTAGTGACGGATGCCACCTTATTGAGGCACCGCCTCTTGACTATGTCCTTGATGGTGGGGAGGGTTGTGCCCGTGATGGAGCTGGCTGAGTCTATAACCCTCTGCAGCCTCTTGTGATCCTGTGCATTGGAGCCTCCACACCAGGCGGTGATGCAACCTGTCAGAATGCTCTCCACCGTACATCTATAGAAATTTGTGGGTCTTTGGTGACGTATCGAATCTTCTCAGTATAACACTTGTTATAATTTTATTTCATTGAATAATCACCCCAATACTACCCATAATTAAACTAACAGAATGTATACTATATCCAGTCATCAATGAATACGATGAAACGTTTTATTGTTGTTATTATTACTAACTTGAAAAATGCTTATAAGTGTATAGGAGAATTTGTTTAAAGTGAGATTTCCATAAGTCACATTGTTCATAACCTGGGAAGTCCCTGTATAGGAAAAAGTTCACAATGTTCTTTGTTCTTTTTCCAACCAACCTTCAGCACTAATGGATCAACAAATAAGTGTTAAATACAACCTTGTATTTATTACAACATCAAACACAGTGAAATGTCCCAAGGAATTTTACAGGAGCATTATCAAAGCCAATTTGACACCAAGTCAATGTAGGACGTATCAGCGCAGGCGAGCAAAAGCTTGGACAAAAAGTGACAGGTTTTAAAGGGCATCTTAAAGGAGGAGAGAATGTTAGTGAGGCAGAGAGCTTTAAGGAGGAATTCCATGGTACAACTGCCATGGGTGGTGAGATTAAATTTAGGGTGTGCAAGAGGCCAGAAATGTAGGGTTGCAAACTTGGAGAGTTGTATGGGCTGGAGGAGGTTACAGAGTAAGGGAGTTGGCAGGAGGGTAGTGGAGAGATTTAAAAACAAAACTGAGATTTTTAAAAATTTGAGAGCTTAGAAACTGGATCAATTGATGCAGAGTTTTTAAAGTGCGAATCATGGGGAACATTGGTTAGGTCACACTAATGATCTTTTACAAATGAAATCATGCCAGGAAATTATTCCAGCCACTTCCATGTTTAATTCACATTAGCATGTGTACTATTTTACCAATGTCAGTCATCCACTTTATGATACCGCTAGTTGTATATTTCCTCCCATAGCCACAGAAGTGAGTGTTTTTGAGAGAAATGTGTATCTGTGCCACAAGGAGAACCTTGTGCTAGTTTGTTGCATTTGCGTCTATTTAAAGAGACACTGCTGACCTTCAGAGATTTGATGGGTAGCTTTGCAACTGCCTGAATGCTGCTCAAACACTTTCCAGTGTATGCTGCAATGAACAGGGAATCTTTTCATCCTTTAGCTGCTGAGAAACTCATTCCATGGGAGCCCCAGTGACAATGCCAAGGGCAGCTGTCACTAATGAAGGCGTGGTTATGGCAGTCACAAGAGAGACTCTAGAGGCTGAAAATCTGGAGCAACGCACACAAGATGCTGGAGGAACTCAGCAGGTCAGGCAGATTCTATGGAGGGAAATGAACAGTCGACATTTTGGGTCTCGAACAGTTTCGACCCAAAATGTCAACTGTTCATTTCCCTCCATAGATGCTGCCTGACCTGCTGAGTTGCTCCAGCATTTTGTGTATGTGGTTATTGACAGTGACTGTCCACACAGGGTTAGTGGGGTGTTCTATAATCAGTCACAGATGAATTTCACAAAGGAGCCTCCAAAATACATAAGCAAAGTTGTTGGTTCAGGCTTTGGCATCCTACCTAACTTGGGATGCAGCATAGTCAGTACTGTGTGCCAGTAACATGCCACATGCCATATTGGTGAGCCACAATGATTTGGTGCAGCACTATTGAGTCCCTAGAGCTGGGAACTATTGAGGAAAGGACCACTGTCTCTTTGGTAAGAGGCAAAGAAGGCAGAATTCCTCTGTGTCCCAGTGTAAAGTCGCAGGAGGACTTTGTACTATACAGTGACTATCAAAATACTGAGGAGAACAAAAGTTCCAGGTCTATCATATATATCAGCAACTTAATTATCGTCTACAAATCAAAGGTCTACTGCTAGGTTCCCTGTACAGCGATAATGAGAGTTGTTAACTAGAGTTCAAAAGGACGCAGTGGAATGGAGATCATTTTCCATCAGCTATTTACACAGTTTGTGGAAATAGCTGATGGAAAATAATCACCATCCCACTGTCCCACCATCCCCCAACACTCACCACCGCCCCAATACAGGATTCACAAGTGCTGTGGAACATGAAAGCAGGTTCTGAAGTGTTGTCACCAGAAAAAAATGAACAGACACATCTCCTGTTGTGTGGCAGTGTCAAACCATGAATTGAAGCCCATCCTCAGTTAATGTGGTGTGTGGCTTACTGGTGTATCTGCATTCCCTGCGTGAGGCACTCATGATAGTTCAAAGGTCGCAAAGTAATCTTAGCAATGAAAACATCATTGAATTTGCATGAAATTCCTCTGCTCAGAACATAGAATAGTACAGCAGAGGAAATGGCCCTTTGGCCCACAATATCTCTGCTGACTGATGCTAAATTAAACTAGACCTGTCTGCCTGCACATGATCCATATCCCTCCATTCCCATCATGTTCATGTGCCTGTCTAGATGCCTCTTAAATGCCGCTATCGTGTCTTCTTCCATCACCACCCCTGGCAGCATGTTCCAGGCACCCATCACTTTCTGTGCATCAAAAAAACTTACCCTTGCACATCTCCTGTAAACTTTCCCCCTCTCACCTTAAAGCTATTTCCTCTGCTATTTGACATTACTCCCCTGGATAAAAGACTCTGTCTATCTACCCTATCTATGCCTCTTATAATCTTATAAACTTCTATCAGGTCTCCCTGATAGATGCTCTGATGTTCCAGAGAAAACAATCCAAGTTTGTCCAACCTCTCCTTATAACTAATACTCTCTAATCCAGGCAGCATCCTGGTGAACCTCTTCTGCACCCTCTCCAAAGCCTCCACATGGGGTGACCAGAACTCCCAAAATAACACAGTGATTCAGATTGCTCATTTTGCAAAAAGGCACAAAATGGGCAATAGCAAATTGGCAACAGTTTTGATTTCAGCTCAATGTTTTTTTTCCACTAGGGTTCAAAAGCCCAAGAGGAATTTAGATCCCATATCCTTCCAGAAACGATGGTTTGGAGTACAATGGGATCGGAGTTATGCAAACCAAACCAGAGAGTAGGTGGTGGAAAGCTTCCCATTCAGGACGTTAGTGAACCATTTGGACAGGTACATGGATAGGAAAGGTTTAGAGGGATATCGGCCAAATGCAGGTAAGTGGGACTAGCTCAGGTAGGCACCTTGGCCGTTTGGATGAGTTGAGCCGAACAGCCTGTTTCTATGCTGTATAACTATATGACTCTATTGCCCTTATACTGATTGATTACCAGAAGATCAGACAAATCGTCTGGAGACAGGAGTTCAAATCTAAGTGTGGAACATCAAAATTTAGTTAAGTAAGTTAGAATTAAAAAAGGTGTATCGACAATGGTGACCATGAAATGACTTTGTTGTAAAATCGCACTGGTTTATGAGTGTGGTTCAGGGAAAGAATGCTGCTGCCCTCATTTGATCTCTTTGTGACTCTAGACATGCGGTAGCATGATAAACTCTGAATGGTCCTTTGATGTGGTGTTGAAAGACAAATGGTTCAACGGGCAATTAGGGTTGGGCAATAAAGTCAAGTCGAGTTTATTATCATGTGCACAAGTACAGTGAGGTACAGGTACAGTGAAAAACTTGCTTGCAGCAGCATCACAGGCACATAGATTCATAAAACACACAGAACATAAACCGTACATAAATTATACAAGACAGTGAAAAGAAATGTGCAAACCGACACATTACTGCAGGAACATAATTAGAAACAAGTCCACGGTAGTGCAAGAGGTGGTCCATAGTGTTCCGTTGCTGAGGTAGGGTTAGGGTTGTGCAGATTGGTTCAAGAACCTGATGGTTCATGGTCTCAAGACATGTAGAAGAGTAAAACAAACTTAACAGTTCTCTTTCCTGAAATGTTGAATTCACAACTTGTTGAGGCATGATTTGATCTCATGGTAGCAAAGCCAATGGTGTGGTCTGCTACGGACCATGGCTGCATTTCTCCCGTTCAACCACCTACAGGTAATGCATGGAGCAGACACGTTCTGAGCAGAATCAAATACACAGAAGTAGGCCAATAATTATGTCATGGGCTAAAAAAGCCCTATGATGGTCTGACGGAAACAGTCAAAATCTCTGGCTGGAAGCGAGAGGTCAAAGCATGACTTCCTCGCCTGACGTATGCCTTGTAAAGGCAGCTGCCTCTCCACATCTCAGAGGAAATGTTGTTGATTAACTAAATTAAGAAGCCATGTGTATTCTTCTATTTTTAGGGCTTCTTTAAGCGCACAGTTCAGAACAATAAACACTACACCTGTGTGGAAAACCAGAACTGTCAGATTGACAAAACCCAGAGGAAGCGTTGTCCTTACTGTCGATTTCAGAAGTGTCTGACTGTGGGGATGAAGCTGGAAGGTATTTATATACTTCACACGTACTTTTGCACACAGCAGTAACCAGGGATATGGTGGTGTACTGGTTAATTTGTTACACTAGTAGCCACAGTTCTGGACCATTGACTCAGGAATTGATTTGAATCACATCATGGTATCTGAGGAATTTAAATTCCGGTAGTTAAATTCATCTGGAACTTAAAGTAAAAAAAAAAGCAAGTCTGAGAAACCTTAATCAGGACAGGATTACTTTGCCTAAGTCCTTTTGGTGAAGAAATTTGTCATATTTACCTATATAGAGTCATAGAGATGTACAGCACTGAAACAGGCCCTTCAACCCACAAAGTCCCTGCCAACCTTTTGGTCCATCTACGTTAGTCACATTTTCCTTCATTAGGTCTGTATCCTTCTATACTCTGCTTATTTAAGTGTCTGTCCAAACATGGTAATTGTATCTGATTCCATCACCTCCTCTGGTAGCACATTCTAAATATGAACGACTCTGTGTGTAAAAAAAAAACCCTCAGATATCCTTTAAAACCTATAAGCATATGCCCTCTTGTTTTAGATACCACTACTATGGGAAAAAAGATTCTATCTACCCTATATGTGCCTCTCATAATCTGATAAACCTCTATCTGGTCACCTGTAAGCCTTTTTTGCTCAGGGAAAACAAGCCCAGCCTATCCAATCTCTCTTGATAACTAAAGTCCTCCAATCCGGGCAACATCCTGGTGAATCTCCTCTGCACCCTCTCCAGTGCAATCACATCCTTCCTATAGTGTGGTAACTAGAACTGCACACCAAACTTCAAGAGCGACCTAAACAGTCTTTTGCAAAGTTGCAACATAATGTTCCAATTCTTCTATTCTATGTCCTGACCTATGAAGGCAAACGTGCCATATATCTTCTTCACCACCCCATTGACCTGTGCTGCTACTTTCAGGGAATGATGGACTTGAACCCCAAGGTCTCTATGTTCACCAATATCCCCTAATGCCCTACTATTTGCTATATATGTTCTACCCCTATTTGACTTCCCAAAATACATCACTTATCAGAGGTAAATTCCATCTGCCAGCACTCTGCCCAACTTTCCAGCTAATATGTATCCTATGATAGTTCTAGACAAACTTCCTCACTCTTCACAACACTACCAGTTTTCATGTTATTCACAAACCTACTAATCGTCCCTCCCACATTCACATCCAAACCTATTCTGTCTTTCCATTTTGGTTGCAGATGATCTGTAGCAATTCCTTCTGGCCAATCCTGCCCCTCTAAGTAGACAGTATTTAGACAATTGCAGTTTTCCATATCATTCTGTCTGAGGACAAAGAACCAAGATTCGCTGGTCAATCTTCTTTACTGCCATGGTGCCTTGGGTAACCTCGCTGGAAGAGAAAGGTCTTAGTCACTTGCTCCTGCTTAAAGTGCATCACCATCTCTCTATCACAATACACAAAGACTGACACCTAGCCTCAAGTGTTGTACGGTGCAATATATCCATAAGCTAAGGAGACATTTTTCTCCTCATCCACCTCTCAGTGTGGAGGATTTTGTGATGGATGATACTTCCTTGGATTACAATTCCTCTTTTCTCATCCTGGATTGTTCACCCACCATTAGGGAATGTGAGCTGCTTTGGACCATTGTGAGGAAGGTTAGTTTTTCCCTGCTGATCATGTGTTGATGCAATACTGCTCTGTACAAGAGGAACATTTGAGGTATATGTTTGGCTGAGGAACCAATAGTTAAAGCTACCATCCATGGAATCATGATTGAACACCTTTTTAGTCAAAATCACACCTGTCACTGTGCTACCTAACACCTCACTCCACACACCCAAACCCATGTGATTCACAGGCTCAACCGGGTTTGAGGACTTAGCCCCAAAAACTGAAGGTTAGGCGCAAACTGGATTGGGCTCAAGTGATGACCCTCACTAGCCTGACTATGTTCTAAGCTGCTTATGCAGAACAATGAGTCTTGGGTAGGAGGGTGGAGGGGAAAGATCTCCCTTTGAGCTGAAGAGGAGTGTGCCCCTTGCAAACTGGCCTTTGCTGAGAATCGTGGGGTGAAGATGGGAGAGGAAGGAAAGGAGAAAGAGGAAAGTGGATGGAAAATATTACAAGAATCATTAGGCCCCTAATTTATAAAATAACAAATTTGTTCTATTTATCTTGTGTGTTTAATTCAACTAAGGTATCTCAATCTGCTTCACAGAAATGTCAGCAACAAAAAGACACCAAGACACATTAGGAGATACGATGATAACAGAGATCAGAGAAGTGCGTTTTAAATATAAAAGAGAACTGAAGAGGTTTAGGAAGGAAATTCCATGGGGGGTAGTGGGGAGGCAACGTTAGTAGCTGAAAGTAAGGCTCCAATAGTAAGGTGGTTTCCAAACTGCACCTGTGTTTACTTGTGCCCTAATAACTGGTAATGTTTCCTCTTACAGCTGTGAGAGCAGATCGTATGCGCGGTGGCCGCAATAAGTTTGGACCCTTGTACAAGCAAGACAGGGCGTTAAAGCAACAGAAGAAGGCTCTTGTCCATGGCAACAGAGTTAAGCTGGATCCCACCACGTATATGATGCAAAGCCTTCCAACAGACCTGAGTGGGTCCATCAGCAGTGAAAGCCTGCACTCAGCATCCAGATGCTTATCCTTAAGTTACAACAGCCTATCATCACCAACAGGAGACCAGGATGGCAGCTTGATTGGCTCCTTGCCGGTCAATATGTCAATCGCAGCTCATGGCACCATGGCAGGGTACCAACTATGCAGCCCCTTCCCAAGCTGTCATGTCAAGTCAGAGTACATGGACCCCAGTTACTCAGGCTCCCAGGAGTCGTTGCTTGGCAACCCCTACATTGTGGCCTACAGGCCCAGCTCAACTGCAGCCGTACCACAGTTGATGCAGGAGTTGGTAAAGTGTGAGCCAGATGAGGCGCAGGTCCGAGTGAAGATCTTGAACTACCTGCAGCAAGAGCAGACCTCCAGAGGGAAACATGAGAGGCTCAACACCTTCGGAATCATGTGCAAGATGGCCGATCAAACCTTGTTCTCCTTGGTGGAGTGGGCCAGAAGCAGTATCTACTTCAAGGAACTGAAGGTAAAGCATAACCCAAAGAAATTTTATGATGCCAACCTTGTTTTACTCATGGAATGCACATGTCACTGGCAAGGAGAGCATTAAGTACTCACCCCTAATTGCTCTGGAAATCATTGGCTGGCTAGTGCTTTTCTGGAGTAACATAGACCACACCATGTAAGGACAGGAGATATGCTTCTCTCGTCCAGGGGATATATTCTTAAAATTAGAGCTGGGCCTTTAGAGCAGCACAGTGGCATAGCTAACAGAGCTGCTGCCTCACAGCTCCAGTGACCTGGGTTCGATCCTGACCTCTGGCGCTGTCTGTGTGGAGTTTGCATATTCTCCTTGTGATCTCATGGACTTCCTCCGGGTGCTCCAGTTTCCTCCCACACTTCAAAGGCATGCAGGTTGGTGGGATAATTGGCCACTGTAAATTGTTTTTGGTGTGTATTTGAGTGGTAGAATCTGGAGGGAGTTGATGGGAATGTGGGGAGAATAAAATGGGATTGGTGTTGACAGTCAGTAAGGACTCTCAGTGGGCTGAAGAATCTGTTTCCGTGCTGTGTGACTATGACTCTATAAGGTGAAGTTTGGTCTACAAACGAAATGAGGGACAAATTTGAAACATTTTATCTGCAAACAGTAATTGATGTCAGGTCAATTGTTAATGTTAAACCTGAGACTGAGAGGTTTTTTGATAACTAAAAGTCCCAAGGAATGCCAGGAAAGAATATGAAGTTAGGTCACGGATCTAGAGTCAAGTCAAAGTCGAGTTTATTGTCAAATGCACAAGTACGTTAATGCACAGGTACAGTGAAAAACCTACTTGCGGCAGCATCTCAGGCCCTTAAAACAAGAGTTGATTTCATTGATTGTTAGAAGAGATTCTGAAGGATATTAGGCAGTTTTTAAGTGGTAATCTCAGTCAGTGTTATGAGTTTTAACTTCAAATGTATTTAATGCTGAATTTAAATTCCCCAGATCCTGTGGTGGGATTCGAACACAATCCCAAATCCTTACTCCAGGCCACTTGAATTATTAGCCTCGTGACATGACCATAGCTATGTAACATAGGTGTGCTGCCATACCCAAGTGCCTAACAGCTGATGAAACCCACCATTAAAAAAAAAGCAAGTTCAGGTCTGTTAAATGTAGTAACATTAATATTTACTTAGATCACATCATAAGCCATACAATTGATTTAATAAAATCATTGACCAAGCAATGAATCTTTACTTCTGTGATTTCTCGTGATCATAATGAACACAAGTAGTATTGGCTTAAAATTTTAACTGATAAAGGATTTACCTAGGTTACTGAATTAGCAGTCAGTATTCTGGGCCACAGATTAGCAATCAGGTGAAATCCCACCATAGTGGCTAGGAATTTAAATTCATGGAATTAGGTAAAGCTGGAATTTAAAGAAATCTGCTCTCAATATTGATTACCATTAACTACTGAATTGTTGTAAAAATCTATCAGGTTCTCTAATGTCTTCAGAGGAGGAGACCTACTGACCTATACGTGACTCCAGACCCACCAATGTGATTGGCTCTAAAGTGCCGCTTAGTTCAAGGACAATGAGGGATAGACAATAAGTTCTGGCATTGTGAGCGACGTCCACACCTCGTGAAGGAATAAAGTACCTCATTCCAAAACCTCTCCAAGTGGTCCATTACGCCCTTTCATTGTTATTATTATAAGGCATACGTGACATGGATGGATAGTCCCATGTGCTCTGTTACATGTGAACAGAACATGCGTAAGAATTAGGATCAGGACTAAGGCATTCAACCCATTGAATTTGTTCCACAATTGACTCAATCATATCTGATCTTTGGTTTCAGCCTGATCTTGGTTGCCCTGTAGTGCAGACCTTAGCTCAGTCTTATGATGCAGTATTCACAGCTCTCTGTGTTACCCAATTCCAAGATTCAAGAAAATCCTCATCACCTCAGTCCTAGGGGTTCAATCCCTTATCCTGAATCTGTACTTAGTGCTTGGCCACACTATGAAAATCATCCTCCTACATCTCCCCCCGCGTCTCATCAAAATATTAGATCGCCCATTATTCTTCTGAATATCATACATTATAGGTTGATTCTGCTTGATCTTTCATGATCTGACAACCCTTTACCTCAGCAATCAATCTAATAACCCTTCCTTGCCCTTAAGGAAAGAAAATCCTGCCTTAAACTAGGAGAGAAAAACTGTCCACTTCCCTCCAGGTGTGGTCTCACCAGTTGTAGCAAGACTTCCTGACTCTTGTACTCCACATCCTGCTTCCAATAAAGGCCATCATTGCACTTGGCATCTCCATTACTTGTTCTATCTGCATGCTAACTTTCTATGTTTGAGGTAAGGAGGCACCCATCTGACCATCAACATTTAATGGCCTTGTGCAATTTTTAAATTCTTCCCACCAAAGTGGATAACCTCACACTTCCCACATCAGGCTCCATCTGCCATCTTTTGCCCAATCGCGTAACCTGCCTGTATCCTTTAGCAGACATTTTGTTGCATCCACCACAGAACTTACTTTCCCACTTTTCTTTGTAGGGTCAGCAACTTTGGATACATTACACCAAGTCCCTGAATTTCTCCTTGATGTGTAGGTTATCATACCCCATTACGTAAAGCTTGCAAGCTGAAAAATGACCCATTTCTCACTATCCATTGTTGCTGCCTCTTAACCAACCCTTCATCAATGCTCGCCATCGCCAATGAGTATTTTATGCATTAACCCTTAATTTGGCACCCTGTCAGACACCAAACGTATTTATCCATAGGCTCCACTCTATCTATCCTGCTAGTTATACAATATTCCTTGCATAAAACAATCTCGATAAATCATGTCCTGCTTTTCCAAGCATCTTTTGATGTATTTTTCATCCTGGGTTCCAGCACTTCCCTTACAACTGATACTTGGCTAACTGGACTGTTCTCCCCTCCCTCCTTTCTTGAACTGAGATGTGACTTTGATATTTTCCAATTCACTGGGCTTGTCCACAATCTAGGAAATTTTTGAAGATGGTAATATATGTATCCACTTTCTCTCTAATCAACTCACGGAAACTCAGAGTGCAAAGGATTAGTCAGTCCGTAGTGTCATTAATTTGTCTTGCAGTTTTCCTATTAATTTTACAACAATTTTAGTTCCTCACTCACTTCTGCCTCTTTTTGTACCTGCAATTGTTGGTTTAATTTTAACGTCTTTAGTAAAAAAATGTTTGCTAACTGCTTCTGGGATTGTCCAAATGAAGTGTTGTGCATGTGTTACATCGTGCGTGTGGCATCGTGTGCGAGACTCAGTGTGCTGTAACGTGCATGCGACAGTGTGTGTGACACAGTGGATGTAACAGAGCATGTGTGATAAATGAGTGACAGACCATTTGTGATATAGATCCACAGAGCAATACAGCACTGATACAGGCCTTTCAGCCCAACCAGTCCATTCCGACCATGATGTCCACCCAACTAGTCCCAATTTCCTGCATTTGGCCCATATCCCTTTAAACCCTGCCCCTCCATGTATCTATCCAAGTGCTTCTTAAATGATACTATTGTACTGTCTCAACCACTTCCTTATTCAATATACTCACCACAATCTGTGTGGAAAAAGTTGCCACTCAGGTCCTTTTTAAATCTTTCCCCTCTCACCATAAACTTATGCCCCCCAGTTTTGGACTCCCCTACCCTGGGGAAAAGGCTGTTACCATCCACCTTATCTTTGCCTCTCATAATTTTAAACACTTCTTTAAGGTTGCCCTTCTTTCTGCTGCGTTCCAAGGAATAAAGACCGAGCCTGGCCAACCTTTCCCGACAACTCAGGTCCTCTAGGTCTGGCAACATCCTCATAAATCTTCTCTGCACTCTTTCCAGTTTAAGCATGTCTTTTCTATAACAGGGTGACTAAAACTGTACATAGTACTCCAAGTGCGGCCTCACCAACAGCTTATACAACTGCAACATAATGTCCCGACTCCTATACTCAACGCCCTGACTGATGAAGGCCAGCATGCTAAATGCCTTCTTTACTACCCTATCTGTGAGGCTGCTTTCAATGAAATATGCACTCGTACTCCTAGATATATAGAACATAGAACAGTACAGCACAGGAACAGGCCCTTCAGCACATGATATCGTACTGAACTAATTAGACAATAACTAAAAGCCTGCTAAACTAATCCCTTCTGCCTACACAAGTCCATATCCCTCCATTCTCTGCATATTCACGTGCCTATCTAACAGACTCTTAAACCCCTTTATCATATTTGCCTCCACTACCACCCTTGGCAGCGCATTCCAGGCACCCACCACTCTGTGTAAAAAAAAACTTGCCCCGCACATCTCCTTTGAACTTGCCTCCTCTTGCCTTAAATGCGTACCCTCTAGTATTAGATATTTCAACCCTGGGAAAAAGATACTGACTGTCTATGCCCCTCATAATTTTATAAATTTCCATCAGGTCTCCCTTCAGCCTCTGCAGCTCTAGAGAAAACATCTCAAGTTTGTCGAACCTCTCTCCATAGCACATGCCCTCTACTCCAGGCAGCATCCTGGTAAACCTCTTCTGCACCCTCTCCAAAGCCTCCACGTCTTTCCTATAATGGGGCAACCAGAATTGAATACAATGCTCCAGATGCAGCCTAGCCAGCGTTTTATAAACCTGCAATATAACTTCCTGACACTTGAACTCAATACCTTGACTAATAAAGACAAGCATGCCATATGCCTCCTTTACTACCCTATCAACTTGTGCAGCCACTTTCAGGCAGCCGTGGACTTGGACCCCAAGGTCCCTCTGTACATCAACACTGTTAAGGGTCCTGACATTAACTGTGTACTGTCCCTTTACATTTGATCTCCCAAAGTGCAACACCTCGCATTTGGCCAGATTAAACTCCATCTGCCAACTCTCCACCTATACGACACGGTAACGTAGCGGTCAGCGCGATGCTATTACAGCGCCAGCAATCGGAGTTTGATTCCCGTCGCTGTCTGTAAGGAGTTTGTACGTTCTCCCGTGTCTGCGTAGGTTTCCTCCGGGTGCTCCGGTTTCCTCCCACATTGCAAAGACATACGGGTAGGTTAATTTGGGTTTAAGATGGGTGGCGTGGACCATGCTGTAAATAAAATATAAAATTAAAAAAAAAATCTGCAATTGATCCATATCCTGCTCTATCCTTTGGCAATCTTCTACACTATATGTGTAACATTCCATAAGCGTTTCCAACATAGGACATATTAGAGAGCACTAATAAATAAATCAATTAAATTAATGTTCAATTTATGTGCTCATAATGACCAAAACACTTCAAAACCAATGCACTATCTTTGAAATGTTATATGGGCAAAAACAGCAGTCTATTTATATACAGCAAGACTCCTGAAAGAGACAGTACAATGTATAATCTGTTTTGATTTTATTGTTTGAGGGACATGTTTACTGTCTCTCATCCAACGGGGACACAGATCGTGTACGTCATGTGAAGCAGAGGAAGACATTGGTTTAAAATCTCCTATAACTATAGAGATAACTAGAGTTTCCTTTCAGTACTGCTGTCAGCTGTGACTTCGTGGCTGGATTGAGCATTGACACTCACTTTACTGATGTAATGGGGGTTGTTTTGAGCCCATGTGATGTGGACAACCACAATACAGTGACGTAGTGGGTAGGGCTGCTGTCTCAAAGCTCCAGCCACCTGGTTTTAGATTCTGATCTCAGGTGCTGTCTATGTGGAGGTTGCATGTTCTCTCTGTGACTGTGTGGGTTAACTCAGAGATTCCCCCCACATCCCAAAGATGTGCTTGTTGGTAGGTTGACTACTGTAAGCTGCCCCTGGTGTAGGCAGGTTGCAGGAAAATTGGGGGGAAGTCAAGGAACATGTGTGAGAGAATAGGTTACAGAAGTGGGAGAATGGGTATCAGAATCAGATTTATTATCATCCACTTGTATGATGTGAAATATGTTGTTTTGTGGCAGCAGTACAGTGCAAAGACATAAAATTACTATAAATTACAAAAATAAATAAATAGTGCAACAAAAAAAAGGAATAACGAGGTAGTGTTCATGGATGATTTAGAAATCTGATGGCGGAGGGGAAGAAGCTGTTCCTGAATCATTGAGTATGGGTCTTCAGGCTCCTGTACCTCCTCTCCATAAATGAGAACATGATTTATGGGAATATGTGTGAGCTGGCCCAGACTTGATGGACTGAATGGTCTTCTTCAGTGACATAAGAAAATATGAGAAATAATCAAAGGAAACTGCAGGCATTAGAAATGTGAAGTAAAAGAGACTGCTAGAAATACTGAGCTGGAGGGGCAAGCAGAGTTAACATTTGCGGTTGGGGACACGAGGGACTGCAGATGCTGGAATCTGGAGCAAAAAACCAACTGCAGGAGGAACTCAGTGGGTCAGGCAGCATCTGTGGAGGGAAATGGACGGTCGACATTTTGGGCTGAGACCTTTCTTCTGGACTGGACTCCCCAGCGCCCTACCGTTCACAGTGAATGTCCTACCCTGGTCTGACTTCCCAAAATCAACACCTCGGACTTATCTGGATTGAATGCCATTTGCCAATCCTCGGCCCACTTGCCCAGCTGCTCAAGATCCCCTTGTAACTTTTGATAACCTTCTTCGGTGTCCACGACACCACCTATTTTAGTGTCATCTGCAAACTCACTAACCATGGCTTGTACGTTCTCATCAAAATCGTTTATATAAATGATGAACAACAATGGGCCAGCACCAATCCCTGTGACACACCACTAGTCACAGACATCCAGTCTGAGAAATAACCTTCTACCATCACCCTCTGCTTCCTACCATCAAGCCAATAATGCATCCACTTAGCTAGCTCTCCCTGTGATCTAACCTTCTAGACTCGCCTTCCAAGCAGGACCTTGTCAAAGGCCTTGCTAAAGTCCATATAGACAACGTCCACCGCCCTGCCCTCATCAATCCTAATGGCTACCTCTTCAAAAAGACTAACAGATTCGTAAGACATGATTTCCCGTCCAAAAATCGTACTGACTATCCTTAATCAGTCCTTGTCTTTCCAAATGCTGGTAGATCCTGTCTCACAGAATGCCCACCACCGATGCCAGGCTCACTGGCCTGTAGTTCCCTGGTTATCTTAAATAACTGTACAACATTAGCCATCCTCCATCTTTCTGGAACTTCACTAGTGGCTAAAGACAATGAAAATATCTCTGCAAGAGCCTCTGCAATTTCTTCCCTAGCTTCCCACAAGGTCCAAGGATGCACTTGGTCAGACCCTGGGAATTTATCCACTTTCATGTGCTTTAGGACTGCTAATACCTCATCTTTGGTAATTCATACATGCAGTATTCAGAAAGTGTACCTAATTACCTACTAACAGCCCATCTAAATGTCTTCACATCATATAAAGGTCAAACTATCAATATGTTGACAGAACATTTGATTTACCTCCATCAAAGAAGATACAACCATTCAAATTGAAAGCTTCCTGATCAGATTAGGTAAAAAGTATACACTCCAATATTGAGATGTTACCATTGACTCATATCTTAGATAAGTTTGCTAATGTGATTTTTTTTTCAAATTGCACGCATTATTTCATAAAAATGTCACTACTTCACTGATTTTAAAAGGAAGCAAGTATACTATAGTTTATGAAAAGTATTTCTAAATGTCCATCAGCTCTGCTTTTTCTGCTGCTAGCTCTGCTGATGTTATTTCATATGGTGGCATTCCTAAAATCAGCCATCCCTTTTTGATGTTACTCAACAGGTAGCTTCCTCCCATCTAGGTGTCAAGCCTTTAATATATTATCCTTTACAAATACCTTCATAGTCTCACCCCCAACCCCCACCCTTCCCCACCTCTCCAATCATAATCTCCTCCAACCATTTAAACCTTCATGGTTCATGCATGATGTTCCTGACAGTTGAGAAGTCCAGGGTCAGGATCATACCTGGAGGATCAGAGAGTGGTGAACCTGTGGAACTCTCTACCACAGGAAGAGGTTGAAGCCAAATCATTAAATATATTCAAGGAGGAGTTAAATATCATTCGTTGGCTGGAGACATGAAGGGGTGTGGTTGGAAAGCTGGAACAGGGCACTGAATTTGGTTGATGATATCGAATAGAGGAGCAGACTCGAAGGGCCGAATGGCCTACTCCTCCTCTTGTTTTCTATGTGTCCACCATTACTGTACCACTCGGATTCCAGTTTCACTCTCACCTTCAATTTCTATCTCTCCACCCATGGCAGCTGTGCCTTAAACTGCCAAGGCACCAAGCTCCAGAATTCCCAAACCTCTCCACCTCCTCACAATCTCCCTCCTCCTTAAATCCTACTGCTCTGGCCAAGCTTTTTAGACAGCAGCCCTAATCTTCTTTTGTGGCTCAGAATCAAGTGATGATGCCCCTGTGAAGGGAGTTTTGCTACTCATGAGGTGTGATATAAATGGAAGTTATAGCTGTTGTTACAAGTCAGTGATCTGTATCAGCAATATCCTTAACAAACGAAATCAAAAGGCAGTCGCCTGCCTACCATTGTTTTGCTGGGAAGTTAGGAAGCACCAGTTGTGTGTTGTGGGGGAGCTGCGGAAGTGAGTTATAACAGGAAGAACATTCTTTGTCAAGGGTTCATCTGCTCAGTGGTGGATGGTGGCTTGTATCCTTTCAGGAACTGCCCTGACAATCCAAATAAACAGGATGGAGAGTCCTGTTTCCCAAGGAAAGGGAATCCCTTTGCTTCATGCCATCTTTATCACAAAGCTGCCACTGATGGCACTTCCTAATGTAAGGCTAGTGTTTATAACAATCTTTCCCAAACTTTAGCAAAGAGATAGCTGAGCCCAGTTCTACCTGGTGTATTTCTCCATTCATTTATCATGCATGTGATGACATGTTATTGTTTAAATTAAGCCAGTTGATGAATTGATATTAAACTATATTAACAGTGCATTGACTCAGACCCTCTATTGATGTGGATTCCCAGTGTAAGTCACAGACACCGGAGAAATGTGTGATCGCTAGTGAATCCCATGACTATTTGAACATTGGGGGATGTACATCAATCAAAAAGCAAAACACTGCAGATGCTGGAAATTTGAAATTAAAACAAAGTTCTGGAAATACTTAGGCAGCAAGTGGAGAACACTCCATCACACAGATTCACTCTGGACTCTGACACACCAGGAAAATAAAGTTACATGGGTATGAACTCTCAGTCACTGGACACTACAAGTTTTACAGAGATCTACCTGAAGTGTTCACGCTATTTTTCTCCCCACGGATGCTGCCTTTTTGCTTTTATTTTGGATGTGCAGTAATTCCTGGATTCCAGAAAAAGAATCATAATTTCCAGGAAACAAGGTGAATGTGGGACCCAATGAAACCCCAGATCCTCCCTGAATGATAGGAACTGCCAGCCCCATAATTATTGTTGCAAGAGCATATTTGAGGCTGGGTTTGACTCACTTCCTGACTAATCAAAGCCTTTGCACTGACTATAATCCCATGACAGGGTGTGATCGGTCATTCTTGACTTGCCTGGATGAGTGCATCTCCAACAACACTGGAGAAGCCCAATATCATCCCGGAAAAACACAAGTACTTCGAGGTAGTATAAAGAGAAAAGCAATAACAGAATGCAGAATGTAGAGTTACAGTTACAGAGAAAGTGCTGTGCAGGTAGACAATAAAGTGCAAGAGTCATGACCATTAACTCTTTCTCTTTCCACAAATGGTGCCTGATCTGCTGAGTGGTCCAGCACTTTTTTTTAAATTTCACATTTCCAGCATCTGCAGTTTTTTTTTTATTTCCACACTCATTAAAATGCACTCTCTGGTGTTCAAGGATCTAGACCTGTGCTCTGTAACAACTACAGAGTCCACACCCAAGGACTGTATAACCGTATTGTGTAGCGTCTGATAGTCCTGACCCAGTAACTTGTATTGTCCGACTGAGTGGAAATGTAATACCTGTGCCGTGTGGGGTTGTAGAAGAGAATGAAGGGAGGTAGTGAGTGTGACTGGGGTCATTTGGAGGTGTGGGAAGTGATACCTGAGCTATGTCAGGGGAACAATAGGAGGGAATGGCAGGGAAGGTTGGTGTGAGTGGGTGGATGAGTGTAGTCAAAGTCAAGTTTATCATCATATGCACAAGTACATGGGTGCACAGCTGCAATGAAAAACTTACTTGCAGCAGCATCACAGGCACATAGCGTCAGATAAGCAGCATTCACAAGAAAAACATAAACATAAATTATACACAATTAGAAAAAAAAAGTCCAAAGTAATCCTAGTAGTCATAGGTTGATAAGTCATAGTGATTAGGGTTGTGCAGGTTGGTTCAAGAACCGAATGGCTGAAGGGAAGTAGTTGTTCTTGAACCTGGTGGTGTGGGACTTGGCTTCTGAATCTCCTGCCCGATGGTAGCTGCAAGAAGATGGCATGGCCCGGATGGTGGGAATCTTTGATGATGGATGTTGTCTTTTTGAGGCAGCGCCTCCTGTAGACTCTACTGATGGTGGGGAGAGATATTCCCGTGATGTACTGGGCTGAGTCCACTACTCTGCAGCTTCTTGTGTTCCTGCTCATTCTGTGGGTGGGATGAGGGAGAATGAAGAAAGGGTTGGTGTGTGTGAGAGAGATGGGATGGGAGGAGTGCTGTACCTCTGCTGTGTAGAGGTGGGGAGAGTGGAGGGGGAGTTTAGTGTGAATGGGTCATTGGAAGCAGAGGACCTGCACTCAGTGGGTGGTGCAGGGGAAAGTGAAGAAAAGCTGTTTGTGGGGTAGGTGTGAATAGAGAGGTGCAGTGCAAGGGGAGAGTCAAATGGAAGGTGGGTGTCAGTCCGGTGGTTGGGAATGGAGGTGTGTAGTACCTGCCTTTTGTGGGGAGCAGCGAGAGAGAGTGAAAGAGCAATGGGTGTGACTGGAGCGTCACTGGGAGCAAGGGAACTTGGCTTCTGTTGGGGACAGCAGGGGGAGTGAGGGGCAATGGGTATGAGTGCGATCATTCAGAGCAGAGGAATGTAGCACCTGCACTGTGTAGTGGGTGCTGGTCATTTCCGAGGGTGCAGACACCCTGATCTGTAAAACCAATTCTGTCCAGTGAGTTGCCCTAGCAACTTGCACTGTCTGGTGTCTGAAAATTTGGGGCCCTGCTTGACCACCTACATTGTCCGTTCTTGAAGTGTCCAGACAAGTGCTGTATTAAACTTGTACCATCTGATGTTCTCGAGGCCAACACTGTGATCAGTTCAGTGTTCAGCAGATGGGAGACACACTCAGTAGATCCTGTATTGTCCAGAGTTCAAGAAAGAGCAATTTCTACTGGTGAATTTTCCTTTGTACATTGGGAGAGAGTGTGAACATTAAACTACTTTGTTAAGTTATACTTTAGGCTGAAGGACTGATGTCTTTGGAGTGGGAGAGGAGGAACGAGACAAAATGCTGAATGATTTATCAGCAACATTTTTACATGTGCGTTCTCTGTAAACAATGTACTGATTTCCTGTTATTAAGTTTTGCCAGACTGTTACATGTTTGAACATTAAGGGCTTGTTTACTGGCAGTGCTCTTATTATTCACTGCAACTGGTTTGCTCCCTTTCTTGGGCTGTATGTGTTTGAGAGATTGTGTCAAACAGGATGGTGGAAACACACTGTGCACAGAAAATGACAGGAAAATGCCCACGTTTTTCTGATGGGACGTTTGTGTGGTGTTGATGCCTGAACGTGTCTCTCACTTCCTTACTAATCCAGGGAGAGCCATTCAGGAAAAGCCCCTGCAATATATCACTCGGCATCCCATCCTGCTTCCTTCTGCTCCCCTGCCTTCTGCAAAGCTCGATAGTCAGAGTAAGATTTCACAGTGCAATTTGCTCTCTTCGTCTGTGATCTCCTGGGCTTTAGCTGTTCATTCAGTCCCAGTACCATCCATTGGACAGCTGGCTTGAATGGGACTCAGTATGACTTTGTCATTAGGCTTCGAACAACCAGAGTACAAATATTTGATGCCTCGTTTATTGGAACCACTCTTGGCTCCTTCCTTCTCTGCCTAAATCCCCCCAGCATCTTAAGAGTTCAAAGTGCCTGTGATAAGATCATACAGCACTTGGCAGTGTTGTGTGAGCAACTCTCCCCACAGGGACAAGAGACAGATGGGGCAGGTGGACGCATACTGCTTGTTGGTCATTCAGCCTGATGTCAGATGACTCTCCATAGCCTTCACCAGGCCAATCATTCATATCAGGTTCTTCCAGTGTCAATGAGAATACTGAATTTTCTGCAGTCTTCTTCGGCTTTGTCTCTGAAGCCATTTAGGCCACCATTGTTCCAAATAAAGGAAGTGTAACTTTATCACAAACAGGATGGCTGTCTGTACATGGCAATGGTCCTGGAAGAGCGGTGCTGATAAAAGAGGCATTGCCTCGCATTTCCAGTGACTTGGGTTCACTCACTCTTAAATGATTGGCCCCTCGTGTTTAAACAATGATGGTTCAGATCTAAACGCCACAAAAGGAAACATCATCTTATTCACCCAGTCAATAGCCCTCAGGATCTTACAATAAAATGAGGATAATGATGGAGAGGGGGGAAAGCAGGAGTTTAGAGATTATGCTGAAGTTCATTGAAGTTCAATAAGATGGTTAGAAAGACATGGAATACTTTCCTTTATAGACATAGGGTTAGAATGTGAGAGTCGGGAGGTTAGACTAGAACTGTTTGCAAAGCTAGTTCGGGCACAGCTCAAGTGCTGCATATAGTTCTGGTCCCCATATTAAAAGCAAAATCTGATTGTATTGGAAATGGTGAAGATTTATAGAGGTGTTGCCAGAAATGCAAAACTGCAGTTTTGAGGAAAGCTCGGATAAACTAGGTTTACTTTCTTTGGAGGCTGAGAACAGATTTCATAGAACCTTAATTAGACATGAGGAGCCGAGATAAAATAAAGGGAAGGACATTTCCCTTAGCCAAACAGTCAAAAACCAGGGAGCATAGATTGAAAGTACCTGGTAGAATGATTATAGTGGAGATTAGGAGTCATATTTTACCCCAAGGATGAGGCGTCTAAACTCTGAAATGTTGTTTGCTGTGGTTTTAAAGGTTGACGATCAGATGAAACTTCTTCAGAACTGCTGGAGTGAGCTGCTAATCATGGACCATATCTACAGGCAGTTGGCTCATGGGAAGGAATCAAGTATCCTTCTTGTCACTGGGCAACAGGTAAATAACTGAGCATGGTCCCAGGTGGCCACTGTCGATATTTGTGGTTCACATGGGTTTCCTGATGAATTACTTTTCGAAATGCATTCATGTGGAACAGAAGATCCCAAAAGTAATAATGGGGTTAATGACCAATTAATCTGGCCATGTTGATTGAAGGATTTCAAATTTCCAGTAAGTGCTGTGTTCGTAATCTCACGGCACCAGCACGTTTTATTTTTCACTCCCTGGTTCCCCCATCTGCAATCCTCTGGATAGCTCAGCTCCCTCTCTGAGATGGCACCCAAATCAGTCACCTCACTTGGACTCCCCTGGTCTCCACTCAAAGACATTCCCTTCGTTCCTCCCAACCATTCCCACTCTTTGCAACTTAAAACATACTTGTGTTCTCACATTTTCCAGTCCGGTGGGACGTCGTTGACCTGGGATGTCAACCCTGATTCCCTCTCCACAGATGCTGTCCGACCTTCTGACTATCTCCAGCATTTTCTCTCTTTATTTCAGTTTTCCAGCATCTTTTTTATTTGC
This sequence comes from Pristis pectinata, assembly GCF_009764475.1. NCBI lineage: Eukaryota > Metazoa > Chordata > Chondrichthyes > Rhinopristiformes > Pristidae > Pristis > Pristis pectinata. Next base: position 8,707,594 of record NC_067435.1, on the reverse strand, counting down.
TTTTCTATCTGCTTTGGAACATCGTTTTCCCAATTTGTACCAACTCCCTTGGATCTACCAGGGTAGAATCCAGTTAAAAAGGATAGTTTCCAAAGACTAGCATAGCCTCTGGAAGGGGGAAGCATTAATTTTCCCAGTGTAGAATAGCTTTATAGGAATAACAGCAACAATCCATTTACTATAGAATAGATCCCCAAAGGGCTTCAAAGGGTTGACATCGAATAACAATTGACCGAGCCAAATTAGGCAATATTGGGTCAGTTACACAAAACTTGATCAAAAGTTTAGGTTTTAGGAAGGATCTTTAAAGGAGGAGTAAAGTGGGGAGGTTTATGGAGGGAATTCCAGAGCTCCAGGCCTTGGGAGCTGAAGGCCCGGTTTTAAATTTGGAGTAACTAAATTCAGGGATTACCAAGTATTTAAACTCTTCATTTTATGACTTGCAACAGTCTTGCCTGGATTAACTCTGCTCTGCCTGCTCTCAGATCGACCTTTCAACCATCTCTTCACAATCGGGAGCCACATTGAATAATCTGGTGAACCGCACGCAGGAATTGATAGCCAAGCTCCGGTCCCTGCAGACAGATCGTCACGAGTTTGTCTGCCTGAAATTCTTGGTCCTCTTCAGCCCAGGTAAACCATGAGCATTCAGGAGACTTCCTTCCTTCCTCTCCACTGACCTTAGGAGTTGACTATGTTCTCCGGGAATCTGCATGGATTGATCTCCTGGTGCAGCATGGGGTATGACTAGATACTTGATTAGTCGATGGACTAATATCCAGAGACCTGGGCAATTGAAATGGAGAATTGAGCTTGAATCCCACCAACTGAAATTCAAGTAATCGATTACATTTGGAATAAAAATAGAAAATGCTGAGATACTCAACAGATCAGGCAGCATTTGTGGAGATGGAAACTATTCAGGTCGATGATCAGATTTCCAGCATCTGCAGTGTTTTGCCTTTTAATTAAACGGTGCTGTACCTGTAGTGAGGATCATGAAACTACCGGACTGTTAATCTGTCTGGTGCACTGATGTCCTTCGGGCAGGCAAATCTGCGATCTCTGACCTCTATGTGAGATTCTGAATCTGAACTACTTCTGAGGTAACCCAGTGACCTATTCAGAACATTAGGGCGCCTATTCAGGACAGAGATTTGGAGAAATTTCTTTAGCCAAAGAGTGGTGAATCTGTGGAATTTGGTGCCACAGGTGGCTGTGGAGGCAAAGTCATTGGGTGTATTTAAAGCAGAGATTGATCGGTATCTGAGTAGCCAGGGCATCAAAGGTTATGGTGAGAAGGTGGGGGAGTGGGGCTAAATGGGAGAATGGATCAGCTCATGATAGAATGGTGGAGCAGACTCGATGGGCCGAATGGCCAACTTCTGCTCCTTTGTCTTATGGTCTTATTCAGGGATTGATAATAAATGTTCCCTCACGCTGACACACTGTGAACAATTAGTAAAATGCCCGATAATCTGGCATGCTGGGGACTTTAGTGCTTGTCTTGATTCTTTGGATTAGTGGATGTTATTTGGTTAATACTCTAATGCATTTTAAATCACAGATATTACACAGTAGTAATTCAGTGAACCCAGTTAATTTAAAGAGAGCATGAGAAACAGAACTAGCTAAGTTTCTAGGGAGGGCAGCCAACTAAACCAGGTCAGTTCAAAGGGAAATCAGGGACCGGGCTTCTGGTGAGTGGAGGGATCACAGGAACAGGGGCCCCAGTGAGCAGAAGGCACAAACATCACCTGGTGAGCCAGATGCCAAACCACTGGGATTTACAGAGTTTTACTGTAAATAACAAATAAATGTGCATCAGCATCTAGCATCTGAGTTGTCAACTCTTCTTCCCTTTCACAGATGTGAAGAACCTGGAAAACCGGCCCTTTGTGGAGAGTATCCAGGAGAAGGTCAACAGGGCTCTGATGGACTACACCATGCGCTTCCCCCAACAAGTGGACCAGTTTGGGCAGTTACTCCTACGGCTTCCGGAGATACGAGCCGTCAGCATGCAAGCCGAGGAATACCTTTATCTCAAGCACTTGAATGGAGACGTGCCTTGTAACAACTTGCTGATTGAAATGCTCCATGCCAAGCATGTCTGATGGGCGAAAGAGAGCTCGACACTGCACAGAAGGTCCTTGGGCATCCAACGGAGAACATGTATTGAAACAAATTTGCACATAGTTGCAGGCTTAATATTAAATACAGCCTCCATATTTTTGAATGGAGTACAATTTCTTCTGGACTCTATTTATAATGAAACCATTGTTGTTTTGTCCCATTGGAAAATATGATCCACCACTGTACTTGAGTGGAATACCAAGTCAAAGCAAGAAGATTCAAGCTGGTAAAGATGAGGGTGGATGTCCAGTGGATATGTGCTACTTGCCCAGTAATCCATGATCTAATGAGTTAAAGAAATGAGCTCAAATGCAACCATGCCAGTTGGGGGAACTTAGATTGGGTAGATTAAATAATAAGAAAATTAAAATCTAATAAGCTGTGACCATGAACATATAAGATTGTTATAAAAGTCCATCTGGTTCACTAATGTCTTTTAAGGAAGATTGTGATCCTTGTATGTGACGTCAGGCCATGGTAGTGTAGCTCATCGAAAGTGGCTTCACAAGCCACGTGATTCAAGGACACTGTTGCTCCACCAGCAATGCTCACATTCCAGGAATAAGTAAAAGAATTCGGCTTGAAAGGATGAGATGGACCACTGGTGTCCACAGGACAAGGTCGATGTATATATGAAAATAATTTGGTGATGCCTCGTATAATTTGCAGTTTTGTCTGGCACTTGGGGGAGGTCTGGGCGATGGAGAAGCAAATCTAACAGCAAAATGGAAAACTCCGTCAGGCTTGCCAGTGTCTATGAGCGTCAAATACTAATAAGTCCCACCGCCAAATTAATGAAGAGTCTAGGTAGTTATTGGGTGGTGCTGAGAGACTGAGGTGAGATAGCCACTGTGTACAACACTTTTGATGCTTCTACTTGATCAGCACCCATCCACCAATCCAAATGTTCATTCACTCTAACACATAGCTTTTGTGGTGCATACCATCCACAAAACGAGTACTCATCTCAGTGCATCTTAAACCCTTGACCTTGACCAACTGGAAGTACAGAGGTGTCAGGCAAAGTTGGGGGGGTGGGGGGTGGGAGGGCATTGCCATTTTACAAGATCCACCCCAACCATGCACCACCCTAACTTGGAAACGTACCGCTCAACTTTCATGCACTGCTCACTCTTAGACAGGGACATGAATATTGCAGAGAATGGAGGGATATAGACCATGTGCAGACAGAAGGGATCAGGTGTCATTAACTTAATTAGTTCAGTGCAACGTCATGGGCCAAGGGACCTGTTCCTGTGTTGTGCCGTTCTATGTTCTAAGTTCTCTCTTTGCTGCGTCTAAATCTGCAACTTGCTACCTAACAACACTGCAGGAGTTCCTTCACCACAAGGAGTGTAGTGGTTTAAGAAGGTGGCTCACCACCACCTTGTTGGGGGCATTTAAGGCAATAAATGCTGACCTTGCTTGCAACACCTGAATTTTTAAAAATGTGTTCATAGAGTTGACCAAGTCATAGAATCCTCAGCGGTCCTGTACAGGTAGGGTCCCCAGACTGACTGTCCCCATCCACACTTGAAGAAGGTTCCTCTCACGAGGAAGCAGAATATCAGCATAAAGCTTCTGGAAAGGAAAGGGTAGGGAAGGGTTGGCTATAGAAATCTCTAAAGTTACTGCAGGATCTGGCTTTGGGAGCAGCACCAGGTTTGGAAATCCCAGATCCACTAGATCAGTCGTTCTGAAGGCAAACTAGACAATGTGGCTCAGAATTATATCTGCATTGTGTCTTGTCATTCTGTGACTACTTAAAACTATCAAGAAAGCCTCAAAAGTTCGAGAAATTTGATAACGCCAATTAAAAACAATACTGCATTGTCAGGCACCCTCATCAGGCTTTACTGTGCGAATTTCTTGCTGTTGCCAACTCTGAGACACTCAGCTAAGAACTCAGCAGTCAGTCCTTAAAGACACACACATTCTAGTTGCTATATACTGCTGATAACTTCAAGTCTACCCCAGTGAATCCTGAGGGCAGGGTCAATGGGTTTACTGAGCGGGACCTCAATCAGCTTGTTGATAATTGGTTTATTATTGTCACATGTACTGAGATACAGTGAAAATCTTTTATTTACCTGTCATCTAGACAATCATTCTGTACATAAGTACAATGAGGTACTGCAAAAGGGAAACAAAAACAGAATCCTGAATATAGTGTTCAAAATGCAGAATATAGTGTTATTGTTACAGAGAAAGTGCAGTGTAGGTAGACAAATAAAGTGCAAGGGCCATGACGAAGTAGATTGAGAAATCAAAAGTTCACGTTTAGCATATAAGAGGTCCATTCAAGTGTCTTATAACAGCAGGATAGAAGCTGTCCTTGAGCCTGGTGGTATGTGTTCTCAAACTTAACATCACCCATGGGAAGGGATGTCCTCTCATGTATGTACAAAATGGGACAGGATATTGATTTTGCACATCCACAATCTGGATGTCCAGTCCTTTGCAAAACTATTGGCTGACATCTGGGACTCTCCAAGGTAACAGGCAGAGCATCTTTCCAGGGAGCCTGTCCAAACACATGAGTGCTTACATGTTGGGGAAATCTGAGGAGCAGATAAAACCCTTTGGCTGGTCTGCCTGTTCCTGTGGGCTAATGGAGCAGTCAATGATCTAGTGGGATAGAATCAATTGATCCTCTCATGGGAGACGCTCTGTGGCAAACTGCAATGTGTGGCATAATCAGCACAGCCTGTGGCTGGGAAGTGGAGGGTGATGATGATCTGTTCCCTGGTATCACCCATGGTGGTAGGACGAGACAGTTTGTGATCCAGTTTTAGTTGCAATAGCCTGAGTAAAGAGGGGTCAGTGTTGAGAGTGAACAAGGAGTAGAGCATGCAGTGAGTGTGGAGATTGTGAGCAGTGGTGTGGGTTTGAGTGTTGGTTTTGTGTGACTAGCTCTTTAAATCATGTTCTTTCTGAGTCTTCAGTAACCGTGGTAGAATAATTAATGTTGTTATACAAACCAATGTGGTCAAAAACCTTGGCAGAGACAGGTTATGGGTTTTGCACCACAGTTGGCACTGTTTGTGGGAGCAAGAAGCTGGAGAAAACAACGTGAAGGAACAACAAAATCTCCTAGTGAAATAACCAGGCAATATTAGTGACTGGTATCGTCACACCCGGAAGGTGCACAAAATTGGTTAATGCGCGTTAATGCAATTTTCAACTTTGCCACACCATTTTTTTCCTGTGCATTATTGGCCCAATGTATGTAGTAAAGTAGGTACAGGGCAAACAAGTACTGACATATTCAAGTCACATTGGATACAAATGACGAAACAATAAACCCGGGCTGATTGAAGTGACTGCCTGAATTGAAGTGCCTGTTCAATCTTCGTTCAGCTTCTGATGGAAGCAAACTCTGAACACAGAGCATCGTCAAACAACCTTGCACTAATGTATTAAGGTAACAAAGTGTCTGATCTTCTGACTCCCCAGTTCCCACAAAGGAAGGGTGTGATGAACATGCTCCACTTGCCTGGATGAGCGCAGCTGTAGCAACATTCAAGAAACTCCGCACCACCCAGGACGAAACGGTCTGCTTCAATTGTGGTCCAGGATTCATCTCAGTGCATTTGTCCACTAAAATCATTTATGACAAGCCCTCCACCCCACTCCACTACCCTTACTAAGCAGCAGGGTAAGTCAACAAGGTGAACATCTTCTTCAACACGTTCTTCGATGTACTGCGGTACCACAGGACAACCTCTCCCTTGGTTATGAAATCTACATATGGATTGCTAAAAGAACTGCAGATGCTGGAAACCTGAAATAAAACCAAAATGTGCTGGAAACACTCAGCAGTTCAGGGAACATCTGTGGAAAGAGAAGCAAAGAGAATGGTAAATTGGTTTATTATTGTCGCATTTACAGTGAAAAACTTTGTTTTGCATGCCGTCCATACGGATCATTTCATCACATCAGTACATCGAGATAGTGCAAGGGAAAAACAATAACTGAATGCAGAATATAGTGTACAATTACAGAGAAAGTGCAGTGCAGGAAGACAATAAGGTGCAAGGCCATGACAAGGTAGATTGTGAGGTAAGGAGTCCCATCTTATCATACAAGTGGTCCATATAGTAGTCTTATAACAGTGGGATAGAAACTGTTCTTGAGCCTGCTGGTACGGGCTTTCAGGCTTTTTGACTGACGGGAGGGGGAAGAAGAGAGAATGTCTGGGGTGGGTGGGGTCTTTGATTATGCTGGCTGCTTTACCGAGCCAGCGAGGTGTGGACAGAGTCCATGCAGGGGAGGCTGGCTATCGTGATGTGCTGAGCTGTGTCTACAACTCTCTGCAGTTTCTTGCAGTGTTGGGCAGAGCAGTTCATAGAGTGCATGGAGTTATACAGCACAGAAACAGGCCCTTTGGCCCAACTGGTCCATGTTGGTCAAGATGCCCCATCCAAGCTAGTCCCATTTGCCAGCATTTGGCCCATAACTTCTAAACCTTTCCTATCCATGTACCCGTCCAACTTCTTATAAAATTTGTTGTTGTACCAGTTGCCATACCAAGCCATGATGCATTCGGATTGGCTGCTTTCCATGAGACCTTTCTGATAACACGTTAAATAAAATCACTCAGAAAATGACAGTATGGTGATATCCTAACTCTCCGCATTCAGTTCCATTTACTACCCAGCCTTTGGAATGCTCCAATACAGGAATCATTCTCTCAGGAACCAACACGTCTTGGCTGGGTTTGGCCATCAATACCGAATGGGCCAATCTCAGCAGGAAAAGTGGTGGTGAAATATACATGTGGTAAACATAATCCGTCACTTAAGTCATTGCAGCACAGAGTTGAAAAGTACACTGGTATGAGTGAGCACAGAATCCGATGCCTTCCACAGTTAAAGAGTGCATTTGTCAATTCATTGCCTACTTGCAAACTGCCTTGCAGGCAGATAAGCTGCAAGCACCTGAGGAAACTATGCCCTCAAGTAGATCAATGCAAGCAATGCGTGCCAGGTCAAGTGACTGTAGTGGTACAGTGGTGTGAGCTGATTTCATCTGCAAAGTGTCTGCATTATACTGAATGATCTCATTTCTGGACGTTTCCAGGTCTGTACATCAGCTGATCTTCGAGCAGAGATCGCTGTTTACCACGAATTTCACCAGCAATATCACTATTGTTACCTGCCATACCCTGCTTCTGATATTTAATCCCATTGATTGCACTGGGACCAAATTACAGATGAAAAGGGCAACCTGATTGCATGCCGAACCCTTGGATCTGAGGATCACCTTCTCCACCTGATCCTCTTTTTCCTGAAAAGCCTGTGCCTATTGAAGGGTAAATGCAACCTTCATGACTTGAGATTGAGAGATTTACATGGGAGGTGGAGCAGGGTGAAGGTAGACAGTGGCCATAATGGTATTGAATGGCAGAACAGATTCAAGGGGCTGAATGGCCTCAAATAGGTGCCTCAGTTGCACAAAATTAACCAACAGTGAGTGAGGTTTTATTGCTAAAGTCCAGAGTGTTGGACATTGTTTCTTTCAGCTGTGAGGGTAATGGAAGGTGAGAATAGGTGTTCATCGACACTTAAGCAAGGGATGGCTCAGAGGGAAGGTGTGCTGCTTCCTGGGGTGCATTCCAGACACATCCATTGCAAACAGTGCTACAGGAGCAATTCACTTACATGCGGCTGCCAACTCTGTCTGGACATTTTCTTGTAGAGGTTGTCGCACGTCCTTCTGCCCCCAACTGCCCCACCCCCACCTTCCTGCCATTGGTTGCCTGACCAATTGTCTTCATGGTGACCAAGCTTCCCACAGCCAATAGGAAAGTGAATAGACTCAACATGGCCCAATTGAATCATTCCTGACTCTGGGTCACATTCTTTCCATGTCCAATGTTCTTAAAAAATAAAAAAATATATACTTTTTCAATCTTTTATTGCTCCAATTGGCTTCCATGGGTTTTCTTTCATTGACGTCCTGGAGATTACAATTTAATGGTGACAAGTTACTGGGCCAAGGATATGAGTCTAATTAAAAATATCCTGCAGTTTAATTAAAGATATACCAGGTGTAAACAGCTGATCTTTGTGACCATAAATCTGTTGGTAAAAGTAATACAAAACTGGCTTATCAAGACCTTTTGAGGAAATAAATCTGTTGTCCCATTGTAGTCTCTGACCTCAGTCCTGCCACAAAATGGCTGATTTCTCTATCAGCAGTCAGTGGGAAGCTATGCAGTTGGGAGAGCCAGGAATCAACAACAAGATGTCACAGGTAAACTCTAGATAAAAGATAGATGTAAAACAAGGGCATGCTCTCAAGTTAAACAATCTTCTGACGTTCACTTTTTCATGGTCAAGTATCAAGATAAATTGCTCAGTTTAGGTAATATAGCTTCCCCTGGTGCATGTGGAACTCTGGAGACAAAGGGAGAAATTTCAAAAGATAACAATTGCTTTTTGAATTGAATATAAGTAGAAACATTTCAAGCTACTACTAAAAATCCCTGAATGATTAATTAGGAATGCTGAGGTGCAACTTGCACTGAAACTTCAGACAAGAATTCCATAAATGTTTCTCCACATTATTGTTGGTTTGTGTGCCTGTCATGTGGATGATTAACCACTTGTTACTTGGATGGAGAGTAAAAGGGATAGGATGTTGACTTTGGAAAAATGTGTCAGAATCAAGAAAACTCTAATTTGTTCAACACTGTGTTGTGAACTTGCAGTTGTTTTTGAATGAATTGTTCGAACTGTGGTCCCACCATGTAAGGCCTGTAATTTGCATTAAGGAAAAGGAATTTAAGGTGTTGGCTCCAATTTTGACATTGATTCTTTCTATTAATAAGTATATGGATTCTGACATGATTTGTTTGTAATTGTTCCAGACCTGAATGGAAATTCATTCAGCAGTTGTTACCAATGAAGGGAGATTAACCACTTAACCCCAGCCAGTGTAGTTAACTGATTATACTGATGTGGAATTTACCATTACAAAGGGAGTGCCCTTCAATTCTCAGCCTCAAAATGAAACCTCTGCAGGTTTGAGTATTGAACACACTATTTAGTGAATTCAAATTGTGAAATCTTTAGTGTGTCACTGACAGGAAAAGATCTGGTGTATCCTCTCAAGTGCTTGTAAAAGATTCTATAACTTGTCTTCAACTTCGAAGCAGCACTACTGAATAAAATACACTGTCCATTTACCTCTGTTTTGTGAATCCTGCTGCAAATGCATTGTTTAAAAAGCACTTCATCGATTGTGAAGCACCTTGGGACATTTGTAGTTCTGAAAGCTAATGTAGAGGTGAAATGTTTCCTGAAAGTTAAGCCACCACATCTTGAGGAAACCCCTGTCTGATGATGTTTGGAGCATGAATCAGAAAATCACAGGTGAGTAGAGCACAGGAGGAGGCCAAGTTTCCAAAATATCAATTTGGACACTTGAATGCAAATGAGCCAAAAGGGCTTTTCATCAGAATGTTTTGTGATCATTGAGCCTATGCTTTTTGTGAATGCTGAATTGTGCTCTGAGGTTTTATTGTCCTAAAAACCTGTAATGTTCTCACTTCTGAGTAAAAAGGTTCCAGGTTCATCCTACTTCAGGTACTCAAGCCCAATATCTAAACCAAGGCTCCCAGTGCAGCACTGAGGGAACATTGTAATGTTGACACTGCCCCTTGTCAGGTGAACCAAGGCCCCACCCTGTCTCTCTCCTCTCTATGGAGTATCTACCTAATCTGCTGAATATTCCCACTTCTTCCCCTTTTAATTTTAAAGGGTATTAAATAGGGAATATTGTTGAAAAGGTTTGGGCAATGATTATGGAAAATGGGAAGCAAATCAGCAGGAGTTGGCCTTCAACAGTTGAAGGTGCTTGGGGTTGTGTCAAACCTGCACCTGTTGTGGGCATACTGAACGCAGAACAGTCTAATATTGTGTGGCTAGAGGAACATTTTCTTTTGACTGGACTGACGTTGTTCATCGTATGAGACAGAAAAGTTCAATGTAATCAAAATGGAAACTACAGTGTTCTCAAGATCAGCCACATATAATGGTGTTGAACAACATACAGACAGTTCTTAACAAATGGAACCAGCCAAATTGAAATGTAGTGCATATAAGAAATAAAAGTTTATCCCAGTGGTAGACGACAAGCTGAACAGAGAAATGGAAACTAATACTTTTAATATCCAAAGTCTGGTAGATGTTGGAACAAGACCAATTTGGAACTATTTGCAGAGATCGTGAATCCATGGAATTCTCTAGCCTGGACGGGTTTAGAAGCCAGATCACTGGGTGTATTGAGAAGAGATTAATATTTGTAATGTTAGGGAATTGAGGGTTGTGGAGAGTTGGCACAGAAGGGGCAGATCAGCCAATATATTAAATGGTGAGGCAGGCTTGAGGGACCATAAAACCTACTTCTATTTTCTAAGGTCCTTGTAAGGTATTAGTTACATGCAAACACAAATTGGTTTCATGTGAAACGGCACAGTCAGGTGTTTCATTGCCTTAATTGAATGATATTGGAATCAATGTTGCAAAGCATTTGGAATGGAAGATCTTGAGTAACTTCTTGCTTCATTTTACAAATGAAGAAGGATTGGCTCAAAGCACAAAACAAACTGCCCACGGTTAATTTAAAGGTAAAGTTGTTTAAGAACATGGAAGCAGAAGTATGTCACACTTCTTGTCAAGTCTATGCCAGCATTCAATAAGACTGCATGTGATCCTCTTCCACTTTCCCGACCAATCACCAAATTTCCTGATGGAAAAACACGATGATGCTGGAGGAACTCAGCAGGTCAGGCAGCATCCGTGGAGAAAAGCAGGCGGACAACTTTTCAGGTCAGGACTGAAGATGGGGAAAAGGGGAAGCCCAATATACAGGAGGGAAAAGCAGAGCAGTGATAGGTGGACAAAAGAGGGGAGGCGGGGTGGGCACAGGGTGGTGATAGGTAGATGCAGGTAAGAGATAGTGATGGGCAGGTGTGGGGGAGGAGGGGAGAGCAGATCCACCGGGGGATGGGTCAAAGAAGGACAGAGAGGGGAAAAGGCTAGGAAAGAATAGAAGAAGCGTGGTGGGTGGGGGGGGGGGGCTGGTTGTGGGGAAGGGCGGTGGGGATTACCTAAAGTGGGAGAATTCAATGTTCATGCCGTTAGGCTGCAAGGTTCCAAGAAGGAAAATGAGGTGCTGTTCCTTCAGTTCGGGCTTGGAATTCTCCTGGCGGTGGAGGAGGCCGAAGACTGACATATCAGTGATAGTGTGGGAGGGGGAGTTGAAGTGACGGGCAATGGGAAGATGCAGATCGCGGCGTCCATTTTGCAGAACACCTGCGCTCTGTCCGTAACCGCGATCTGCATCTCCCCGTTGCCGGTCACTTCAACTCCCCCTCCCACACTATCACTGATATGTCAGTCCTCGGCCTCCTCCACCGCCAGGAGAATTCCAAGCGCAAACTGGAGGAACAGCACCTCATCTTCCATCTTGGAACCTTGCAGCCTAACGGCATGAATATTGAATTCTCCCACTTTAGGTAATCCCCACCCCCCTTCCCCACAAAAAACCACACCCCCATCCTTCCTCTCTTCTTCCCTTTCTCTCCTAACCTTTGACCCATCCCCTGTTGGATCTGCTCTCCCCACACCTGCCCATCACTATCTCTTACCTACATCTGCCTATCACCACCCTGTGCCCAATCCGCCTCCCCTCTTTTGTCCACCTATCACTGCTCTGCTTTTCCCTCCTATATATCGGGCTTCCCCTTGACCCTTCTTCAGGACTGAAGAAGGGTCCTAACCCAACACATTGACCACCTGGTTTTCTCCATTTTGCTGCCTGACCTGCTGAGTTCCTCCAGCATCATTGTGATTTTCATCTAGATTCCAGCATCTGCAGTCCTTTGTTTCTCCTTCATCAAATTTCCTGACTCCCTTTGTATCCAAATATCAGGCAACTTCAGCTTTGAATGCGATCAACAAATGAGCATCCACAGCCCAAAAGAGGAGGAAAAAATTAGTGAGGGAAGAAAGTTCTCATCAATTCATCCCTCATTGCTCATTTCCCTCATCCTCGAGTCTCCCCTGGTCTGGGTTGTCCTGCTGAGGAAATCGGCCGCTCACTCTCCCCTCTCTTAGTTTCTGTGAGATCATCTTTCTGACCTCCAGCGAGATAGACTAATCTTGCTCTATCTCTGCTCATAGGTCAGATGCCTAAATTCTGTTAACTTTCTATGGTACTTCTAGAGTATAAAGTTTGGTACTTTGCAGCTTTGAAACTTTAGTTTCCTTCCAGACCTGTAGACTTGTGATTTAGCACCACCTAGTGTCAGACTGCATAATTGCAGGAATACCACAGATCCACGTTGGAATGGCTTGTTAGCAACTTCTGAATGGTTTTCAACATGAACAGTACAATTGCTTTGTGAATGAACAGAATCAGATATTTCTCCAGTGAGCATTCTCAGTTGAGTAAAGACAATCTCTTAACATGTTGATCCATATAATTTATCTCTTCTCTCTTAGCTTTCTTAATTAAGACCCTCAAAGCACAGGCGATTCAGCTCCTCAAATGAATTCCTCCACTTCAGAAAGCTCATGGTTTGCCTATGCCTTGACTCCGTCAACACAACTTTACCCCAGTTCCCTGCGTAAGAATCTCACAGCTACAGCGGCCCAGGTTCAACCGTGACTACGTGCTGTCTGTGTGGATTTGCACATTCTCTCTGACTGCCAGGGTTTCCACATCCCAAGGATGTGCAGGTCAGTAGATTGATTTGGCTCACAGTGTATGAGTAAGTGGTACAATCTGGTGTAGAGTTGATGGGAATGTAGGGTGATTAGTGTAATGAGAGCTTGGTGGTTGGCACAGACTCGGTGGGCTGAAGGGCCTGATTCCGTGCTGTATGAACTGCAGGCTTGAGAGGTAGGGAATTGCAGATATCCACAGTGAAGAAGTGCTTTAATGTTAAATTCTAGACCAGATCTTTATCCTTCGCATCCAAGTTTAATACTACTACAAGTGACTAAAGAATTCCACTGTAGTTTTATTTACCTACAACACCACTTCCCCAGAATGAAGGAGGACAAGCCAATTCTCTAAAATTCCTGGGGCAGGTGGGGACCAGAGGATGCTCAAAGGTATCACTGCCCAAGGACTTGCAGTTGGAAAATGTACTTTTGATTGAACTTTGGAGTGGTAGAGACACATGGTAGGGTAGAGGCGGTGACTGCTTCACTGGCAAATCACCATTCATTCATTGCTCACAGTGAGCAAGTTATTCCTTCCTCTAGCTAATGACTGGTTTGTTCCACATCATCTCCTTTCTTGCACCTTGCTTTATGCTCTGGCAAGGAACAGTATCCCAGCTGCCATCATTATATTTTCTTGCACTACATCATGTAAAAAACATTAAGTCTGGATTTCATAACTGGTATCAGTAAGGTAACCATAAAAACACTGGACTTTTGTAAATCTGCAGTCCTTGTCTGGTCTAATCTAGACCCACAACATGACGATCATGTCTTCTGTTCTCTCCAAAATGGGCCAGCAAAAATCACAGGCATAGTTGATGTTTAAAGAGTTGAGAGGGAGCTTTAAAGGAGCAACTAAAATTAGGAATGAGAGCTTCAGGATGGGAATTCCAGGGTCCAGGAACTTGGCAGCTGAAGGCACAGCCAGCAGTGGTGGTGACAATAAGTTCAAGAATGAGTGAGAGGTCAACAGGTTTAAGAGGAACTTTCTTTACTTAAGTGACAACATACTGACTGTGAAGGAATTTCCTCCCCAGAATATTCAACTGAGAAGGAGATTTTTACACTGGCTCCCCTTTAAATTTAAACCCACATCAATGTGGTTGACTTCCCTCCCAAATGGTCGAGCAGGCCACTCATAGTTGCTGTATTCTCCAGCTGTTCAAGGAAGTTGCTCAACCCCAGATAACTGGCACCTGTTCTCATGAACTGCCTCATCTGAGTGCCCCAAAAATGTTCTATGTGATGTCAAGGCATATCACATGATGGTCTGAATACATAATACAATTGGGTTCCTACTGATCAAACCCCCTAACTCTGTGTAATGGCCATCTTGATAGTTCAGCTATTAATTAGTTCAACCTGGTGTTTCCCATCTGGCACTACAAAGTTAAAGAGACATCTTGGCTCGTTTCAGATGGTCAATCGGTTCATTTTCTGATGTATTCATCAGATATTCTGCTATTTATTGTTCTAGCTATCCTCTGTTTTTCATACTGTTCCTTCCATGATGATATCTCTTGCTATGAACCTTATTGGGAGACTTGAACCCATGGATACTTGGATAGAAAGCTGATCTCAACTCGTGGATTATCCTTGCTTTGCAGGATAATTGTAGGACAATGAGAGGGCTGACCCAGAAGCAGGATTGCTAGTACTGAGTCCAGACCTAATCTGGCTTTCTCATGCAGGATGAGGTGTTTAATGTTGAACAGAATAGCCTTTTGTATGAAACATTAGTTAAAAACTTTTTAGAAATTGCACAGTATATTCATAAGAAAATCTCATTAAATATTGAAATACAATGCTAGCATCTTCCTCACCACAGAAGGGACAAGTTGTGTATGACCTTGAATATATTTTTCAGGCCAAAATGATGCTTAAATTGGAAAGCAGAACTAACTATTCCATCCGCCCCAATTGCACAACATACCATCAGTTTCTAATGAAAGGTTATCAGCGAACAACTAACTGTTTCTCCTTGTGCAGAAGGTGACTGACCAGCCAAGTACTTCCAGCATTTTCTGCTTCACATCCTTTCTGCGACACATTATATTTTTTCTCCTTGCTTTTCAGCATTTTAAAGACATATTCCCCCTTCAACTCCGTGGTTCACCCTTCTCTCAATCTTTCCCAATAAACTACAGGAGATGGTACCTTTTTCCCAGGCACGGTAGTGTAGTGGTTAGCATTACGCTGTTGCAGCGCCAGTGACCTGGTTTCAATTCCGGCCACTGTCCATAAGGAGTTTGTACATTCTCCCTGTGTCTGCGTGGGTTTCCTCTGGGTGCTCCGGTTTCCTCCCACATTCCAAAGACTTATGGGTTGGGAAGCTGTGGGCGTGCTACGTTGGCACCAGAAGCGTGGCGACACTTGCGGGCTGCCCCCAGAACATTCTACACAAAGATGCATTTCACTGTGTGTTTCGATGTACATGTGACTAATAAAGATATCTTCTCTAAGGTGAAAGAGGGTAAGTTTGAAGGAGATGTGCAGGGCAAGATTTTCATTTTAAACAGAGTGTTGGTTGCCTGGAATGTGCTGTTAGGGGAGGTGGTGGAGGCAAATATGATGGAGGCGTTTAAGAGGCTCTTAGACACGTGAATATGCAGAGACTAGAGGGATATGGACTTGTGCAGGCAGAAAGGACCAGTTTAGTAGGCTTTGGCACAACATCGTATGCTGCAGGGCCTTTTCCTGTGCTGTACAGTTCTATGTTCCTCTTGCATTTTTTTTGCCCAACATCCAGGAACCTAAACATTCCATCCAAGTGAAGCAACTGTTTGCTTTCAGTTCTTCCAATTTTATGCGGTCTCCTCTACGTTGGAGGAACAAAACACTTAGCAGAACACTTGTGCTCAGTTGTAAGGGTGAGTGTGAGCTTCTGGTCTCCTGTCACTTCAATTCTCCATATCCCACTCTCTATCTTTGTCCTTCTGCATTGCTCCAATGCTGCCCAACGTGAGCTCGAGGAAAAGCACCCCGTATGTCATGTGGATAAGCTATTGCCATTGGGACTTCATATTAAAGTTACCAATTTCGGGTACTGCTGGTCTGTCTCTGTCTCTGTCTCTCCATCTACAAATATCACTTAACGTCAACTTTTTTTTCTTTTTCCCCATTTGTCACCAACTACCAGTTTTTAAAGTGATTTGTTATCTTGAGAACTTTGTTCTGCACCCTCCGTTCTCTCCACCCTCCCCCTTTGTTCAATATAAAACGTATTTTCTTCTTGCTTTTCCATTCTGGTGAAGGATCCTCAACTTGAAACATCAACGTTCCTCCCCCACTGCTGCCTCTCAACCCAATGATTGCTTCCAGCATTTTGTTTTGTTTGGGTAACTGACTGATTATATTCCTAGTCCAGTAATTCAAACACCTGGACAATATTCTAGTCGTGACTTTGATAAATAACTCTCGGATTCTGATTTAAACTGCTCTTGGAGTTTTTGAATAGCAGAGTCCAGTCTGCTTGCTTTCCCAGACTAAAGGTGTAATTAGAAAGAAAGCTATTTAAAGCATTAATGGCTGACTCAAGGTTCAATAACATGCATTGTGAATATTTTTAACGAGTACATGTTCTAAGCAAGAATTAATTTAGAGGACGGCAGCGTGGTGTTTATGTTATAAGACTAGTAATCCAAAAATATGGATCAATGGTCCAGACAAACACATTAAAATCCTACTTTGAAAAATGGAGAATTTAAATTCAAGTAACTGTGTGTGGAATAAAATTTGGTGTCAGCAATGGTGACCATTAATCCACTGGATTGTTGATATAATCCATCCGGTTTGTCAGTGTTCTTCAGGGAAGTTAATCTACCGTTCAGCTATAATCTAAGAGCAAAATTAAAACTGCAGATGCTGGAAATCTGAAACAAGAATCAGGAGCATCTGATTAGCATCTCATCTTCCATCCAAGCACAATGCATTGATTTCTGAGGGGTGCAGAATTTAACAGTTGCAGATGACCAACTTTTCCTGTTTGTGTCTGAACTGCTCAGATCAGATGTGATGTCATTAACATGCTAACTCAGTTTATTCTTCTCTATAAATATTCCCCAGAGCTGCTGAGAACTTCCAGCAGTCTTTTTTTTGGATTTCCAGCAACGTGTGTATGCCGTATCTCACAGTTTCAGCAGTCGCCCTTCCTCCCTCCATTCTCATTTTCTCCATTTATTTACAGCTCAGCTTTGATTAACCCAGCTCTCTCAGACAGAACCATTGGTGTCACCCACTCCCTCTTGAGCTCCACCCAATGACAAGCATTCCCTTTCTTCTCTTCAACTTGAAACACACTTGTTTTCTTTTCCCAGTTCTGACAAAAAGTCATCAACCTGAAATAGGAACTCTGCTTTTCTCTCCACAACTGCTGCTTGACCTGCAGAGTATTTCCAACATTTTGTTTTGCCGTTTAGTTGGATTGGCCGAATGCGAGTCTAGATGCACAGTAATATAGTTGACTCTTAATGCCTTTTGAAATGGTCCACTCAGTACAAGAAGCAATTGAGAATGCTGAATGAAATTAAAAAGTAAATGGGTACCAATCTGCATGGGACAATTTGAGAATACCATGTTACATTCAGTGAGATTAAAAAGCCTTTTCATGCCATATTCTTAACCAATCACATCTCAATATAAGATCACAAACACAATTCTGCGAAGTGCAACCATATCAATGCTGTAAATATCAGACATTTAAACACCATCGTAAAGACACACTTCGTAATCTTTTACAGAAAACCAACCACTTATTGGCATTCTATTATGACTAAGGGTGAATTTTACGATCCAAAAGATACTGTTAAACTAATTTGCATTGGATACAATGCTGAATATCATTCCTCCAAATTTTTGCAGTGAAGAGAATCAAAATCATTTTTGACATTTTAAGAGAAGTATTTAGCTTAATTGAAAGTTGTTGGGCACAAGTATTTTTTTCTCAAACTATTTTAAGCTGTAAAGTAATTAAGTTGAGCACCCGAAGACCTGAAGATTTTCCAAAAACACCGCTAATTCTTCACACAGTTCACTGTACATCATCTGTTGGCATTCTGCCTCATTTGGCCACATTTCCACCCAAGTGTCTTCTCCAATTAGATAGCTCATTCTGAAATTATTAAAATTAATCGTTAAGAGGAAGAAAAATCACAGGAGAACTGATAACATTTTCTAAATGTATTCTAAATTGACATCACCATTATGACCTTTGCAATTATTAAGGGTTAGATAGGGCTGATGCAGAGAGGACATTTCCACCTGCGGTGAATCCTGAAGCGAGAAACCACCTATAAAAGATGGTCACTAATATGTCCAAGAGGGATGGTGAGAATGTGCAACTTTCTTTTACAGAGAGTAGTTGAAGTGAACAATACAGTACATCTAAGTGGAAGCCTGAAACACACAGGAGGGTGAATTGAATAGGAGATTACATTAATGTGGGGAGATGAAGTTGGAGGCTCGTGTGGACTATTTCAGCTGGATGGCCCATTTCTTCCAGTTCCTATCCAACAATACTATTTAACATGTGCAAATATGTGTAGGAATATGCAATTGCTCAGATTATTCATCTTGAAGATAAGGGGATTTATGATTTTTCATTGTCTCAAGTTATTCCACAGGTTCAGTCATCATCATGAAAATGGTCAATGCTATCTATGGGAGTTTGTTGTACACAAATTTGGATTCTGCATTATTTCATTGGCAGGAAAACACTTTTGGACCACTTATGGCCATGACTGATGCATATTAGTCTGCTTGTAGTTTTTTTTTCCCCCACCCATTTACTAAAATCTGGAAGATGTGAGAATTGGTACAATGTCGAGAGGAAGGGAAAATCACTGTAACATGTAATGAATGTGGCAAACTGGGATAATGTACTCTGGCTCGGTGGGTCACACTCACCTCTGAGCCAGAAGGTTGTGCATTTAACCCTCACTTGAGGGGTATAGGCAGAGTAAATGCGAGTAGGCTCTTTCCACCTAGATTAGGAGAGCTAAGTACGAGAGGACATGGCTTTAGGGTGAAAGGGGAAAGGATTAGGGGGAACCTCTTCACTCAGAGTGGTGGGAGTGTGGAGCGGGCTGCCATCTGATGTGGTAAATACGTGCTCGCTCTTAAGTTTTAAGAATAAATTGGATAGATACATGGATGGGAGAGGTCTGGAGGGTTATGGACTGGGTGCAGGTCAATGGGACTAGCAGAATAACACAGACTAGAAAGGCTGGATGGCTTGTTTTCTGTATTGTAGAGTTCTATGGTTCAATGCACGGAGTACAATAATCCAGGCTGACACTTTTGAATGCAGCACAGACAAAGGTGCTGTCTGTCAGATAAGATGTTAAACCAAGTCCTGTCTGCTCTGTCAACTGAAATGTAAAAATCACCTGAAACTATTTCAGAGTAGTAACTAGAGGGTTCACAACTGTTCACAGTCTATATCTATGATATGGATGAGGAGAGCGAGTGGAAGATATCCAGGTCGTCTTGTGCTGCAAAGCTGAGTGGCATTGTGAGGAGGAAACAGAAAGTCTTCCAGTAGATATTAAGTAGGCTTAATGACTGGGTGTGGATATAGCAGATGAAATGTGGTCTGGAAATTTCATAAAGTCATCCAGTTTGGTAGAAAAATTGCATTAAATGGCAAGAGATTGGGAAGTATTGGTGTTCAGAAGATGAAAATTAGAAGTTATTATGCAGGTACAATGAGCAATTAGGAAGGGAAATTGTTATTTGCCTTTTTTTATTGCAAGACTATTTGAGTGCAAGAGTAACCTTTTAATGGAATTGCACAGGGCTGTGTGAGATGAATTGGAATAGAGGTCTGGTCTCCCTTCATGTGGAAGAACATACACAATAGTGCAATAACGATTCAAGGGATTCTTGGGATGGGGGTGAGGGGTTGTTCGAGGAGAGGTTCAGAACAGGCCTATACATTAGAGTTTACAACAATGAGAGGAACATCAAATCATAGGAACATTTAAAAATTCTAATTGACTTTGACAGGTAGATACAGGTACGATTCCTTGGATGGCAGGTTTGTTCTAAGAGAACAGGTTAAGTAAGTTAGACCTGTACTTCTTGAGCTTTGAAATCTACAGATTTCTTTGGAGGTTTGACAGTATGGATGCTGAGGTGTTTGCACATCTGGCTGGCATGTCTAGAACCAGGAGTCACAGATTTAAAATCTGTCTTGGCCATTCAGGAGCGAGGTAGGAAGAAAGTTCTTCACTCCAAGGTTGAAAATTGTTTGAATTCCATTCCCAACAGGGCTGTGGTTGAGTACATTCAAGACATAGTCATAAGAATTTTGGATACTAAGCGACTCCAGGAATGTGGGGTTAGTGCGGGAAAGTAGCATGGGTAGAAGATCCGTTCTGAATGGTTGAGCAGGTGTGAGGGGCCAAACAGTCTACTCCTGGTCTTATTTCTTTTACTGTTACGGGATCCTGTAACAAACTGTTACAGCTCATTGTCATGCTGTCCTCTGTGACCGCTTGTTATTCTCAAATGCAGCACTTTATTGGCTGGAAAGTCTTGATCAGTTGAAATGTGCTGTGTGAAAGCATTTCCCTTCCATTTCTTATGTGTCAATTGGTTGTAAATTATTCTCCAAGGGCTTAACTCCTATTTTTCATCTCTGAGAATTTAAGGCTCTGCAGTTTATAATCTTTTAAAATGTATTAAAGTAATGGTTTCATTTTTTAAGTTAGTTTCTCCTGTATCCTAAGGTTAAGTATGCAAGAATACTGGAAAATGAATAAGAGTTTTATCAATTCAAAATTTACAGCTTACTTTTCCTCACTGTACCATAGATCAGTACTCTTTCCCATTATTAGATAATCTTTGTTCAGTTCCACATTAAATATATCCCCACAGCTGGCATGTGTGATCAGTCTTCTTGTTTCCCCTTCAGTGATTCGATCACTTCCTAAAATGAAAATCCACAGTATTAGATGGAAGGCGAATCCTGTCCACCATTAAATTTGTTGACAACATAGTAAATTATGTCTAATAAACACTTGGGCATCAAGACTTAATGACAAGCTATTACGTGGCTAAATGGGTTGTTACTCATTGTGCGCGATGAATTGGAAATCTTGATTTCACTAATTAGAAAATAAAATCTGAATAATAGAGACTTCTATCAAACTGCTATAGGAACTTAGTGGGTCAAGCAGCATCTGCCGAGGGAAAAGAATAGTTGACATTTTGGGTTGTGTCCCTGCACTAGGACTCCTATTTCTCTGCATTGCTCTCCACTCTTTCATGAGCCTGAACTACTTCTCAAATCTGTGCTCTTATTTACCTCCAAAGTTTAGGAAAATGACATTCCATGTGACATGAACAGTGTTGCAGAATCCTCCTTTTTTCCCCCTTCTCAACACAGCTGCAGACTTTGACACTGTTGACAATTTTTTACCCCATAGACCCAGCCAGAGAACCTGTTATCGACTCTGCTTGAAAACACTCCAAGCAGCTTTGGGAACCTTCTGCTACCTTAGAAATTATTTAAATGCACATGGTTCCAGTAAGTCATCAATCTCCATTCTGGTATGTTGTGCCAACCATCATGGGGTATGACCAGTCAATTTTGAAGACTGGGTGATCCATTGAAGAAGCTGAGTGCAGTCGAAGTATACCATCTAGGATTTGAACTTTGTTACTAATATTTAGAATTGTATGAGATTTTAAATATTCACTTCATGTGCAGCAGTGTGCCCATGACGGAGTTGTATCTCCATTGACTGAAGCTATTTTTCTTCTTCTGCTGTCCATGGTCCTGAAGTATAAAAATTACTCGCCTTCTTTGATAGGAGTCAGAATTTTCATTACGTAGTCTATGTAACTCTCTCTCTTGCTCTTCTCAAGAAATGTCACTTTGTAAGCTAGAAAAATAGAAATAGATTTTAAAAACAGTAGCCTAGAAGTTGGATTACTCCCAATTTTAGTGCAAGAAAACATACATGTGTTCCCTGAGAAAATCTGCAATTAGCCAAATCCAATTTCAAAAGCAATTAATGTTATTTACACCCAGGAACGTATTTAAAACTGGAATTCTATGACCCTCAGTGGGACCCTTCCCAATTCTTCCCTTCTAATGCCTCTGTGCGGTGAACCATGGTTAAAAGGACACCTCAGTTGGATTCTATAAAGGAGACAGGGGCCATAAGAGTAACCTGGACAGTTCTCACATTTACTTAATGGGACATGATCCTCGTCAATGTGATGAATAGCAGAAGGGGCACTAGGAGATGCCCATCATAAGAAAACTCTGGCCATAGACTACTGTAGCCTTCTGTGGAGAACAAATCCCCATGCAATGGAGAAATGCTGAATGAAATTTCATTCTCTTTCAGTAAAATGCCAGAGCGATTTCCACACTACTATTTATACCAGAAAAGTGGAAATGTTTCCAGAAAACATTTTATGCAAAGAGCCATTAAAGTAATTGCATAGATTTATTTGCTCATGTATTATACTCCATGTAGGTTGACTTAGACAGCAAGATGCAAGGGCATTTTATGTGTCACCTAGGCTCTTCTGGCTGGTTACTGTTGTGTCATATTGGTGTAAAGAGAGGCCTGTATATACTGGGGATTTTTTTTGTTTGTTGGCTGCTTTTAAGGAGACTGTTAAGTTGCATGCATCTATTGCCTACTGTTTATACTCCTCTGGGAGATCAGGCTATGAATGGAGCACATCCATTTTATAGCCTTTCTCTTTCTCCTGCTGCTCTCTTGATAAATACAGTAGATTAGTCGACCAAGGCTTTAGTAAACCAGATCCAGTAAGTTAACAGTTATCATTACTAACAGTAATCTTTTAAATGGCAATTTTATTTGATCACTTGAATCCCACATCTGAAGTGATAGGATTTGAATACATTTTTTAAATCAATAGTGCAATCCTATTTTACACCCTAACCCAATCCATTAACTTCACCTCGGTCATCCAAATACTGATAGAAATGTTAATCAACACTACGATCAAACATGATTCAATATATAACAATGAAAGATGCACAAATTTGTGGGATCAGTCAGAAGACTGTAATATAGTTTAAGGATCAGTTTACCATACTCAGTTCCTGAGGCACACGACATGTCATTACGAGCTGTATGGTCGTCTTGCTTTGTCTTTATCGAAACACAGCTTCCTGCAGATGCAGAAGGTAGGAGAACTTGTTTTCTGAAATATCTCTGTGCACCAGTTAAAATTCTTCATTAATTTCTGAGAACGAATGTGGAATGCTCAATTTTCAACTCTCAATCCTATTTCACTCAATGGGCTAAGGTATTACCTGCAAGAACACTCAAACCCTTCAGTCATTGAACCTTGCGACAAAAGACTGGACCAGATTTCCATTAAGTTCTTGCTGGAACAATTATGCAAAGAACTATTATATTTTCTTCAGAGAGCAAACAGTGCATTACTGACAGCATATTCTGATCCAATGAGTAAAAGAATAGGATATCAAAGTAAATAAGCAAAAAAAAATGTATATTACCTTCAGCACATTTGCACACATCACCCTGGCAGATTTTGTGAAGCATACTACTGTTCCCGGGGACATTGTAGAACATAGTGCAACTCTTTGCTATAGAGAAGAAAAATGTTGTGAATACAACAAAGATTAAGCAGTTTATCAGAACACTAATATCTGACTTGATAAAAATGTCTTCAGTTTTCATTTTTATAGTGTGATATTAGCTCAAATTGCTATGTATGAAAGTTCTCTTTCCATGACCTTTTTTGACCATTTACCAACACTTTGCTATGTTAATATTAAGAAGTGTAATGATTTGCATTGGAATTTTATCATGAATTTGCAAATCTTTTTAATCATGTCTTGGGGCAATGTGGCATTGAACTTTTTTTAGATATGCAATTAATGCATTTAAAGTTTCCCTCCAATACACTGTTAACAAACACCTTTACACCTTTTTGTTGTTTCTATTTTCAAAAGAAATCAAACCCAATATGGCCTTCTAATTGCTCACTTGTATCATAATATTCATAGATCTTGACAGAGGCTGGTTGAATGAGTCCAACTTTGTAGAACTGGTGCACATTAAATCCAACACAAGTATCTTCGATATTTGATACCTGTTTGAGACAAAAAACCACTATGTATGTATCAGAGCACAACTGATCAGTTCCAGATTAGACACAAGAATTACTGACTTCAGAGACCAAGAAGAACAAGAAAAGCAGGTATTTAGGAACAACACTATCCAAAGGTTCTCCTCACACCTTGCTCTCTGGTAATTTATCACCGTTCCTTGATTGTATTGGTTGAAAGTCTGGAACCCTCTTCAGAAGGACACAGTGGTTTAAGAAGGGACCTCATTGCCATTTTTTCAAGCATTGTTAGTGATGTGCAATAAAGCAATACTTACCTCTTAAAATACTATATGTGAACTTAATGAAATCGAGGTAGTATTATTGGTAACACATCACTCTAGTAAGGGTTGTTTAATAAGCTGGTTGTTTCAGAAGCATTTAAAACAAATAAAACCGGGCACCATGTTGGTATGTGAGCCATCAAGTAATTGTGGTTTCTTCTTTGACTTTAGCAGAGTCTCAGGATCAAAGATGATGTGTATTCATGCTGGTTTTGTGGGTTCTGAGATGACTGATGAAACCAATGTGGGAACCATATATTCCCCACAGCTGCTTGTGAGGTGGGCTACTCTTTCCACCATTCACACAAGGCTTATGCATGGACATGAGGTTGTCAATACCATCCCAAATATACCTTCTCCACCTGAGTGGTCATGGGCTTTTCACCTTTCACCTCTCAGAAGGCTGCTGGTTCAGGTCTTGCTCTTAAGACTTAAACAAATACTTCTGTGCAGTTTTGAGGGATTGTGGCCCTGTTCACAAGATTACAAGACAAAGGAGCAGAAGTAGGCCATTTGGCCCATCAAGTCTGCTTCACTACCTTACCATGAGCTAAACTATTCCCATCTGGCCCCAATTCCTGGCCTTTTTCCCCCATATCCCTTGATACCTTGACTAATTAGATACCCATCAATCTCCTCCTTAACCACCCCCAGTGATCAGGCCTCCACAGCTGTATGTGGCAATGAATTCCATAGATCCATGACCCTCTGGCTAAAGAAATTTCTTTTCATGTCTGTTCTAAATGGGTACCCTCTAATTCTAAGATTGTGCCCTATAGTCCTGGACTCACCCACCAAGGGAAACAATTTAGCCACATCTACTCTGTCCAGTCCTTTCAACATTCGAAATGTTTCTATGAGGTCCCCTCATTCTTCTGTACTCCAATGAGTACAGTCCAAGAGCCAACAATCGCTCGTCGTATGTAAGCCCTTTCATTCCAGGAATCATCCTCGTAAATCTTCTCTGAACCCCCTCCAACATAAGTACATCCTTCCTAAGATAAGGGGCCCAAAACTGCAAACAGTACTCCAAATGAGGTCTCACCAGTGCCCCAAAGAGCCTCATCAACAAATCCTTACTTCTATACGTTATACCTCTCGAAATGAATGCCAACCTAGCACTAGCTTTTCTTACCGCCAATTCAACCCGGTGGTTAACCTTTAGGGTATCCTGCACGAGGACCCCCAAGTCCCTTTGCACTTCTGTATTTGGAATTTTCTCCCCATCTAGATAATAATCTGCCCATTTATTTCTTCTTCCAAAGTTTACAAATGCACATTTCTCAACATTGAATCCCATCTGCCATTTCTTTACCGATGCTCGTAAACTGTCCAAGTCTCTCTGCAACTTTCCTATTCCTCCACCTATCTTGGTGTCATCCGCAAACTTAGCTACAAAACCATTTACCCCATAATCTAAATCATCAATATACAGTGTAAATAGAAGCAGCCCCAACACCGATCCTTGCGGAACACCGCTGGTAACCAGCAGCCAACCAGAACAGGATCCCTTTATTACCACCCTTTGCTTTCTGCCTATCGGCCAATGCTCCACCCATTCTAATATCCTTCCTGAAATTCCATGGGCTCTCATCTTATTAAGCAGCCTCTTGTGCGGCATCTTGTCGAAGGCCTTTTGAAAATCCAAATACACAACATCCACAGCCTCTCTCTTATCCATCCTACTTGAGATTTCCTCAAAAAACTCCAATAGGTTGGTCAGGCAGGATCTTCCCTTCATTGAAACCATGCTGGCTTGGACCTATCTTGTCATACACCTCTAAGTATTCTGTAATCTCGTCCTTGAGGATCGACTCCATTAACTTTCCAACCACTGATGTCAGACTAATAGGTCTGTAACTTCCCGTATGCTGCCTTCCTCCTCTCTTTTACAGTGGAACTACATTTGTGACCTTCCAGTCCTCTGGAACTATGCCAGAGTCTATCGATGCCTGGAAAATTATCACTAATGTCTCCACAATCTCTAAAGCCACTTCCTTCAGAACCCGAGGGTGCACTTCATCTGGTCCGACAGACTTATCTGTCCTTAGTCCATTTAGCTTCCCAAGCACCTTCTCTCTAGTAATCTTGACTGAACTTAGTTCAATCCCCTGAGACCCCCGACTATTATAGAATATATAGAAAGTAGAGGCTATACTTTTTTTATTCATAGTCTGCTCTGTGCTTAAGATGGCTGCTGATCTCCTTAAGGTGGCCGCTGGGTCTCCTCCTCCTTCAGCTCAAGCACGGGAAACATATAGCTCATTAAAGAGATGGTTATCCCATTCCTAGGAAGACACTGTTGATCAATTGTGTAGCGAATGGTCGTTATGGCTAGTGCGACTAAATGATTTTGTAGCAGTTCTGTAGCTGATAGTTTTCATAACTGACAAGCCAGGTGCAAGCGAGTCTTAGAACTCATAAGTAATAGAGACACATTGTAATGTTTTATAACTGTTAGCCTTGTAGTTAATAAGCCTAGTATTGTTTTATAACTGATAGTTCTGTAGCCTAGTACCAGTACTCCCGATGCCCATAAATGATTGGGGCACCCTGCAATTGAGTCAGGAAATGACTGTGGCAAAAGACAAATGGTTGTGAGCCAGGAGACAACTGTGAAAGGAGGCAAGTGGTGAAGGATGAAACTGTGAAGATAAGAGAGAACATGATGGATTGTAACAATGTAATTGAGCTATGAGAAAGGTATTTAAAAAAAAGGCCCACGAGCTTTGCTCAGGGGGCAGTCGGAGAGAGCAGTAGTCAGAGGGTGACTGGTGTCTGATTGTCACAACTTTTGTTTGCAAATAAAAGTTTAATTCTTGAGTAATCTTCTGCTTCTCCCGGTCATCTATTTATTGCGGGTAACTACGACACTATCAGGTATATTGCCGATGTCTTCCATGGTGAAAACTGATGCAAAATACTCATTTAGTTCCTCTGCCATCTCTTTGTTATCCATTATCTCTCCCATGCCATTTTCAATTGGTCCTATATCTACCCGTGTCTCTCTTTTACTCTTGATATATTTAAAAAAACTCTTAGTATCCTGTTGGAATGGAGGACTGACATTATAAGAGTAGATTGGATAGGCTTAGTATCTGTTGGAGGTAATGCTTTTCATCCAAGGCATTAAATGGAGTTGGGAAAGCCCTCTGGGGTAGAGATTAAAATTGCATTTGATGAAGAGTAGTGAGTTATCTCCTGATTCTGATCAAAGTTTTCTTCTCAGCCCAACACCACAAAAACAAATTATCTGATCATAATTTCCATAACATTTGTGGGAGCTTGCTGAGCACAAAATGGGTTTCAACAGTGTATTACATTTCAAAAGTAAAGCTATTTGGGATATCTTTGTAACTTTTGTCTCAATTTTTAAAATATAGGAATCTTCTTACCGAATTTAAATAAATGATGAGTGATCCTGTGGTGGATAATGCTTTGTCTACTTCAAATCCTGATATATAATTCTCGATTTCATTTTTTAGCTGAAAACAAAGTAGAATAATTGTTAATAATGTGACATATCTAAAAAAAAAGTAATTCAGTAGGGAGGTATGTGGGATAATCCAGTATTTTATGCCAACTTGCTTCCCTGTTGTTTGGTAATTAATGGCTACTGGCTTCATAGAGTGTCTGAAAACCGTCAAAATATTTGCTCCATTTATTCCTTTTGTAATTTTAGTTGCAAATAGATGAACATTTCTGCTAAATAAATCTAAGTCATTCTTAATGAATTTAAAAAAAAACCTACCTGACTAAGATTATTGATATCTGGAGAGAATCCAGTTAGCATAGAAATATCTAAGATAACCATTGAGGATGGTGTTTCACTGAGATATCTGCAAAGGACAAATTAAAACACGTTAGTAACAAAACCGATCTTGGTAGCTTTTAAGAACAGACGAGAAAGAGGAGAGACAAGTGAGAGTACTTTCTGTGAGGACAGTCTCAGCAAGGGCACTCCCAGTGATGAGTATTTCTTAATCAGTGACACCTCTGAATAAAACACCTGTTCCTGTGAGGATTTCCTCTCTACAGGGTGTAAACAATGACGTGCCGATGTCCCCGATATCTCATTCGGTCCAGATAAAACCAGGAGAGTAATAGGAACAGAATTAGGCCATTCAGTCCATCGCATCTGCTCTGCCATTCAATCATGGCTGATTTTTCTTTTCAACACCCTTCTCCCTGAAACCATTAACCCCCTTGCCAATCAAGAACCTATCAATGTCTGCCTTAAATACACCAATCACTTGGTCTCCACAGCCCTCTGTGGCAACGAATTCCACAGATTTACCACCGTCTAGCTGAAGAAATTCCTCCTCATCTCAGTTTTAAAGGGATGTCCCTTTATTCTGAGACTGTGCCCTCGGATCCTAGACTCTCCTACTGATGGAAATATCCTCTCCATGTCCACTCTATCCAGGCCTTTCGGTATTAGTGTTTCGACCTGAAATATCAACAATTCCTTACTCCTGACAGATGCTGCTCGACCTGCTGAGTTGTTCCTGATTCCAGCATCTGCATTCTCTTGTGTTTTCATTCAACATTGTTCCATTCTATGGGGTTACTTATTCCTGGAACAGACTGCTAATATATTTTGTTTGACATAAATTTCTTTCCACAATGGGTGGTGACTCCCACTCCTGGATGACACTATTGAAGCATCCTAGTGCCTGGCTCTGCTTGTGATGGGCTCAGAATTTCTTGTAGTCCCACCACCCTTCCCCCTCCACGCCCCCCCCCCCCCCCCCCCACCCCACTCTCTAGGCACAGAGACTGCCAGAAGCATTGACCATGGTGGGCGTTTCTCTTAGCTGCATGTGTGAGCTGAATCCCTTTCCCTTGCCACCTCCATGCAGTTACAATGTGCAAAGTTCCTATCTGGTTGTCATGGGGAGCATGCTTTTAAAGGCTGATGTACTCTGAATGCAGCACAGCAAAGCGTTGGGCGTTGCACTGAAGCGAGAGAGGTTCCATGCGCAAATCCTGTTTTAAGATTTTGATTCTGGATATAAACCATTCTGACATTTTCATACTAGACTTTGTTTTTGTGGGGAAACTCAAGTTAGTGTTCATGCCATGCATTTACTATGCTTTGGAACTTCCTTCTGCAAATGGCAAATATTTGGTCATTAGTTCTAAATTTGTGATAAATAGATTTTTGTTCATCAAAATCATAAATGAATTTGAAGGAAAGGCCAGGATATGGAATAAAATCACACATCAGACATGATTTGACTGAATGTTGGAATAGGTTTGAAGGACGAACAGGCCTCCTAGCTATCCAAAGTTTCTATGTTATGTTCTCTCTAACTTCTGAAACCGACTTCCTGCCTGATTACAGAATACAAACATAACAACCTCATTGAGGTCTGAGCTACATACCGTGCACAGATGTTTATCAGGAGAGTATTCTGAGCGTCTTCAGGTCGCTTAGCTACAAATATGCAAAACAAGGTTAATTACTGTAATCACAGATACTTTGATTCCTAATTGTAACTCTAACAGGAATAAAAGGCAAGTGTACATAGAACAGTATAGCACAGGAACAGGCCCTTCAGTCCATGATGTTGTGCCAAACTAATTAAACTGGTAACTAGATGCTCAACTAAATAAATCTCTTCTACCTACATAACGTTCATCTCCCTCCATTCTTTACACATTCATGTCCCTATCTAAAAGCCTCTTAAATGCCTCTATCGTATTTGCCTCCATTACCACCCCTGACAGTGCATTCCAGGCACCCACCACTGTGTGTGTGTGTGTGTGTGTGTGTGTGTGTGTGTGTGTTATATATATAATATGCCTCGTGTAATCTCCTAAAATTATCAGGTCTCCCCTCAGCCGCTGCTGCTCCAGGGAAAAAAAAACAAGTTTGTCCTAACTCTCTTTATAGCACATGCACTCTAATCCAGACAGCATTCCGGTAAACCTCTGCTGCATTCTCTTCAAAGCCTCCACATCTTTCCTATAATGGGGTGACCAGAATTGAATGCAATACTCCAGATGAGGCCTAACCAGAGTTTTATAAAGCTGCAACAGAACTTCCGGACTCTTGACTAAAGGCAAGCATGCCATATGCCTTCTTTACCACCCTATCAACCTCTGCAGCCACTTTCAGGGAACTACGGTCTTGGACCCCAAGATCATTCTGTACATCAAAACTTAAGGGTTTAGCCATTAACAGTGTACTGTTGCTTTACGTTCTATTCCCCCAAAGTGCAACACCTCATATTTGGCCAGATTAAATTCCATCTGCCATTTCTCTGCTCATACCTGCAACTGATTTATATCCTGCTGTATCCTTTGACAATCTTCTACACTATCCACAACACCACCAATCTTTGTATCATCTGTGAACTTACTAACCCACCCATCCACATTTTCATCCATGTCATTTATGTATATCACAAACAGCAGAGGTCCCAGTATGAATCCCTGCAGGACACTACAGATCACAGACCTCCAGCCAGAATGAGTCCCATCAATTACTCCCCTCTGTCTCCTATGGGCAGCCAATTCTGAATCCAAACAGCCAAGTTTCCATGGATCCCATGCATCTCAATCTTCTGGATGACCCTACCATGAAGGACTTCGTCAAATGCCTTACTAAAATCCACATAGGCAACATCCACAGCTCTACCTCCATCAATCACTTTCTCTGTAGCTGGGACACTTTACTCTATACTGTTATTGCTTTTTTTTTAACCTGTACTACATCAATGCACTCTGTACTAACTCAATGTAACTGCACTGTGTAATGAATTGATCTGTACGATCGGTTTGTAAGACAAGCTTTTCACTGTACCTCAGTACAAGTGACAATAATAAACCAGTACCACCTCCTCAAAGCTTAATCAAGTTAGATATGACTTGTCCTGAACAAAGCTATGCTGACTGTCCCAGATTAGGCTATGGTTTTGCAAATGATCATAAATCCTATCCCTAAGGATCCTCTCCAATAGCTTTCCTACCACTGATGTGAGACTTGCCAGTCTATAGTTTCTGGGATTATCCCTATTTCCCTTAAATAACAGAACAACGACAATAACAGAACAACTCACAGTGCACTGCTCACCTTCCTCAGCCTCTTCAACATTTATCGTCAAATTGAAATTCTTGCATTGCTTGTATTCTTTGGACAGCAATGCATAATAAGTTGTGAAAACCTGTATAAAAGAAACAAGTTAGTGGTTACCTATCAGAAGCCACTGATTAAAGATAGAGAAATATGGGAATATATCTTTTTAAATAGGCTAATCTGATATACAACAATGAAAACATCACTGGTTGGGTCCAACTCTTGATCTTGTTTGAATAACCATTCTAAAAATCGGCAGTGTCTCAGCTCCATAACATTTAATTGCCTTTCCTATAGCTCATTGTTAACAATTCAGTCCAACCAGCAATGTTACATATGATTTTCTTTTGGTTCTACTTCCATAATAAGTAGTGAAGTATGATACTTTTGACCTATATATTATGTAAAGATGAGGCAGTGGAGAAGATGTAAAAGTGATTCACAAGGATGGCACTGGAACTGAGAAAATACATATTGGGAAATATAGTGATATGGAGTGTCAAACAATTTTTGTTTTAAATAAAGCTGACTCCAAATATGTTAGTTCTTTGCTATCCATTCTCCTCTCCTCATCTTTCTTCCTTACTCTATTTCTCTTTCTATTGTCCATCCATTTCTCTTCCCCTTTCTCTTGCTACCATATCTCTCTCTCCCTCCCTATCTTTGATCCAATGTCATTAGCAGGTGTCCATGGTCTAGCAGTTGGAGATCAGGGCTGCCACTCAAGGCTGCATGTGACCTACAAAGACATTGCAAAGTGTTGTACAGTAAAGGCGCATGCTTAATGTATTAAAAAAAATCTGCATTCAGTTTCTATTGCATTACTCACATGGCTTAATAGCAATTGATTAGTGATCCTAATGACCAATTTCAGAAGCATTCCGCAAGCTTAATTATGTTTTCCTGTAATTTGTCACAGGTTCCTTCTACTTTGAAAATTTGTGATAATGCATTGACAGTTCTCTAGACCAAATCAGATCCTACTGCAGACAATAAATTTATTAGTTCCATAGATTTCCCCTCCTGAAATAAAGTGACCTCATTCTTCACTTGCCAGTGCTCCAGCACTAAGCCCTTTCCTAAAGTATTGTTACTAGTGACTCTCCTACCTTTTCCAAAATTACTTGTAACATTTGAGGGTGCGATCCAAAGGATTTATCCTCTCCAACAATAAACAATCT
Source organism: Pristis pectinata (assembly GCF_009764475.1). Taxonomy (NCBI): domain Eukaryota; kingdom Metazoa; phylum Chordata; class Chondrichthyes; order Rhinopristiformes; family Pristidae; genus Pristis; species Pristis pectinata. The sequence continues at coordinate 8,675,046 of NC_067435.1, read as the reverse complement.
ACTGGAGGAACTCAGTGGATCAAGCAGCATGTATAGGGGGAATGGGGAAAAGGAATTGTCGACATTTCGGGTCAAAACCTGTATCACAACCATCTCCCCCACAGATGCTGCTCAACCCACTGAGTTCCCCCAGCAGATTGTTTGTTGTTCCAGATTCCAGCATCTGCAGTCTCTTGTGTCTCTGTTGACCTTTTCAAGTTTGATTTGTTTTTGATTATTTCCACCTAATTACCTGGTCATTTTCGGTCTGCTCTAATGCCTTGCCCATTGTATGAGACAGGCACGCCCTGTGGGTTCTTAACTTCTAAATGATCCATTCCAAAACGCACATTTTTGTTTTGCACGTCATGTCAAGTGCAAACAAAGTGTGTCATTATTCCAGGGTTCTTGACAGACTGCTGCTGGAACTGTCTATCTAGATCACTGCCACCCAGAGAGCAGATAGTCACATGATACAATCCTTAAACATATGACAACCATGAAGTAAAAATTATTGTTTGCAACAAACTTGCATATATTACACTGACAATGTCAATGTCCCTTGTAAAAACTAAGGCACATTGTATTTAAATATTGAACAAATTTTTCTCATGCTTGTATCTCCTTACTTGCAGTTATTGCATGGAATGATCTGCTTTTTCTCTCCTATTTTACTGATTGTTCTTTTCACATTCCTCTTAGGTTTCCTCATTACTATATTGACATCTTTCCTAAGCTTTTCACATTGCATTTTGTTCATCTTCTCCTGGGTTAATCTGGCTGTCAGTGAAGTCTTCTGATTTTAATTTCAGTTCTGCATTTCATCATTGTTCTTGTATCTAGATGGGCTAAATTTTCTCATCTCAACTGAGATGTTTACTCTATGTATTTTATTTCTTGTTTCTCAGAAATATTCTCTTTTGTTTTCCCTCAAAATCGGATTTTTTTCTAAATTATCACTTTGCCCTTTCTCTTACTCGCATCCTTCTCAATCTTGCACCTTAAGCCTGTGCAGAATGGGAGATAAGTGAGCAGGAGTATTCATTATGCATCTTCTAATCTAACCATTGCCTGTCAAAAATGGGATGGTTTAAACTGATTTCTGACCTCTATATTGTACAAAATACTGCACAACAATTCAGTTTTGGGATACCAAGGCTAGTCTGTAAATACAGGAGGGTTGTTAATAAATCCAGTAGAATAAGCACATACTTTTAGTGTTCCTTGTCCTTCCCCACTTGCTTGTACAGAAAGCTCTTCAAAAGAATTGAGCTGAAATAACAGACAGCAGAGGTTAGCAGTTTGTGTTGTACAATAAAAATGTAACAAAACTAAACCCGGAACATGACCATAAGCTTCCGTGCGGCAGTAGCTTTAATTTGTGACATAGAAATATTTCATGCTGACAAATTCTGACAAAGGAGAGAAGAGCATGGAGATAAAACTGCTCAAATTCCTTCCTTGTACTCAAGGCGTGATTGAGAGAGTGAGAGAGGAAAGGAGTCATTACTTTGCATTGCTGCAGTCCTTCCCACAATGGGATTTGTTTTGCCTGACGACAAGACATCTTTATTAGTCACATGTACATCGAAACACACAGTGAAATACAGCTTTTGCGTAGAGCCTTCTGGGGGGGTAACCCGCAAGTGTCGCCATACTTCCGGTGCCAACATAGCATGCCCACAGCTTCCTAAACTGTACGTCTTTGGAATGTGGGAGGAAACTGGAGCAAACTCATGCAGGCACGGGGAGAACGTACAAACTCCTTACAGACAGCAGATGGAATTGAACCTGGGTCGCTAGTGCTGTAAAGCATTACACTAACTGCTACACTACCGTACCTGCCAGGATATAACAGTGAAGTTCTGTATTACAACCTATGGACATTGCATGCTGCAATAGTGATGGAAGTACATGGATGTACCTTGGTATTTTGGATGTTCACCACTGATGTTTCTTTGGGGACTAAAATACTATAAAAGCATCCAACAATAAGGAGGCCTTTTGACATATTAATGAAGATTGCATTCCAGATCATCCCTACGCTCCCTGTTAACCTGAAGGTTCTCATCCACAGTCTTAAAGTAACTGAACAGGGATGTAATGAACACTTACAGAAAATAACTATCTCTAAGAAAATTTAGCTCAAGGTTTAGGTCTGCCCTTTCTTAAAACCCCAAAGCAAATTGTCGCAGTAATAGCCAATCAGCACTCAGGACAAACCAACCTTCTGAAATGGCATCAACAAAAAGCAAAGTTGAAACCGAGCAGACACTCTGGGCTGCTTTTCCTCTGCCTCACTCCCTTGCAAATCCCCAAAATGATCACAAATCTAATTGGGTGCCTGGGTCCTATCTACATTGTTCTTGGTCTGCTTCCAGGAAGAGGCTGAGAGACTGAAGATTTGTCTTCTGACCCCCTACACTAATCACTAACCTGCTTGACAGAATTCTCTGATGTATCACTGAAACTCCAAAATTTTACGGAGTAAAACTTTACGTGAACAAAGCTAGCATCGGATTAGAACACTATCACCACAGAAGATCCTTTGTATTTGGAGAAGGCGGCTCCTACACAGCAGACAGATCGAGATGGACTCGTTAAACCGAATGGCTTGTTTCAGTGCCAGAGATTTACTTAATATACTACAAACTTAATTCACTTTTATAGCACAGTGAGTACAAAAAAATTAATGAGATATCTACTATAACTTATTAACATCACCTTAGAGGACAATATACTGCATATGATCAAGAACATGAGCAAATGGAAATAAACACATCAAACTTCTGAACAAACCTTTAATGATCTTCCTTTGAATAAACTTCCTGTATTAAATGTCCAAATAGTATTACTGCTCCTGCTAGGAATGTCCAGATCTACTGTCAAGTCCATGTCCTTGAACTGAGGTGTATCGGTCTTGTACCTGGCCAGTGCTTGCAGAGCAACTATTGTCGCCTAGGAAGTAAAAAGTTCTTGCTGAATATATATGTAGAATTTTCAGACTAAGCTCTCAATATCCACCAAATTTGCATGCGTCAGCAATAAACAAGAGATCATTTTCTTCTTGGGTGATCAGACCATGGAGACATTTTGAAAAAAAAAGTTCCAGGAATGACGATGTTGTTACCAAATTGGGAAAGAGGGGGCAAAATGCTCAAGTGTAAACTTTACCAAAAAAATGCTTTGTAGAAATTGACTTATGTGATATTTGAATTTTTACACATACTAAATATCCAGGAATTATTTTTGAAATACTGTTAAGTACAGTAAAATTATAATTAACTGCCATTCGACAATTTGGAAATCTGAATGGTTCGGTGTCTGGCTCACCAGATAATGTTTCCTATGCTCCCTGTCCACTTATCAGCGCCCCAGTTACTGTCCATTTGCCGGGCCTAGGTTCCTGCCCTCTCTTGAAGCTGACCAGGTTCTATTTCCCTACACTCCCTTACTTATCAGCTTCACTGGAAAACGTATTATTCTACTACTGTTTAACATATTAAAAAAAATGAACTGACAGTGTGCTGGATCATTAGCAGAATAAAATCTGACAGTCAAATATGCTGCATTAACAGAGTTTTACTGTATTTCACTATAAAGGCAAAATGCATTTTAAACATGAGTCTTTCTTTGGCAATTGACACATTTCTAATTTGCCAGGCCAGATGCAACATCTTACATGGGATTTCCAGCAAACCACTACTTTAGTTAACTAAAAAAATATATTCAGTGTTACCTGTGTAGAGCTGTAGCCTCCTCCATATTCGCTCCTTTTTGATAGCCATCTCGCTAATTTACTGGCTTGGTCATACTGCTTCTGCTGCAAGAAAAACAGAAGGGCATATCCTGTGGCCTCAATGGTGTACAGAGAGTCAACGCTTCCTGCCACTGGCCAGTATGATTTGTCTGAAAAAGTGCAAGAGAACAATAGCAGTTAAAGTGAAGAACATTCAAATTAACTGCAACATCTATTTCAAAGTATGTAGCAGAGTCAGTCAGTCTCACTCACGCTCTCTCAAAGTCCTAGAGAATAGGCCCAACTGTTATCACCTTTGCTAAACATGCAAGGATATCACTTGACAATAATAACTGTACAGTCTATTTCAAAGCAGTTTCATTCTCCCTTTCCAAACACTTGAAAATCAGCCCATCTTTCATGATCTTTGCTGAACATGCAACAATATCACCCAACAATTGTACTCACATTCTGCACATTGAAGTCAATGAACCAACGCAGTGGGAATTGAGGACATCCATCAGTCAATGTTCCTTGCACACATCTAGTACTGGCAGCAAAAAGTGCGTTTCTCCCCTATGTCTAAACATGTGTATGTCCAGACCTCTTTTCCAAGTACATTTAGCATAAGAAAGATTTATAGCTGGGAACTTGAAGGGAACGACATACTTTTATTAGCACCAATTATTCTTACTTTGCCAAACTGGGGCTTGCAGGCAGTGAATAAGAGAATCCAAATTCAGCTTCCCCATCCCAATCTATTTACATTTGAGAGAACGGTCTTGCATTTGAACAGAAGATTTCAAATACAAGAAATCCAAAATAAAAAAAAAGGTGCAAGTGCTCGTGTCTGTTCAGTTCACACACATCCTTTAGCTTCCAATTGTCTACCACTTCCATTGTCAGTCTCTGTAACATTCTCACTGTGCTGCTCTAAACTCAAGGACTATCTATGACATTCACACTTTGACCTCCTATTCTATAATAATGAAACACCACCTCATCTTCCCATTAGACACATTTCAGGCTGCATTAACAATTTCAAATCATATTTCTGCTGTTCCATTTACACCTTCATTAAACTCATGTTTTATTTCTCTGCTTGTCCTACACCCGCCCTTTCATGTTTGCAGCATGATTTCTTTTGCCATTCTCTATCCTGACTCTCACCCAATCACAGAGCTTCCCTTTTCTTTGCCCCAACTGTGCTTAAGTAGATTCTTTTTCTAATATTCTCCATGAAAAATTATCATCCACAAACATCAGCTCTTTCGCTCTCTCTGCAGATGCTCTGTGAGCTGCTGAATGTTTCCAGCATTTTCTGTTTTCATTTCAGATTTCAAACAGCTGCAGCATTTTATCTTTGTGTGTGCAGCACTCGTAGTTTTCATCAGCTGCAACATCTCACTCACTCCCGTCATGGGTTTCACTGAATGTGCTGACATGGCAGGAAAGTCGTGAAGTTCGGCAAAAAGCTGTGGGCACAGCAACTAATCAGACTTACCTGGTGAAGCAAATTTCATGACAATGTCCTCCTTGTTTATACCCAAGAGTGAAAGGGCATAGGCTGAAAGTATTGCACCGTACGGTCTCTCAAGGCCATCTATGTGCTGCTCCAAGTAATCTGCTGCTTTCTTGATACTGTTTTCATAACTCTAACATTAAGATATGATACTCACATTAAGCAACTCTGGATAGACATATCATCACGTGTAATTAACTAGTTTGTTAAACATGTATTCACGACAGCAATACGTATGGAAAAATCAGTTCTTTTGTTTTGTGTTATTCTATGTACAATAAATGGGGTTGAACAGCAGAACAGTTTATGCTGTGTGACATTTAAAGATATTCTATCCCTTAAAATAAGGCAAATTTTAAAAAAAATTCCCACATCACCTGTGGCAAAAATCACAAACACTTATCCCAACCCCATGCTTAACCAACCCAAGCTACAGATCCTCACACTCTGTGTGATACCTCCCACCTTGACACAGCCTCTAATTCCAGCAATATGTTCACACCTCTTACTTTTGTGGAAGATTGGCTAATTCTCTGTGGCAAGGATCGAGAGACCCGAAGGCTGTGTTGCCTGCCTGGTGCCCAGGTTTGTGACATCTCATCTGACCTGCAGAGGAGTTTGGAGTGGGAGGGGAAAGATCCAGTTGTCATGGTCCATGTGGGTACCGACAACATAGGTAGAACAAGGAAAGAAGTTCTGCTGGGGGAATTTGAGCAGCTAAGAACTAAATTAAAAAGCAGAACCAAATAGGTAGTAATCTCTGGATTGCTACCTAAACCCCATGCAAATTGGCACAGGGTCAATAAAATCAGAAAGTTGAATACGTGCCTCAAAGATTGGTGTGGGGGAAATGGGTTTGACTCATGGGACATTGGCACCAGTATTGGGGAAGGAGGGAGCTATTCTGATGGGACAGACTGCCCCTGAACTATGCTGGGATCAGGGTCCTGGTGAATCACATAACTAGGGCTGTGGATAGGGCTTTCAACTAAATAGTAAAGGGGTGGGTTCAACAGATTGGAAAAGTATGGATAAAGTAAAAGGGAAGGAGCGTGCAGAGGAGGATACTGAAGTCTCCAGAATAAAGAGTAAGACAAAGTTTAGAAAGGGATAAGAATTTAACTTCAGGCAACATGGAGAAAAATTTAGAAGAAGGGTGGTGTATACAGGACTGAAGGTGTTATATTTGAATGCACACGCTATACAAAACAAGGTAGATAAGCTTATAGCATAGTTAGACATTGGCAGGTATGATGTTATGATAGTCTTTCAACCACAGAGCCGTGGTTGAAAGAAGATCGCAGCTGGGAGCCAAGAGTACACATCCTATCGAAAAGACAGGCAGGTGGGCAGAGGGGTTGGGGTGTCTCTGTTGGTTAAAAAATGAAATCAAATCCTTAACAAGAAGTGACATAGGATCAGAAGGTGTAGAATCCTTGTGGGTAGAGTTAAGAAACTGCAAGGGTAAAATGACCCTGATGGGAGTTATATACAGGCCTCTGACTAGTAGCCAGGATATGGAGTACAAATTACAACAGGAGATAGAAAAGGCATGTAAAAAGGGCAATGTTACGGTTGTCAAGGGGATTTCAATATGCAGGTAGATTGGGAAAATCAGGTTGGTACTGGATCCCACGAGAAGGAACTTGTAGAATGCCTACGAGATCGATTTTTAGAGTTGCTTGTGGTCAAGCCCACTAGGAAAAAGACAATTCTGGATTTGGTGTTGTGCGATGAACTAGATTTGATTAGGGAGCTTAAGGTAAAGAACCTTTAGGAGGCAGTGATCATAATATGATAGAATTCACCCTGCAGTTTGAGAGGGAGCAGCTAAAATCAGATGTATCGGTATTATAGTTGAGTAAAGGTCGGTACAGAGGCATGAGAGAGGAGCTGGCCAAAGTTGATCGGAAGGGGACCCTTGCAGGGATGACGGTAGAGCAGCAATAGCAAGAGATTCTGGGAGTAATTCAGAAGACGTGGGATTAGTTCATCCCAAAGAAGAAGCAGCGTTCTAAAGGGAGGATGAGACAACCATGGCTGACAGGGGAAGTCAAAGACAGCATAAAAGCAAAAGAGAAGGCATACAATATTGCAAGAATTAGCAGGAAGCTCAAGGATTGGGAAAATTTAAAAACCAACAGAAGGCAACTAAAACAGCAATAAGGGGAGAAAAGAAAAAAGTATGAAGGCAAGCTAACCAATAATATAACAGACGATACCAAAAGCTTTTTCAGAGATATAAAGAGCAAAAGAGAGGCAAGAGTGGATATCGGACCACTAGAAAATGATGCTGGAGAGATAGTAATGGGGAACAAAGAAATGACGGAAAAGCTGAATAAGTATTTTGCATCAGTCTTCACAGAAGACACCAGCAACATGCTAGAAATTTGAGACAATCAGGGTGCAGAAGTGAGTATAGTCGCTATTACTAAGGAGAAGGTGCTTAGGAAGCTGAAAGGTCTGAAGGTAGATAAGTCACCTGGACTGGATGGACTACACTCCAAGGTTCTGAAAGGGGTAGCTGAAGAGATTGTGGAGGCATTAGGAGTGATCTTTCAAGAAACACTGGATTCAAGAATGGTTCCAATGGACTGGAAAATCGCAAATGTCACTCCACTGTTTAAGATGTGACGGAGGCAAAGACAAGAAATTATAGGCCAGTTAGCCTGACTTCAGTGGTTGGTAAGATGTTGGAGTCCATTATTAAGGATGAGATTTTGAGGTACTTGGAAGTGCATGATTAAATAGGCCAAAGTCAGCATGGTTTCCTTAAGGGGAGATCTTGCTTGACAAATCTGTTGGAATTCTTTGACAAAGTAACAGGCAGGAAACACAAAGGAGAGTCAGTGGATGTTGTTTACTTGGATTTTCAGCAGGTCGTTGTCATGGTGCTTCACATGAGGCTGCTAAACAAGATAGGAGCCCACAATATTACAGGAAAGATACTATCATGGCTAGAAGATTAGCTCACTGGCAGAAGGCAAAGAGTGGGAATAAAGGAGGCCTTTTCTGGTTGGCTGCCAGTGAGTAGTGGTGTTCCGCAGGTGGTCGGTGTTGGGTCTGCTACTTTTCACGTGATATGTTAATGATCTGGATGATGAGATTGATGGCTTTGTGGCCAAGTTTGAGGATAGGAGGAGGGGCAGGTAGTGTTGAAGAAGCAGAGAGTCTGCAGAAGGACTTGGACAGGTTGGGAAAATGGGCAAAGAAGTGGCAGATGGAATACAGCGTAGAGAAGTGTACAGTCATGCACTTTGGTAGAAGAAATAAAAGCATAGACTATTTTCTAAATGGGAAGCAAATTTATAAATTGGACATGCAAAGGGACTTGGGAGTCCTAGTGCAGCATTCCCTAAAGGTTAACTTGCAGGTTGAGTCAGTAGTAAGGAAGGCAAATGCAATGTTAGCTTTCATTTCGAGAGGACTAGAACATAAAAGCAAGGATGTAATGCTGAGGCTTTATAATGTGTAGGTCACATTGGGAGTATTGTGAGAGTTTTGGGCCCCATATCTAAGGAAGGATGTGCTGGCATTGGAGAGGATCCAGAGGTGGCTTACAAGAATGATCCCAGGAATGAAAGGGTTAACACACGAGGAGTGTTTGATGGCTCTGGGCTTGTACTCACTGGAGTTTAGAAGGATAAGGGGTATGTCATTGAAACCTACCAAGTATTGAAAGGCCTGGATAGAGTGGACGTGGAGAAGGTGTTTCCAGTAGTGGGACAGTCTAGGACCAGAGGCCATAGCCGTAGAAGAAAAGGAATCCCTTTAGAACAGAGATGAGGAGGAATTTCTTTAGCCAGAGCGTGGTGAATCTGTGCAACTCATTACCACAGGCAGCTGTGGAGGCCAAGTCATTGGGTATATTTAAAGCGGAGGTTGATAGGTTCTTGATTAGTGAGGGCGTCAAAGGTTACAGGGAGAAGGCAGGAGAATGGGGTTGAGAGGGAAAAATAAATCAGCCATGATCGAATGGCGGAGCAGACTCGATGGGCTGAATGGTCTAATTCTGCTCCTATGTCTTATGGTCAATGTTCACTCAGTGTATTCAGACTTTGTCACAGAAAGTCTCAGCCTGTTTGTTATTTGTGGGTATTTGCTGATAGAACTGTTTTTGCCACAGAATAAAATAAAGGTCCAAATGCTCCCTGAAGAAACCTCACATAACCGAGACACCCAAAGAGCAATAATCTGCCTTTCAGAGGCTCATCATTTTACAGCCTTGAAATGCGTTCATGAAATGCAGCAGTTAACTTGATGCATGCTTTGATGATGCTGATTGAGAGAAAATATTAGCCAGCACTTTCTTGCTCTTCTTTGAAATAATACATCCACCAGATACCTTACAGTATAAAATGAGAATGATTTACCGCAATGTGACGTGAGCAAACAATTCTAGCTTCAATTATTGCTATCAGTACAAATGCAGTCAATGGCGTGTTGTCATGTGCTTTCTGGATTCCTCCCTAAAGAAAATTAACACACATGAAAATACACCTTTGAATATTTAATTTCAGGCGTTAGTTAATTCTTAAAATAAATAACGTTCAATTAAACCAATGATGTCATTGTTGTTAAAAATGGCAATAGCCCAAAGAAACATCGAGGAAAAATGTAAATTGTCCTATCAAGATCTGATGATGATATATTTAAACAAAGAAACAACAAATTGTTGTAAAATAGCTAATAAGTTTATCTGCAATTTTGGATGGGCATTAAATGTTTTCATCCTATGAAGGAATAAAAGAATAAATCTCCTTTGTTGCTGAAGATATTTCCTTTGTTGTTTATCAAAACCAATTTTGAACTTGTCTGTCTACTCTTGTGTTTATCCTCTTGAAAAGTTTTCATCACTTTGACAAACCTCCTTTCCCTCTCTCCCTTCCATTGTCTCTACAAATGATGGATGCTGTTTCCGATTTCATGTCATTGCCTTCAATACCTTGGTCACCAAATCCCATCTCTTCTAAAACCCTTTCTCTGAATATACTTCTCTCCATTTCCAAACTCCACTCATACATTCTTCACAAGATATACTTCATGCATTATTTTAAACAGGAAGCAATATAATTCTGTTAATCAACAAAATAATGCAAGTTCAATACATAATTTAGAGATTCAATCAGTTTAATTTGCAAATCATGCTTATATTACTTTGTCTGTATCTGTAAATCCAAATTTTTTGAGTCCTACTTTCTTCATTCATGAAAAGTAGGCATCTCTGGAAAGACCCATATTTATTGGTACTCTGATTGCCCCTATAACTTACTGTCTAGTTCACTGAGAGTCCGGAGTCATGTTCAGTACAGACTAAGGACAGCAGATTTCTATTCCTTCAGGACCAAGTAGATTTTTTGACAGTCCTGTGGTTTCATGGTCACCAGTGTTATATAATTAGCTTTTTATTCCAATTAATTAAACAAAATCTGGAATAAAAAAAATAGTATTGGTAATGATGATCCTGAAAATAGTGGCTGGTCATTTAAACCCATCCATTGTGCTAATGTTTCTTAGGGAAAGAAGACTATCACCTTTACCTAGTCTGGCCTAAATGTGTCCCTAGGTCACAGTAACGTGCTCAACTCTTAACTGCCCTCTGAAATGGGCCAGCAACTTATTTGGTTCAAGGTCTATTAACAATGGACAACAATGGAAGGTGAGTCAGGGCTGCCAGCATTCTGTGGACAAATGAAGGGAAAGTTGTCCAAATTTTCAGTGAGTTGCTACATTCTCACTGGTCTGAATATCCTGTGTTTCAGTTGCATTATCTTCTAGTTCCATTTTCTGTACAACCCTAGAGTGGCAAAGTATAAAAATGACATTTTACTTACAGTCATCGATCCCGCCATCACTGGAGCATCCTCCTTGAAATGACCATCAGGTTTCTGTTTGTTTAATATCAGCCACTTTACAGCTCCACAGAGTACATCCAAGTCAACTGTGATCAAGTTATGTGCCATTGCAAACACCTTAACCACATAGGCAGTCAACCTACATTGAAAGAAATGCAACATAATTTTATTATAAGTGAAACCCCTGTCCAGAACTGGAAAATACTACTTGCCTGGCACATGTAAGAGATGGGAAATTTAGAGTATGGATAAAGATAGACATTCTGAAGTGCCAACATATTAAAAATGATCAAATGAAAAAACTTATCCACTGGGACTTTATCAACACCACTGTGGATGTTGATTTATTCTTGCTACCATTTAGAAACGAACTGTTCTTTTCAAAATACAATGCATAATTTTATCCAAGTGGAATTGGTTCACAGCAGTTAAGGCATATTTCTTAAAAGACTCATTTCTTCATTTTTAATGTAGGAGAACTTTGGACCAATTTTATGCATTTTATACAACTGGCATAGCATTCTCAGAACAAGCATCATTTGAAGGGGCAGAGAAATAATGGCATTGTGGTTCAATGACCAAAGTAATTCACCAAGATGCTTCAGAGAACAACATTCTGAAAATTCAGCTTCTGCCCAGATAGGAAAGGGAACATTTAAAAGTCAATTTGAACATACCATGTGCTGGATGGTTCATGTAAATATACTGCGAAAGAACCATCAGCCTTGCGATACGCCAGTTCTTGCATGTAACCTGTGTGAACAAAAAAAGCAATAAAAATCAAAAACCTATGAATTCTGGAGTCCCAAACAGAAACTAAATGCTGGGAAAACATGTGTCTAGAAATTTGGACGTGTACCATTGCTTTTCTCAGCATTGAGCTTATGGAAATGGATGTTTTTTTTCTGAAAGCAGAAGGCACATACAGTAATACCTTGTCCACTGACATCACCTCAGCTGCACGAATGCATTTGTCATCTTTGAAGTATTCACTTTCGGTGCGGGTGACCTTCATGAATAGTCTCCTCCTGCAGTCCATGTTACGGGTCTCACATGAATCTTAATTTGTACCCTATCCTGCAATTGCTGTAATTCTGCTTTACCCCTACACGTTGATTATTATGAATTTCATGTCCTTCATTGTTACTTTTTACCTGTCAGATAAAGGCACCAAATATTCCACATTAACCTTTCATCGTCTGTCACTCATCTTCTCTTTGTAGCTCCTGATTGCCAATGCTGACACAATCTTTCCCCTTTCCACCTTGACAATCTTCGATGACCTGGTTAACTCAATATTCTCATCTTATCTTCCACCTAAAACGTCTTTTCCAACACGTCTTGTGCCATTCCTCCCGGCTCCTCTCCTTTCCTTTCACGTCCTTCAAATTTGGGCTTCACTGAACATAACCCATTAGCATATTTGCCACTGAATTTCCTGTAGTCCATTGAAAGTGGTCCAGTACATGACCAGATATAATGCAAGCCAATGACTCAAAGACTGCTTGAATCAATGGTATTATCATCCTCCCAACTTGCCTTCCGTAAGGACTCCATTCCATTCTCATCTATTTTCCTCTCCTTTGCTCTCATCCTCTCTCCTCCCGAACTGAGCAAGAAGAGTTCCCCTGGTCTTCTCCCAATAGTCTTTGCATTCGACAGATTATTCTTTGCAATTTCTGCCACTTCCAACAAGGTTCTGCAACCAGGCACACATTCCACTCTCCTCCCCTTTCAAAGGATCACTCCCTTGGTGTCTCCCACCTCTGTCCCCATCAACCTCTCCTCATTTTACATCACTTACCTGTGCAACTGCAGGAGAAGCAACCTTTTGCCCTTTTCCCTTCCCACCATTCAGAGACTCAAACATTCCTTACAACTGAAGCAATACACTTGTACTTCTTCCAATATAGTGCATGGCATTCTGGGTTTACTGGTGACATGGAGAAACCAATGCAGATTGAGTGATTACTTGTGGAGCACTCAGTCCTTGACCTTTCGGTTGCTTGCCACTTCAATTAACCATCCCACTCCCACTCTGATCATTCTATCTGTGGCCTCCTGCAGTGTTACAAGCCCAATGCGAGCTTGAGGAAGAGCACTCCCCATCAGAGATATTCTCTTTATTCTTCCCATCCTTATCCCATATTCTGTCCTGCTAAAAACAAATATCTCCCTTTCTCAGTTCTGACTAAGGTTATCGGATCTGAAACATTAACCGTTTCCCTTTCCACAGATGCTGGGTGAGAAAGACCAACTTCAGAATCTCTACTGACCATTTCGCAGAGGTGCATGACCCAAACTGGCAACATCCCAAACACCGAAGAAAGGAGGAAGTAGTCCATCCACCTCCGGAGTAGTCCATTGTCTCCCAAATTTGAGTTTTTGTTAAAAGAGGTGACCAAAAAGATAGATAAGAGAGGTGCGATTGTCTACAGGAACCTTAGCAAGGCCTTTGTCAAGGTACCGCATGGTAGGCTGGGTCACAAAGTTAGATCACATGGGATCCAGGGCGAGCTAGCCATCTGGGTCCAAAATTGGCTTGGCGGTAGGTCATAGAGGGTTGTGCTGAAAGGTTGTTTTTGCAGACTGGAGGTGTGACCAGCGGTGTGCCACAGGGATTGGTGCTGGGTCCGCTATTTATATTAACAATTTGGATGAGAATGTAGGTGGCATGCTTAGTAAGTTTGCGGATGACACTAAGATAGGTGGTATAGTGGACAATGAAGAAGGTTATCCAAGATTACAACAGGATCTTGATCAACTGGGCCAGTGGGCTGAGGAACGGCAGATCAAATTAAATTCAGAGGAATGCAAGGTGTTGCATTTTGGTAAGACGAACTAGGGCAGGACTTACACAGTAAATGTTAGGTCCCTGGAAAATGGGGTAGAACAGAGAGACCTGGGGTGCATGTACATAGTTCCTTGGAAGTGGCGACACATAAATAGGGTGGTGAAGAAGGTGTTTCCCATGCTTCATTCTTGGAATATTGAGGACAGGAGTTGGGACGTCATGTTACAGCTGTGCAAGACGTTGGTGAGGCTATATTTGGAGTACTGCAATACACTTCTGGTCACCCTGCTATGGGAAGGATGATATTAGTCTAGAAAGGGTGCAAAAAGGAGTTATGTTACCAGGACTGAGAGCTTGGGTTATAAGGAGTGGCTGGATAGGCTAGGACTTTTTTTGCCTGGAGCATAGGAGGCTGAGGTGTGACCTTGTAAAGGTTTATAAAATCATGAGGGGCATAGATAAGGTGAATAGCCAAAGTATTTTCCCCAGGGTAGGGGAGTACAAACCTCAAGGGCAAAGGTTTAAAGTGAGAGGTGATAGATTTAAAAGGGACCTGAAGGGCAACTTCTTCCACACAGAGAGTAATGAGTATATGGAACAAGCTTCCAGGGGACATGGTAGAGGTGAAAACAATTATGACATTTAAAAGGCATTTGGATAGTTGCCTAGATAGAAAAAGTTTAGAGGGATATGGGCCAAACACAGGCAAATGGGAATAGCTTAATAAGGAATATGCAGCTATATAGGTCCCTGGTCAGACCCCACTTGGAGTATTGTGCTCAGTTCTGGTCACCTCACTACAGGAAAAATGTGGAAGCCATAGAGAGGGTGCAGAGGAGATTTACAGGGATGCTGCATGGAATGCAGAGCATACCTTATAAAAGCAGGTTGAGGGAACTCGGCCTTTTCTCCTTGGAGCGACGGAGGATGAGAGGTGACCTGATAGAGGTGTATAAGATGATAAGAGGCATTGATAGGGTAGATAGTCAGAGGCTTTTCCCCCAAGCTGAATTGGTGGCCACAAGAGGACATAGGTTTAAGGTGCTGGGGAGTAGATATAGAGGAGATGTCAGGGGTAAGTTTACTCAGAGACTGGTGAGCGCGTGGAATGGGCTGTCGGAAACGGTGGTGGAGGCGGATACGATAGGGTCTTTCAAGAGACTGTTAGATAGGTATATGAAGCTGAGTAAAATAGAGGGCTATGGGTAAGCCTAGTAATTTCTAGGGTAGGGATGTGTTCGGCACAGCTTTGTGGGCCGAAGGGCCTGAATTGTGCTGTAATTGTTCTATGTTTTAAGTTCTATGAAACTTGGTTGGCATGGACAAGTTGGGCTGAAGGGCCTGTTTCCATTCTGTATAGCTCTATGAATCTGTGACTAATTCCAAAGGATAATTCATTTCAAGTTGAAAAGAAAATCAACATATAGCTTTAGAAGGAATGCGCCCAGCCTCAGTGTAACCCCTGTAGCCTATAGTCCTGACACTAAGCAGGATTTCACCAGATCATCAATGTCCGATTAATACCAGTCCAGTACACAGCCTGTGGACACTGCCCTCAAATGGGATTCCTATCTGTTGACATCAACACATTTCAGTGTGTATGTCCATAATACCAATGGAATCATCACTCCATGTCCCCATCTGAGACAATATTGATTTATAGACACCCTTCAGGACGTCTGATCTCATCACTTATTCTTACTTTAGATTTGCTCCAAACTAATCAGGTGTTTTCATATGCTATTTCAGTATAAATCATCATGGATAACCTCCACATCAAAATGCTGGATTCTAAATTAGTTGTGTCCTCCTTATACCACAGACACAACAGCAGATCCACCGTAACACCCGTTTCTAATAACTGCCCCAACACATAGGTGGACTCATCACATGCCATTCATGATGGTTTTTGTTCGGTTTTGCTCCATACATAGTTTGTACACTCTCTATCAATCTATACTGCATTACCAGGGGCCTTTTATGCAATAATTTGTGAAAGGGGTTTAATGTGTTGGCCAACTCAATAGAAACTTTGAGTGGCACTAGAGCATCTTGAGGAAAAAGTTTACCTCAGAAACATTGGTCAGATTCCAACCCAAACACCATTCCTCATGAACCCCACTACAGTTGAGCAAGAGCCCTTCAATTATTTGCTATTTTTGTCCGCACACTTCAGAATAGTGGTGTGTGAAAGAAAGGCCTCTCATCTGTAGGTCCTATTTAGCATTTGCCAACAGCTTTTTGATTCCTCTGCTAAGGGAATTTGGTTCTTCCTAATTATTTTAGATTGGGTCCTCATGGTCTTTACGCACCTCAATTAAGTATTCTCTCAGCCTCCTCTGTTCCACAGAAAACAACCAAGCTTAGTGAATCTTTCTTATTGGCTATATTTTTCAGTCCTGTAATATCTCTGAAATCTCCTCTGCAGTGCAATCTCATATTTCCTGGAACACAGTGATTATGGTTGTATATGATATTCAAACTATGGTATAACTAGTGTTTTATACAGTTCTTGCACAACTTCTTTGTCCTTATAGTCTATGCATTGGTTGATAAAGGCTGCATCCAATGTTTAATCTGTTACCATATCTGTTTCCTCCTTACTGTTTACATACATGCTGCTGATTTCCCCCTACACTTAGATTTAAATCATTAACGTATATTGCAAAAGCAAGGGACTGATACTGTAAGCTCTGGAATCCTACTGGTAACAGACCATTTTGCTTCCTGACAATGAGGCAATTTTGGATCCAATTTGTCATTCTTCCTTGGAGCCTGTGGGATTTTCCTTTTTGGCCAGTCTGCCATATGGGACTGTGGCTGACCCTAAGCCTCATCAAATTCCCTGCTCAATCTCTACATCCCTTCATTTCCTTAATGTCTAAATACCTTTTGGCTCAGTGGTTGATGTACTCTGTGGTCAACTTAAACTTTCAAACTATTTACATACTATTTCTTTTAAAAATACTTTTCAAACTACACAATGTACATAAAACAGAGGTGCTTTGTACCTTGTTGAACATTCTTCAATGCAGTTTCTCTGCGGTCCACTCCCAACTTCATCCATTGATTGGTTTTGTCAAGGTATACCAGAGTAATTATCACTGGGGTCATTCTCATCATATTCTGTTCACCACATCCATATGGAACTTTGATTAGATGGTTCAGGTTCAATGCATCGATAGTATTTTCAATAGCTTCAGTTAAAAGATGTCCTGTTTCATTCATAAAATAAATTTAAGAGTAACCTGTGAAAAATCCACTTACCCATAACTGGCCAGGTTTTATTAGAATATCACCAAATCTCAAAAACAATTCCATGCATTTATACATAGAAATCTAATTTCCTTTATTTTCTTGGAAATAAATTTTTGACTAAACAACTTGAAAGTTACTCAAACTTTATCCAGTGGATTGTTGTAATGAGGAAGGCATTGCTCAAAAGAGAACTGCTTAAACAGCTGAAGGGAAAAAATATAGAGACCATGTGTAAAAAGCAGGGAGAGTGAGGTTAATGGGATAGCTCTACCGAGGAGGCAGCACAAACACAATGGGCCAATAATCTCCATTTGTACTGTATCATTCTGTGATTCCACAATCCATACATTTTGTAAAAGATAAATGAAGAACTATTAATGGATCTTTGAGAAACTCTTCAGTAGGATAATAAACTCATGTTTTGTTTTTAAACAGGTAGACAGCATTCATTGGGATTATACTTGTCAACATCTCTATTTGCACTGTAGGTATACAATAATGCAGACTCAGAGCACAAGAGGAGGTAATCTAAATCATCAAGTCGGTGTTGCATTTTTTTTGAACAAATCCCCCAGTAGTCCCAAATATCTACCCCACTCTGAAAATTCTTATTGAATCTTTCTAACACCTCTTCGGGTGATGTTTATTCCAGAGGTGAAACAAAACATACTAAGATTTGTAACAAAGAGAAATCAACTTTTATTTAAATACATACAACTCAGGGTGACAAGAATTTGCAGACTGCATTTTTGTTGCTTTCATGGAGAAGTATGCAAGAACTCTCTGGAAAAAATATAAGCCAACAAACCTACTCACACGAGCACAAACTGTATTTACTTTACAAGGTCATACACCTCTTTACAAAAGCAGTGTGTGTGTTGGAGGTCACAAAAATTGCTGGAATAACAAAGACTTCTCAGCCCTCCAGACCGTGTCCTCTGGTTACACACCCCAAAAGTCTTTTGCCTGATCAAACTCTGATTTATTTCCAGATTTTGTGAAATATCCAAGAACGTTAATGGGAGAACAGAACCTACATATCACAAAGAACAGAGAACTGAATGTCGATTTGAAGGGAAATAGAAACAATCAGGGCATAGAGCACATCAGGAGGATCACATTGAAGCATTAGTCAGGCCAAAGCTGAAGGTCTGTGTACAGTTCTGGTTACCACATTGTTTTTGATAATGTATTTCATGATTAAATAAAATTACTTCAGACATTTGTGAAAGCAACCAGAAACTGGTTGCTTTTCTCAGTGAAATTAATGGTTGTATAAATTAGAAGAATCCAGTATTGCAAAAGTGCCTCAAATCTGCCAACCAAAATAAAGATGTGCTGAAAGAACACACTTATATTGAACAATCATGGAAACATCTTGTTAGATTTTGTCAGTATCTTTCAACAAGTTGGGTTTTGGTGGAGAGAAAATTCTTGAACCCATGTAAAATCATCGAAACATAGAGCATAGAAACGGGCCCTTATGGTCCACCTTTGTTCATGTCGAC
Source organism: Pristis pectinata (assembly GCF_009764475.1). Classification (NCBI taxonomy): domain Eukaryota; kingdom Metazoa; phylum Chordata; class Chondrichthyes; order Rhinopristiformes; family Pristidae; genus Pristis; species Pristis pectinata. The sequence continues at coordinate 8,656,391 of NC_067435.1, read as the reverse complement.
TATTCTGTCCAGCTGTGCTAATTCCATTTGTTTGCATTAGGCCTGTATCCCTCTATGCTTTTCATATCCATATACCTGTCCAGATGCCTTTTAATCTGCCTCCACTACCTCCTCTGGTAACTTGTTCCAAATATTCTCCACCCTCTGCATTGAAAACTTACCCCTCAGATCTCCTTTAAATTTCTTCTCTCTCATCTTAAACCTGTGTCTTTGAGAATGTCCTACCCTGGGAACAAGATTCTGACTGTCTATCCGATCTATGCTAAACCTCAATAAGGTCACTCCTCAGCTTCCTACCTTCCAGTAAGAATAAACCCTTCTTATCTAATCTCTCTTTATAACTAAAGTCCTCCATTCCAGGTAACATCCTGTTAAATCACTTCTGAATTCTCTCTGTTCTGTAATGTGGTGACTGCAACTGTACACAATGCTTTAAGTGCAGTTCAATCAGCGTTTTGTACAATGCAACATGACAACTCTTATACTCAATGCCTTGGCCTATGAAGTCAAACATACTAAATGCCTTTTACACTAACTGATCAACGTCTGTTGTCACTTTTATGGACTTGCACCCCAAGGCCTTTCAGTACATCAATGTTCCTACAGTCATTGCCATTTACTTCATATGATCTAAATGTCTGATGATAAACCAATTGAAGTGTTGATGAGTATCCTTCAATGCAAAGCACAAATCAAAACAATCATTCTTCACATGCAATGAATATTTTCTGGAAGTACATATCTGGAATGTACACCAGGAAATTTTATACATCATTCTGGGATTTATCATCCCATGACTATTCATCTTTACTTGTCTACAAGACAATTACATGACAGATTTTTAGCCAGAGCAAGTGGAATGGGAGTGAAAAATATATCCTGACTACCAAAATAGTGCTTAAAAATCTGATTTTAAATTGAGAAGTAAACAGAAGTCACTGAGAGGAGGAAAAGTAAAAGCAGTCTGTTACGGAACCATATTCTAATCAGAATAAAGAGAAAAATGCCAATGTGTGCATCACTTGAGTTTGATAAGCAATAATTTTTACCTGTGGAAGGGCAATCTTACAAGTCTCTTCCCAATTTTTCAATCATATTTAAGTGCTATTCTTAAGTTTAAGATGGAAAAATTACCCAACTCTGAATGCTCCAATGTTCGCAAATCAGATTTGTATTTGTCTCTTCAGTTCCTACAGGACTGAGTCCATCACCATGAACAACCTACCTTGAGCGCTGATGAATGTTAATGGTTCTGTCTTTGGAACCATGTCTTTTGGGGCTTGGATGGAAACATTAAACACTTGCACTTTACCTAAGTTAAAGGAAGAATATATTTATTTATTCATAATATATCGTCAATACAATGCTATATCCTCCCCAATTCATACACCATCCTAATTTGAAACGTACGGATGTTCTTTCATTATCACTGGCTTCAAATCTTAGAACTCCCAGCTTAACAACATTTGGAAGTATCTTCATCACAAGCAGTTCAAGGTGACTTACCAATGCTTCTCAAGGGGAATAAGGAATGGGCAATAAATTTGCCGATCATACCCGTAATCTGTAAATTAATAAAAACCTTCTCATCAACTATCTTTACTTTTCACAGATAGTGGTGAATTTTCAGAATTTTCTACCATGGATGGTTGTGGTGGCAAGATCATTGGAAGTACTTAAAGAGACAGTGGATAAATCTTTGAAAGACCAAGAAAATCAAAAGCTATGGGAACTGACACAGGAGATGAAGCCTAGAGCAGATAAACCAGGTTTGAGGGAGTGGCCTATTCCTGCTCGTATTTTCTGAAGTCCTTACTTATTTTCCAGATAATTATTTGTTTGTTTCCTTTGTTGTTTAAATCACTTTTGTTGTCTTCCTAACTAAGTTACCCAACCCTCCTGCAGTTTACAATTTTTCTGGCACTTCAATTCATCTCAAGTTTTGACAAGATAACTCAAATAAGGTAAACTGAAGGTGCTTGAATTTTCTTTCCTCCCTCTTGGTGATGCAAAATCACAAATCCCTAGATGGAGGTTGAGAAATGCTTCATGGCAGCAGAGAAGTTAGATTAGACATGCAGAATCTTCCTATGACCAGATAAACAGTACAGTGTACTTTTTCTGGTCCCTGTATCATGAAGGTTCTACCTATAAGGAAAGACTGTGAAGCTGCTTCCACTGCTAAGGCACTCTAAAAGGGCTACAAATAAAAGATAAACATTTGTAAATCTAGCAGAAATATCTTTATACACATAGTGGTGAGAATGTGAAACTTGCTATTCAAAGAATTACTGGAGTGAAATGAGTGTATTTTCACCCAAGCCTCTGACTTAAAATGATTCTGCACCCTAGTCCTTGGAAATCTAGCAAACTTATCACCGTCAATGGGTGTCACTCACTGCCACAATGCTCCAATGTCTTAAAATGAGGAATTTCTCAGTTTTCCTTCAAGGTGCATCAACAATCTAAGGGATCCTTATCCACACAACACACTGGCTGGTATTACCCATTTCTCTTTGCTGCTTGGAATAAACCCACACCATGTCCACAGAGAAAGACAGGTAAACAGATCTACATGCAGTAGAAGGTACTGTTCCTGTATAGTTAGCATTGATGGAGCACAAAATCCACCCTTGGCCTCATTCATCTTCATGCCTGCAGCTCATCCTCACAGAAACCTCCAGTTTTGGCCATGCGTGCATTCCTGAGCTGCTGGCCATGCCTTCAACTTCCAAAACTCTGGAATTTCTTGGCACCCTTCTCCATCTTTCCATATTTGTAGCAGGAAGAACTCCATCTCATTCACAAATGCAGACTGATCCACAGTGGAGAAGCCAATCACAGATTTGGGGAGCCAGCTTTGTTAGATTCACAGAAGCCACCGAGTCATGTTAATTCACCATCCCATTCCTGTTAACCTCTCTGCTCTCAGTCTGCTACATTTTTCAACAAAGTTCAATAAACACCACATTACAACACATTCTGAATGGACATTCGAGTTTTCTGAACTCAATGCTGAATTTCACAGACAATTAGCATTTCTGGCATTTTTATTTCAGTTTTCTGCTATTTCATCCATATATCTTTGGTAATTTCAGGTAATTATTCTACTGTCTGTCTGCTGTCAAATTTTGTAATATTGAATCATCACCTAACTGCTGTCATCCATCCTGTTACAGACCTTTCCTTTTATTCTCCTTTCCTATTACCCCTTTCTCTGCATCTTAAAGCCTGCTTCTCTCTACCTTTTCCTCATTTTCATGAAAGGTTACCGACGTGAAATAGTGTCCTTTTCTCTCTCCAAACATGCCTCCTGAACATTTGCTGCAGTTTCCGTTTCGATCTTTATCATTAAACTCTCGGTCGTTTTCCCTAATTTCATCTTTGTCTTACAGTGTCAAATATGGTTTGATAACACTCTGGTAAGACGTAATTAAGGCACAAGTTAAGTAGAAGATGTTGTTGCTGACAACTGCGTATTATGAGGGTTAATGACATGGTAAAATCTTACCTTTGGGTTCCAAAATGTAAGTATCCACTGGGAGTTCCACTTTAACTCCTTCTGGCTACAGAAAGAAAGAATAAAGTGAGTTTGCTAAGGTCTGGTTTCTTCTAGGTTTAGACTGTCTGCTTAAGTTCCTTTGACAGATAAACGTGTCATTTGTAAGACCTTTCTCTATTGCCACCCTTTCTCCAATATACCTTCAATTATATGTGTGAGAGACTTTAAAGTTCACCATCACTTCAATATTCCCTTCAAAACCCATCTACTACGTAGCACAAGGGCAGCGGGAACACGTGGGTACCATTTTCTGTGGTTCCACCCAATGCTAACTGAGCAATATATCACCATTCCTTCATTGTCACTGGCTGGAAGTAATTCTGGCACTGCTGGATTATCCCTCTGCCCAATCACCGTTCCCCAATTTTCAAAAAATATGTTCTCAGGAACACTATCAAATGTTCAAGTTTCAAAATCCAGATTCTGAACAATCCAAAGTTCTGTGCCAGCTGTTCAATTCTATTTCAGATGTCTGACTTTAGGTGAAACTAAACTGTTACAATCACTTATATTCCTGGACCCTGGAGTTTAATTATATTGAACTTACCACCACTCGGAGGGGCTTTCTCACTCCGTCAGTCACAAATACATTCAAAACTGAGGCCTTGACTTCAATCGCGATTTCTCCAACTGTCAATGGAACTATAACATAAGGCACCACAGTGGATGATTTTGCAGGAATAGTGATTTTAGCAAGGTATCGCTTTGTTGGTTTTGCATTGCTGCACAAGTTCTCATTGTAAGGAAACTCCACACGAACCTGGAATTTAAAGAGCAACTAAAATGTAATAGCAGAAAATATATAAAAAAATAATTTCTTCTCAGTCTTCTTATGAAGGAGCACTAAGTAGTCAAAGACCCTCTTTTCAGATGTGGCATTAAATGAAGGTATCAGTTGCCCTTGACAAGGGACTCCCTGCCATTACTTTGAAGAAAAGCAGGACAGTTCTGGGACCAATATTGTGGCTTCAACCAACATCATTAAAGCAATTTATCTGTCCATTACCACTTTGCAATTTGTGGGATCTCACTGTGCACAAACAGGGTCCTGTGCTTTCTACACTTCAATGGTGACTAAACTTCAAACAATATATAATTGGCTGTGAAGCACATTGGGTTGTTCTGAGAGGTGGAAAGGTGAAGAACTCACATGTAATCAAATACAAAAATATTACATGATTTATAAAATTGTGGATATAGCAGCAGTAATAGTAGCTTAATGACAGATTATTGGTATTAAAAGAATTATTTCCAATTCATAATGACCTCAAGCAAGTAACAAACAAAGTGCTCTGGTGGCGGTTCATCAAAATGAAATCTGGGATCAGCAGGCGGTCCCTTAAGAAAAGATTTGTAGGATTGGCTGAGGAATGAAAGATAAAGTTCTGCAGCAGCTGCATACAGTGAATGTTGTAGAGGTGTGTCCACTGGCTGGAAAGAGGCAAAGCTTTGGGATCAGGGATCCACTATTTTAGCACTGCAGAGAAGAGGAATTGGTTCCCTCAAAGACTTGTGAATCTTTGAAATTCGCTAACCTGGATTCCATAGAAGAGTTCATTCCAGGCTAAAATAGCCATATTTTTGGAATACAATGGAATCAAAGATGGGAATCAGATAGAGTGGCTGCCAGACACCCAAGCTCAATCCAGATATCGGTTGTTGTCTGCATGGATTTTTCACGTTCTCTCTGCGATCACATGTTTTCCCTGGATTTCCTCCCACATTATAAAGACATGCTGGTTGGTAGGTTAATTGCCCACAGTAAATTGTCCTTATTGTGTAGGTGTGTGGTAGAATTTGTGGGGAGTTGATGAGACTGTGAGGACAAAATAAATGAGATTAATGTTGGATTAGTGTAAATGGGTGAATTCTGTGGGTCAAGGGCCTGTTTCCCTGGTGTATCCATGACTCTAAGATGCAGCTGAGGTAGAACTGGTTCAAACAGCTGTTTCGTTTGTTCTTATTTTATTAAGATGAGATGGGCATTGACTCTATTAAATTGTTGGCCTGAAATTTGCATAATAACATGGAATAATATGTGGCATTCAGGGTGAACTTCAAACTCAGTACTGGTGTTAGAAGCCAATACAACAGTCTTATAGTCCTGTTGTCCCTCAGCTGGTTCAAAGGACATGCAGTGTTGGCTCAATTTTACAAAAACTTTATACAGCACCTTTAAAGTTACAGAACACCTTGAGGAAACCAGCAAGCAGGGGTTCCATCATGCAAGCAACTACCCAGCAGCTGAGGGTTCCCTTACCTCTGACAGTGGCCCTTGAATCTAAGAACATCACCCAGAGCTACAGTACACAAGGTCCCAAGCACCGAATGGCTTCTGAACCCAGGTTCTTCAATGTTTGGTGGACTCCAAACATCTGGAGACTTGAGCCCAGTGACCTGAGGTCTTTACCCAGGGACACCAGCATCTAACTCTAATTTCCCCCAAAATACACAATGATTATATTAAAGAGGCAGTTTAATAAACAAACACAACATGTCTCAAAGCCCTTTATGGGCACTATATTACTTCTAAGATGTGGTCACTGTTGCAAGGTAGCAAACAATTTACACACAGCAAGCTCCCGCAAACAATACAAGAGCTCATCAGAACACCTGTTTCAGGGTGGCTGAAAGGCAATAATTGTTCAGGAAATTATAAGTAATTAAAATTATCAACTGTTCAGTACATTTTTCCCCTCTATCCTAATAGAAAGGTCTCACATCATTTCGAGTGTGTAATCCTGCAACTCATTGAACTTCCCAATTATTGACCTGTCACTTTTTTACTGAGACACTTTCTCATTATAGACTTAACCAGCTCTCAAGGAAACCTCTGATGCCAGATTTTCCTTTGCAGACTTTTATAAGCTTGCCTCCAATGGGATCTATATCTCTCTAATCTACTATGACTGGACTTTGTATGATTTTAAATACTATCAGATTCCCTCTCAATCTCCTTGGTTTCAAGGAAAACAAACCCAGCTTCTCCAACCTGTCTACATCACTAAAGTCCCTCATCCCTGGAATCAATGCACATTTTCTTCACACCTTTCCTAAAGTGCAGTGCTGAGAACTGTGCACAATACTCCAGTCGAGGCTGAACCAATCTTTTATGAAGGTTCATCATAACTTCCATGATCATTTACTCTGAGGCATCACCTGCTCTTTTAATGTTTTCTCAATCTGCCCTGCCAACTTTAACATTTCGTATACATACAACCCTAGACCTCTCAGTTTCCAACCCCTTTTTATAATTCTGCCCTTCAGTTTATATTTTCTCTCCTCATTCTTCCAACTGAAATAGAGTCACTAATGTAAATCTGACAGCTCTGTCGTTACAAGAAATGTTCTTGCACCCTTTCTTGAACATGGTTGTAACATTTGCCACCTTCCAATTCTCTGCTACCTCCCCCCACATGTATGAAAATTTGGAAGATTACGACTCCTGCTTTCTCTAGTCCTGTTTCCTTGAGCAACATGGGATGTAATTCAATAGGACCAAGTAAGTTTTCCCTCTCTAAACATAACTAGACCTTCTATGACATTTTAGCTCTATTGTACCTTATACCATCTCTCCAACTGTTAATATATCATCATTATTTTCCTCAACAAACCTTCAAAAATTTAATTATCCCAGTCTTGTTCAGAGCCTCTAAGCATACACCACTCCCTCTTTTCTTGAATAGTCCAATCCAGTCTCTTACAACCTGCTCATTATTTGTATGCCAGCAGGAGATGGCTGGATTCTCTTTTATGAGAACCGTTTTCCTATTTCCAAATTCCCACTCATTTTCCTTGTCACATCTCCTCTCAATTTAATGCATTTAGCACTTGAAGAATTTGTATGACATGCATCATGCACCCTCTTTGTGGTTTAAAGATATTCTCCACCTCACTTGCCTTCAAAAGAACCCTACATTTGTTCCCATACTGTTTCATGTGCCTAGCCTGCACCTGAAACATCTCATTAAAGATTTCCCACCTTTCTTGTCAATCTTTGGTGCCATTATTCTGGATAGATTTCCCCCTTATCTCATTGAAGTTGGCGTGTTCCACTTCATAAATTCTACTTTTAAGTTCTTCCTTTCCCTTCTCCACCACTAATCTAAACCTTATGATAATGATAATCACTCTGACCAAAATATTTTCCCTTGACATTTGATCCATTTGTCTCACCTCATTCCCTAACACAAAGATGGGATTTCTAGTAGCCTCTTAGAGTTATTCCAAGTAAAGAAGCCAAGCCACATTGCCAAACTTACTTGAATTCTAGTATTATGGTAATTGTAGAGGATTGCTCTAATTTCCACTTGTTCATTGCGCACAGCTGAGTATGGAAGTCGAAGGTCAATGAAAAACTGTTTCATTACTGTCAATTCATAGGGTTCGGCAATACACACTCCTGCAGGAAGAAAACAGTTAAAATTCAGAACAGGCATCCGACTAATTTTTGTAAAAACCATAACCCATCATGTTATATTTCACAGAGAAATTAAATTACTTCCAAAGCTGAAAAAGATGATAAATTTCATTTCCTTCACAGCTTATCCTGGTGTTTTGATAGAGTGACTCTCACGTTCCCATGAATAGATACTGTTATAAATTGACACTCTGCCATGATACACCACAAATCATCTCTAATTTGAAGTGGAAACCTTAACAATTGTGAGAGTGTTATGTTACGCAAATGACCATTCACACTTCTTCAAACTAGAGATGGTTGGTGAGGTTTGGTGGCATAATGGTCAGAAGTATGGACTAATCAAGAGCTCAAATCCAATCATGTTCATTGGGACGTTTCTATTAATTGATAAATTATATTTGGATTAAATAGCTAGTATCAGTTTTGGTGATAATGTACAAAATCCCTGATGATGAATTCTCTCAGCTGATGTATCATTGATAATTTTAGAAAAAATTACAGCTGAAAACATTACAAGTCCAGTTGAAAACTTGATGATTAGAATCTTCTTGATTACAAGACAGACCTCCTCTGATTCTCAATGATTTCCCACAACAGTGCACCTATGTCCTATCCAGATTGCTATTACCAAGAAAGTGTTCCTACCACTAACTCTGCCTCCCTTTCTGGCTTCTGCCTAAAACAAAAAACTCTGTCAATCCTTGCTTTCTTCTTTTTAGCAGCACATAAACCTTCCTTGACAGACAGTCATTTGTCTATCCCTTATTTTTGTTTTTAATTGTGACCCAGTGAAGTAATAGCATAAGAGTGATAATATTTATGAAAGCACCTATGATGTAATGTCGCTGCTATAATGGAACATTCTGCGAATACGTTACATTACAGCTGTCACTGCTTTAACATTTAAACGTGACGCTTTGACACAATCAGGTGTCCTGATAGAAATAAATGGATGAACCTACTTAGAAGGAACTATTTTCTTCCTGTGAATGATCTCATTGATAGATTGTAACAGTGCAAGAAAGTCCTGATCAAAAAAGGTTCATCAGATACCAGCACAAGTTAACCATTCCCTTTTTCCTTGAGCCATTCTGCCCTTTGTCATTTCACCTCTCGTGTCTTCTAGCCTCTTATTTCCATTTTCCCTGCATTTTGAAGTTTGTTTTATCTCTAACTTTTCCCAGTCCTGATGAAAGGTCCTCATCCAAAACATTTTTTTTTCTCTTTCCATAGATGTTGCCTGGCCTACTAAATATTTCCAGCATTTTCTGTTTCCATTTCAGATTTTCAGTCTCTAGAATATTTTATTTTTAGATAAATTGAACCTGCATTTTTATATCCTTTGCCCTTTCAGACTACACTCCAATGGCATTGCAGAATTATATCAATGATCAGCACATTTTCACTCTCCAGTCAAAGTAAACAGGTGAAGACAATTTTCTTTTGTCTTTAAATGCTCTGGTTGTTCCACATCTCCACTCCCACAACTTCCAGGTGTGAAAAGAAAGAGATTACTAATATTTGATCAAAGCCTTGCCTATTGGTGACTTTAATATGTTCTGTAGCAATTGATTTCAACATTCTTGTAATCCATAAACATCTTACCTTCTGTCAGACTCACACTGACAGCTTGTATTTCCCAGGTAGTGATCGAGTCTTTAACATGTTGAACTATGTCCTTTGATGCAAGGCTGTTTAAATAAAAAAGAAGTCAGTTAAACTCATTTCGACACATACTGTCAACCTCCTGCTTTCTGCAGTTAACAGCACCTCTTTGTTGTGAAGAATTTAAATGAGAACTTGCTAAATTGAACCTTTGGACACAATAGTCTTATTCCTCTAAATGTCACTACCTGCAGCTGTTACCTATTTAGTCATGGAAAGCATCAATGACTAATCTAAACATTAATCAGCATCTTCAGGAACTATCCACAGTCTAATCATAGTATGTCATATGAGGGTCAGTGTACCTTTACAAACTGGGTATGCTGTGATTTTTGATATGTTGGTGTAACAGCCGCTAACTTCAGTTCAGAGTTGACTACCATCAATAAAGGATCTTTTGTTTGAAACTACCTCCACTATTGGCCGAAGGAATGAGTGATACCAATGAGCCTACAGGTATGGCACAGAAACTTCTTGGACAGTTGGCTAGGTTTTTTTTGCTTTTTACTGAATCTCATTTTGATAATATGTTACAGTGTAATTCAGTTCTGTTATTCCCACAATACTGAATTATTTACATGCCAGTAAAATCACTTCATTTGAAATTGTTTCCTGCATAACAGGTTTTTCGTGAATATGCATTCCCAAGCTTTGCATCTGCTGCTAAGACTAGTGCTGTGTCAGCGATGATCCAGTGAGGAGCCCTCCTCCTTCTCAGTCAGAATGTTGTGGGTTCAAGTACTGCTCCAGAAAGTTAGGTGTAAATAGGTACATCTGCCCTCATGGTATTATTCCGACAAAAAAACAAGGAAGCTTTCCCAAAATCCATCAGTGATTTCCTTGTTGCTGTTTGCTGGAGATACAATGGGCAAAATATCTCCTGTGTTTCTTAATTTGCAAATTTAATTATATGAACTACATTCCAGTTAAATACTGACAAAAAAACCTTCATTGGATACAACTCTTGGCAACATCCTGAGAGAATTTTATTAATTAGTGCAGTATAAATAACAAGCATTCATTAAAATGTGTAGGATTTAAGGATAAATACCCATTTCTGCCACGGGTTTTTGGAAGAGAAATCGTCTGCCATAGCCAGCTTTCTGGGAAGTTAGTCCTGGCTGTTATGTCCTCATAAGGAACGTAATATTCATCATCAGCACCTGAGGAAAAAGACTAAATTCTGGAATTGGACATAATTTTACCTTGGTGAAAAAGAATAAAACATTGAAAGCTAAGAAATTGCATTTTCTACTCAGAATGGGAACATGACACACCAAATTCACCATTGACCATCAAGCGATGTTTGTGTTTCTGAAGCCAATTTAACCTTTTACAAGGTCATAAACAATGCTTAAGTCTTCATGGTATGATGGATTGTAACATGTACATTGTCTTAACAAATAAGAGAAGCCATTTCAACTTTAATATTTTGCTCTGACAAAAGCAAAATTGTGAATTTCTGGCATTCTGGCTTCCCAGCAAAACACATAAATTGTGTTTTCAGAACAAATGATAACCTTGACACAACCCACACACCTCCACCCCATCACCTGACCCTCCAGCAATATGCTACGTATATGCTCCTAGGAGCCTGCAACACTGGCCTAGAGTTGGAACAGCAGGTGCAGGTAGTGGCCAGTCAGTACCATCTAAAGTATCTCACACACAACCAATTGCCAAAGTTCAATGACTTTAACAGAACAGGCAAGTTAAGAAGAGATGGGAATATTGACCAAGCATTTGCTGACAGTGACTATAACTTATAACCATCTTCCTTCTCACTATGGGTGCCTTGTGTTAATTATGATTAAGTCCACAACAATCCATTAGATCAACTAGATCTAAAGTTGTACCTGTGAATGCTCTCACTCACCTCTTCCTCAACCTTCTTTTGATGGAGTTCCATCTGCAGCCTCTGCCAAGTCCTGAGACTTTCTCATTGAAAAGAGAAGCCATTTCAACTTTTAGATTTTGCTCTAAGAAAATAATTTGTATATCCCTTCCCTTTATTCCTCAGCTTCCAGGAGCAGCAAAAAGTAGACCAAATGAACCAATGAGAAACCAACTTCACTCTAAGGGCAGCAGAGAAGGAGTGGGAGAGCCAATGGCAAATTGACACTTGCACACTTCTAAAGTCTAAATAACAAACTTAACATGGGTACACTGGAGAAAAAGCAAAAACAAAATCATCAGAACAGAGAGGAAAGATTGAACAGACAGGGGCAAACTTCTTCAGAAAAAAGGATGAGGACGACTAATTGATGCTTTACAATTAAAACTGCTTTGAGTCATGGTAACCACAAAACTAACATATTTTGCGAAAATCCATCTAAATCACTAAAGTCCTTCTGGGAAAGAAATTTGTCATCCTTGCCCGATCTGACATTTTTAGGATCACAGACCCACAACAGTATAGCTGACTTGAAACTGAAATGGACAGGTCAAGTGCATTTTGAGATTGACAATAAGTGCTGGCCTTTCAAACAAAAACCACATCCAGTATATTAATTAAAAAGGAATTGTGAAGGAGCATGCCTGGTTGGATGCAGAGAACCATCAAAAATACAAAATGGGAAAAACAGAAAATGCTGGAAACACTCAGCAGGTCAGGTGGCATCTATGGAAAGAGAAACAGTTAACGTTTCAGGCCCAGAACACTTCATCAGAACAACACTCTGATAAGTCGCATCTTTCCACAGATGTTACCTGCTCTGCTGATTGGTTCCAGCATTTCCCATTTTTATTTTAGATTTCCAGCATCTGCTGTTTTTTTTTTGATATTCCATTACTGATTTTCAGCAACAATCTGGAAGGGTGGTAAAGAAAAATCTCAAACCTGAATCCAACCTGGATCAAACTGGTCTCAGGTAAGCAGACCAGAACTGCATACAGTACTCCAGGTGTGGCCTCACCAGTACCCTGTACAGTTGCAGCATAACCTCGCCTCTCTTAAATTCAATCCCTCTAGCAATGAAGACCATCATTTCATTTGCCTTCTTGATAACTTGTTGCACCTGCAAACTATCTTTTTGTGATTCATGCACAAGCACTCCCAACTCCCTCTGCACAACAGCATGCTGCAATCTTTCACCATTTAAACAATAATCTGATCTATTTTTCCTTCCAAAGTGGATGACCTCGCATTTAGCAGCATTATACTCCATCTGCCAGACCTTTGCCCACTCACTCAACCTATCTATATCTCTCTGCAGACTCTCTGCATCCTCTGCACAATTTGCTTTTCCACTCAGTTTAGTGTCATCAGCAAACTTAGATACGCTACACTTGGTCCCCTCTTCCAAATCGTTGATATATATCATGAACAGTTGCGGGCCCCGCACCGACCCCTGCGGCACCCCGCTCACCACTGATTGTCAACCAGAGAAATATCCATTATTCCCAACTCTGCCTTCTATTGGTTAACCAATCCTCTATCTATGCTAATACATTACCCCCAACTGCATGCACTCTTATCTTATGGATGTCTTTTATGTGGCACCTTATTAAAAGCCTTCTGGAGATCCAAGTATGCAACATCCACCTGCTCCCCTCTATCCACTGCACCCATTATATCCTCAAAGAACTCCAGTAAGCTTGTCAAACAGGACCCGCCATTCCTGAATCCATGCTGTGTCTGCCTGATGGAACCACTTCTATCCAGATGTCTTGCAATTTCTTCCTTAATGACAGCTTCATGCATTTTCCTGACTACAGACATTAAGTTAACTGGCCTATAGTTGCCTATGTCCTTTTTTAAACAGTGGCGTGGCACTCACTGTCTTTCAATCCGCCAGGACCTGCCCACAGTCCAGAGAATTTTGGTAAATTGTCACAAATGACTCTTCTATAATTTCTTCCATTTCTTTCAGTACTCTGGGATGCATCCCATCAGGACCAGGGGACTTGTCTACCTGTCCACCCACTAGTTTGCTAAAACTTCTAAATTTTAAAATATTATAAAGTATTTTGCACTGTACTTTTATTTCAAATGGGATGTTCCCCTCGAGAGAGAGAAAAAAATGCTTACTTCGAGCTAAACTCATCGTGCTTCTTTGAAGCTGCTCCTTATATTGGTGAACATGCTCGCAACATTCTGTGAAGGCATCTGCACATGCTTTTCCGAGTTTTATTTGTCTCCGTCTTTTACTACAGCTAAAATGCATGAAGTTCTCCTTCATTCCGGCATCACAACACTGACGCAGAACTTTGTCTGTGAACTTCTTCACTGAAATAAAAAGCAAAATTTACAATAAAAGACTTTAAATATTTAAACTGTAAACGAAAGGCAGAGGCTGTGAAATAGCATGGAGAATCTAAGGGGGCTGTCACATGAGGAAATACTAAGCCGAGTGGGCCTGGTTTCTCTGGGGTTTACAAGAATGACAGGTGAGCACAATATGACTTGTAATACTTTGGGTGTCTTCACAGGATGGATTCTGCAAGGATGCTGCCCCTGGTCAGGAATGTAGATCCATGGGGGCACAACATCAGGGTAAACAGTCAGTCACTTTTTTTTTCTTTTTTGTAATTCTCAGTAAAAATGAGCTATGGAATTTGAGTCAATTATGGAAATAAGAATATTGAAGCTTGGGACAGATACATTTTTGGATACAGGGAATCACAGTTTATGGGGACTGGATATGAGGGTGAAGTTGGTGTAAATCTGATCAGATGTGATCTCATCAAAAGATGCTCCAGTGTTAAGAGACCTTATGGCCTACTCCTGCTCATATTTGGTACATTCCTTCATGGCTTTGCTGGCAATAAGTATTTTTTAAAATATATTTATTTTTTCAAGACTTTTTAAATTTTTTTTAAGCTTTGCTGCAAGGCCAGCATTTCTTGTCATAGAGTACAACAGCGCAGAAACAGGCCCTTTGGCCCATCTAGTCCATGCTGACCTGACCTTCTGCCGAGTCGCATCTATCTGCACCATATCCCTCCAAACCCCTCCCATCCATGTACCTATCCAAACTTCTCTTAAATGTGACAATTTCACCCACACCTACCACTTCTGCTGGCAACTCATTCCACACTCGCACCACCCTCCAAATGAAGAAGTTCCCCCTCAGATTCCCCTTATATATATTTCACCTTGTTCACTAAACCCCCGTTCTCTAGTTCCAGTCTCACCCAACTTTAGTGGAAAAAGCCTGTATGCATTCACCCTATCTATACCCCTCATAATTTTGTATACCTCGATAAGTTCTCCCCTCATTCTCCTGTGCTCCAAGGAATAAAATCCTAACCTATTCAACCTTTCCCTATAACTCAGGTCCTCATCCTTGTAAATTTTCTCTGCAGCTTTTCAAACTTATTGATATCTTTTCTGTATGTAGCTGACCAGACCTGCACACAATACTCTAAATTCAGCATCACCAACACCTTGTACAACTTCAACAAAACATCCCAACTTCTGTAGTCAATGCCCTGATTTATGAAGGCCAAAGCGCCAAAAGCTTTTTTTACAACCATATCTAATTGTGACACCGCTTTCAAGGAACTATGGATCTGTATTCCCAGGTCCCTTTGTTCTACCACACACCTCAGAGCCCTGCCATTTGCTGTGTAAGTCTTACCCTGGTTTGTCCTCCCAAAGTTCAACACCTCACATTTGTCTGCATTAAATTCCATCTGCCATTTTTCAGCCCATTTTCCTGGATGGTCAAGGTCATGCTGCAAGCTTTGATAGCCTTCCTCACTGTCCACTATGCCCCCAATCTTGGTGTCATCCTCAAATTTGCTGATCCAGTTTACCACATTATCATCTAAATCATTAACAAAGATGAAAAACAACAATGGACACAGCACCGATCACTGTGGCACACCACTAGTCAAAGGCCTCCAGTCAGAAAGACAACCATCTACAACCAATCTCTAGCTTCTCCCACTAAGCTAATATTGAATCTAATTGGCTACTTCATCCTGAATGCCAAGCAACTTAACCTTCTGGAGTAGCCTCTCATGCAGGACTTTGTTGAAGGCCTTGCTAAAGTCCATGTAGACGATGTCCACTGACTTTCCCTCATCGACCTTCTTGGTAACCTCCTTGAAGCAATCTGTAAAATTGGTTAGACATGGCCTACCACACACAAAGCCATGTTGACTGTCCCTAATCAGGTCCTGTCTATGCAAATACTTATATATCCTGTCCCTTAGAGTACCTTCCAATAATTTACCCATGACTGACGTCAGGTTCACTAGCCTATAATTTCCCAGTTTATTCTTAGAGCCTTCTTGAACAATGGAATAACATTAACAGTCCTCCGGCACCTCACCCATTGTCATGGTTCCGAGTGTTGGCCCTTGATTCGGCTCCATTGATGGTGCCTCGTTGTGCAGAACATGGAGTCCATGCACTACTAATCACATAACGACACACACCTGAGCCTCATCAGGAGACTAGCATAAAAGCCCTGGTTTCACTAGCACTAGTTGCCAGAGTATTGGTCAACTTTTGTGTATACTTTGTCTCCTGGCTGCTTAGAGTTGTCAACTCTAGAACAGTCCCGGTTTCACTGTTCCTCTTAGGATATCTAGCTTTCGTGTTAGGACCCCACCTCAAAGCCCCAAGGCAAGATTCCTTCTGGTTGCTGCCTGCGTTTGGTTCTGAGGAAGCATCCCGACTCCAGTCTTGTACCAGTGTGCCACATTTGGGTTCACTGCGAGCTTGCTCTTCGTTTGACATTATGACACCCATGGCTAAGGATGTTTGAAATATCTCTGCCAGGGCCCCTGCAATTTCTGCACTAGCCTCCCACAAAGTCCGAGGGGACACCTTGTTTGCCCTGGGGATTTATCCACTTTCATTTCCCTCAAAACAGCCAGCAGCTCCTCCATAATCTGGATACAGTCAATGACCTCACAACTCTTTTGACTTGGTTCTATAGTCGCTGTGTCTGTCTCCAGAATAAATATGGATGCAAAAAATTCATTTAGATCTTCCCCCATTTCTTTTGGCTCCATGCACAGATGATCATGATGATCTTCAAGAGGACTAATTTTGTCCCTTGCTACCCTTTTGCTCTTGATATAGCTATAGAAGCCCTTCGGATTCTCTTTCACCTTGTCTGCCAGAGCAACCTCATGTCCTCTTTTTGCCCTCCAGATTTCTCTCTTAAGTGTTCTCTTGCATTTCTACACTCCCTCATTTGATCCTAACTGCCTATACCTTATATAGGGCCTCAATATCCCTCGATAACCATGGTTCCCTGAACCAGTTAGCCTTGCCTTTTATTCTAACAGGAACATACAGATTCTGTACTCTCAATATTTCACTTTTGAAAGCCTCTCACTTTCCAAGCATACTTTTGCTGGAAAACAGCCTATCCCCAATCCACGCCTGCCAGATCCCTTCTGACGCCATCAAAATTGGCCTTACTCCTGTTTAGAATCTCAACCGTAGGACCAATCCTATCCTTCTCCATAATTATCTTGAGACTAATGGAAATATGATCACTAGATCCAAAGTGTTCCCCAACACACACTTCTGTCACCTGCCCTGGCTCATTCCATAAGAGGAGATCCAGTATTGTACTGTCTCGAGTTGGGACCTCAACATATTGATTTTAGAAACTTTCCTGAACACATTTGACAAATTCTATCCCATCCAATCCCTTTACAGCATAAGAATCCCTGTCAATATGTGGAAAGTTAAAATCACCTACTATCATAACCTTATTTTTCTTGCAACTGTTTGTTATCTCTCTACAAATTTATTCTTCTAAATCCCGCTGACTATTAGGATGTCCACATTATAGTCCCATTAATGTGGTCATCCCTTTCTTATTCCTTAGTTCCACCCATATTGCCTCAGTAGACAAGCCCTCCTGTACGTCCTCTCTGAGCACAGCTGTGACATTTTTCCTGACGAGTAATGCCATCCCTCCCACTTCAATACCTTCGTCTCTATCATGTCTAAAACATCGGAACCCCGGAACACTGAGCTGCCAGTCCTGCCCCTCCTGCAACAAAGTCTCACTGATGGCTACTAAATAATCGTAATGCCACGTGCCAATCCACGTTCTGAGTTCATCTGCCTTAGGTACAATACTCCTCTCATTGAAATAGTTACATCTCAGAACATTGGTCCCACCATGCTCACCAACCTGTTGACTTCTGTCTTTGCTTGTAGGCTTAACATCTACTTTCCCCTCAACTTTTCTACTTTGTCCATCCTTAAATATACCTGAGCAAATGGTGGTGAACCACCCTTTTGAAACATCACAGTACTACTCATGACGATACTCCTACGGAGTTCTCAGGGAGGGAATTTGAGGATTTAGACCAGTGATGAAGAAAGGCCAGCAGCATATTTCCAAATCAGGATACAAGTCCTTCCCAGGTTACCATGCCTGACTCATGGACGGTCCGTACTTACGAACGAGTATTTGGGAGACCAATGGAAAGGATAGGGATGGCTTTGCCGGCTGCTGCAGGCATCTTCTGCCAAGTAGGAATGGGGCATTTCCGGGTGCCTTCTCTCCCCACCATCACATTACCATTCCCTACACTTCCCAAGCTGTAACATTCAGCGGCTGGGTCAGGCCAAGCAGAGCTAGGAGCACTGCTCCCATGCCTGCTCGCTCCCCCATCACAGCTGTTTCTGTGGTCCTCTCCCACACAACATTATTGTTCATCTCTGTCTTATGAACAAACACTTCTCAGGAACGGAGCCTTGTCATAAACAGGGCACTGCCTGTACTTTATGACTTGGAGAAGTTCCTGTTTTATTGCCTTTGGTGGCTTTGGCCTTCTTGGTGGTGGAGACTGTGGGTTTAGGAGGTGCTACTGGAGTAGTCTAGGGAAGTAACTGCAGTGCATTTTGTAGATAGTATACACTGCAGCCACTGTACACCTGTGGTGGAGGAACCAAATGATTAGAATGGATAATGGGGTGCCAACAAAACAAGCTGTTTTGTCCTGGATGGTGGCAAACTTCTTATGAATTGTTGGAACAGCACTCATCCAAAAAAGTGGAGTTTTCCATCATGTTCCTGACTTTGTGCCTTGAGAGTGCTGGATTAGGGTTCAAAGGTAAAACTAACCAACAAGAAGTAGACAGCATGCAGCTGATGCTAACATGTTTCTTCAGGCGTCAAAATACAACCTATCACAGACATTCTCTGTGTTGTCTCTATCCTTCTATGCAACTTAAGATATGATATCTTCTCACTTGTCCACAGGTTAGACTCTCTCTCGTTGGAGACACTTAATGTTTCCTATTTTTGTGGTGCAATATTACTTGCCACTCATCAGCCGGTTCCTGAACTTACCCATGGATGAACAAATAAAGCAGGACCTCTAAAGCAGCTATCAGTCTCTCATACGTTCCACCAGTACTCAGGGTATTATAGAACAGTTTTCAAAAGGACTGCTGCCTCATTTTGCAAGCAAATTCCACCCTCCCTTTAAGTTGCACCAACCAAGCATGGCATCCTAAAGTAGCCAATGAACAGTAAAACTAACCCTTGATTGAATGAAGTTTCAATGAAGTGAGAATAGAAATGAAACAAGAAATAAATAACTAAAGACAGAAAAATTGTTCCTTCCGGTTGCAATGAACAGACCTGGGATGTTGTATCTCACAATAAAACCTGAATTCAGAATTAAGCACGTTTCTTTCCTTTAAATGTTAATTATTATTTTAAAACTCACTTCTATAGTATAACATCTTGATTGGATTACCAGGAAAAGAAAAAAAACTCCTATCAAAACAATCCCGACATTTGCAAAGTATTTCTGAAATTGAAAGTACATACATTTCTCTGCCTTGGCCTCCCCCAAATTTGCTGCACGACGCTTGCGTTGTTTTGGCTGTTTACACTTCAGCTCTGCAATAAATATTTGAAACAAACATATGTGAATGTTACTTTGCAGCCCTGTTGATTCACATGTGTCAAGCAGAACTGAATTTTACAAACACAGATGCACTAATTAAATGTACTCATTTTCCAACTAGTCTATGGGAAATATTAGGATTCAAATATAAAACTAACCAACAAGAAGTAGACAGCATGCAGCTGTTGCTAATATGTTTCTTCAGACATCAAAATAGAATCTTGAGAATGTGAAGCAAACTTAAAATCCATAAATTGAAGACTGAAACAGTTGGTAGCAGGATCGATAATTTACAAATGACGAAATAGCAAAAGATAGACGTCATTTCTATGGTACCTTCAGTCTCCCAAAACATTTTACTTCTGAAGTTGGCCTCTACAAACAGCAATTGATAATCATCAATGTTTTATTTTTGAATAATAGATATTATTCCAAGAAAACAGGGAGGACTCCCAAGTTTTACTTCAAACTAATGTAATTGGATCTTTTACATCCAGCTGAGGGAGCAGTCAGAGTTTAATATCCAATTCAAAATTGATATCTCCCACATCACTACATTAGAGTGTAAATGAGATCTGAAACAAGGCCTAAAAATTGATCCTTGAGAGACACTGTGGATAACAATTACAGGATATTACATAAACCATCACCTGCTCCGATCTCCAAACAAGCAACCATCATAAATAAAAAATTAATAACAACACAACATTCACTTCATGAAAAGTTAATTCAAAACTGAGTGCTTCCAGAAACCAGTACCTGTTCTTGTTTCGGTCTTGACGTCAGTGCTCGTTACAAAGGCTAATCCTGCATCTGAGAAAACACCAGTGATATTTCTACCACCTCCAGCAGTGCAACCAATATCACTTTTCTCCACCACACTCCAGATCTGTGTAAAATACACACACACAAAGCATGTGAACTAAACTGAAAGTGTGATGCTGAAGTACACTAAATTCAGTTAGCAGGTTAAGAATTCTGTAGAAATACCAGAGGCAAATGTATAGCCACCTGCTGTCACTGCCTTCCAAGGTGATGTTTAAGTAATGCTCCCAAGATAGAGTTGATAATGGATACATTACTGACCTAACATGTTAATGATCTAACTTGGGCTGATAATGTTCAGCCAGGGGTTCAAATCCTACCAATGGATCTGCAAAATCTAAAACTATTCAATTAAATCTGGACTAAAAAGGTATCATTGGGTAATGGTGAACATAAAACTGATGGATTGCCATGTTAGAGATACAAGAACACAAGAAAGGAGTCAGAGTAGACCATCCAGCCCGTTGAGTCTGCTCTGCCTTTCATCAGGATTATGGCTGATCTTCTACTGCAGCACTATTTTCTAGCACAATCCCCTTGTCATTTAAATCCAGAGATCTCTGTTTTGAATGAATGACTCAGAGATTTCACAGTCCTCCAGGGTAAAGAATTACAAAGGTTCACCACTCTTTGAGTGCAGAAATTTCTCACTGAATTCCAAAATAGCCTACTCATTATTCCCAAACTATGTTCCCATTCCTGGACACCTTAATCAAAGAAAATATTCTCATTGCATCTTGCTTGTCAAATTCTTAATTTTCAATAAGATCCCTCATTCTTCTGAACTGCATAAAATATAGTCCAAATTTACTCAATCTCTCCTCATGCAACAATCCTGCCAGTCCTGGAACCAGCTTAATGAATCTTCACTGCACTTTCTCTATGGAAAATATATTCTTCCTTAGGTAAGAAGATCAAAATCATACACCTTGCACCAGCTGCATCTTCACAAAGGCTCGATCCCTTGCAATTGTACATCTGTTTACATAATAAAGGCTTAAATATCATTTGCTTTTAATCGCCTGCCACACCTCCTTGCTGGCCTTCAGTAACTTCACAGTTAAATCCTTTTGATCATCAATGTTACTCAATCTCTCGTCGTTTAACAAATACTCTGCTTTTCAGTTCTGCGCACCAAAGTAGATAACCTTGCATTTTTCCACAGTATATTCTATCTGCCATGTTCTCACCCACTCAATAAACTTGTCCCTATCCACTTGACGATCCTTCATATCCTCCTCCCAGTCATTAAAGCCAACCTGAGAAGGATCCATTTATTCCACTCTGCTTTGGGACGATCACAAATTCTCAATCTTTGTCAGTGTATTACTTTGATTCCACATGCTCCAACCTTGTTAACCAATCTCCTTTTTGAGACTTCATCGAGAGCCTTCTCAAAAAGAAAATCAAAATATATGACATCCACTGGTTTCACCTTATTTATTCTATGAGTCACATCCTCAATGAATTTCAGTAGATTGGTTAAATGTGATTTTCCTTTGATAAATCCGTGAATAGACCCTACTCAATTGTATTATCCTTTGCAAGCTGTTCTCTTATTGCAACCTTCATTATAGATTCCAGTATTTTCCCTCGCAATAATGTTAGGCTAATGTATGGAGTAACTGTTTTCTTACTCCCTCCTTTCATAAATATTGAATTCAGATTTGCTATTCATCAATCCACAGGAAAAAAATCCAGAATATATGGAACCCTGGAAGGTGACAACCAAAGCATCCACTCTCCCGAAATCCACCTCCTTCAAAATACTAGGATGTAGGTCATTGGGTCCTTGGGATTTATCACCTTTCAAGTTCAACAACTCCTCAAGTACTACTTTTTAATTAATACTTAGTTACTTCAGTTCCTTATTCTTGATTGTCTAATATATCTGACAGGTTTCCAATGACAATGTCCTTGAAGACAGTGGAAAAATTAATCATTTAATTTCCTTTCCACTTTCTTATTCTCCATTCATAATTTGCCAGACAACTCTCATTTTCCATCTTGCCTTTCTTAATCAATTTCTTGGTCACCTTTTGCATTTAATCCCATCTTTAACTTTCTTCTTGTCAGCCACAGATGAATCACTTTTCCTATTAGATTTTTGTACCTTCAGGAAATATTTTCTTAAATTCTAGTCATTTACTGTATATCATTAGGTTTCTCAATGCACTTGCCCAGTCAATTAAATCTGATTTACTGGCTGTCGACCTAATCTATAAGTAAGCCGAGACCCACTCCAATGTGGTTAACCATTAGCTGCCACTGAAATAGCTCGGTAAACCATGCTATTGAGAGGTAATTAGGGATAAGCCCCGCAACATCTACATAATAAAAAAAATGTTCATAATAGAACAATGTAGTTATGCAGGTTCAGCATTAGTTAGTTAGTTCAGTTGGTTTAGCTTTTTGTCATATGCACCGGGGTGCAATGAAATTCCTTGCTCGCATGAAGCTCACAGAGTAAACAGTGCACATGGTGATAATAAATACCACAATAAATACAACAGCAAGAACAAAACAGCAGACTGATGCCACGAGTGAAGTGCAGGTATGAAGTAGTGCAAAAAGAAATGCTACAGTGACAAAGACAGAATATGGATAAAATGGGGTAGGATTAAGAATATGAGATCGTCACAGCACCACTGGGAAGAGGATGTGAAAGAGCTGATTGGTTCAAAAGCTTGATAGCAGTGGGGAAGAAGCAGTTCTGTCTGGATATCCTGGCTTTCAAATATCTTCTCCCAGAACGTAGAAGAGAGAAAAGGGAATTGCCAGGGTGGCAGGCATCCTTTATGATACTATTAGCCTCCCTGAAACAATGAACCATGAAAATGGACTGGATGGAAGGAAGTGATGAGCCTGTAACGGACTGGGCTGTGTTTCCCACTCTTTGCAGGTTCTGTCGGTCTAGAGCAGAGCAGTTGCCATATCAGGCTGAGATGCAACCTGTCAGGATATTTTCTCTGGTGCATCTGGAGAACTTCTGATCCTAAATCACTATCAATGATACATTCAAAGAACTATATTTGAGTGATATTCCAATGTTAAGCCATCATTGTGCATTTGACTGTTAGAAATTTAAGATATTTGATGTTTTTTTATTTATGCACTTCTTCCTATGTAAAGTGTGGAATTATTTTGATTGAATAAAACATTCATCATACTTCTTACCTCACATATTTAAAGGCAAAATATGTAAATAAAGTTTTTTTCTGATTCTAACAGTTTCATTTGTAGAAGTATAAACAGAAAAGTATTAATATTAAAATTATTCTTCTCTTCAGGATCTTATAATATGGAAAAAGCATACCAACAAAGAATTAACCTCTGATGTGTGAAACTGGCTGCTGTATTGGGTTTTCACAGAATAATGCACAGGAGGTAGCAATTTGGCCCATTGTAACCAAAAACGAGCGAAGCAGACTTATTGCATTCCCCAGTTTAGTCCAAAGTTCAGCAGGTTAATGATTAATTACTACCACTACTTCATTCTTACCTAGTTTCCTGTCCTTCTTAAATGTCATGTACTCTTCAATATTCAGATCTTAATATTTGTCATCTTGCAGCCATGGGTAACAGATCATACTTAACTGTACTCAATCACTCACACTGCACTTTGAAAAAGGTTTTCTTCTGGCTGTACGAGGAACCTAACACAAATCCCTGCCCTTCCTGCTGCTTTGGACTGATGTGTCAAGAAACTGATGCAAACCCCTGCCTCCCAACTGTTATTCACCAGTGTGCTGGAAGTCTGACATGATACCTGCCCTCCTGATTGCTGTGTTCTGTTGTGTTAGTGATCCGCGTTCTAGAATCTGGCAAACCCCTACTCTCTCACAAAGACTGCTCCTGAGGACTGATGTCAGACAAAGTGTCCTTCACCTGAAATATTAGCTCTGTTTCTCTTTCTGCAGATGTTACCTGACCAGCTGAGGGTTTCCAGCATTTTCTGTTTTATTTCAGATTTCCAGCTCCTGCAGTTTTTTTGATTTTCATTTACTGGAGGAGGCAGTTTGCCTTTATAAGGTCAAGTTGGGTAGGTTAGGCCTACATCTATTGGAGCTTAGAAAAGCGAGAGGTGACTTGACTGAAACACCTTTGATATTCCTGCTCTAGGTAGTCCATGTTCCTGAAACATAAAGGAGAGTGGGATCACCACTGCCTGATATACATTTAGCATACTGCCAGGTTTGAGCCATTCATCTTTAAAGAATCTTTCCCTCAGCTGACAAGACAGCATTGGAGACAGTGGTGAATTTCATCATTCCTCTGCTGTGAGGTGACTCCTAAAACATGAAAAGTGATCTGGATTTTCCATGGTATCATCACATATCTTTAGTGTTTGGGTTGATATTATAAGAGTGGGGTCCAGTTTGGCAGAGCACCTTTGTCATATGCGCATTCAGTGTATGGTTCATTTGCTGAAGCACTTCAATGAGTGAGTTAGTACCGCTCTTCATATTACCTATCTAAGACATCTAAGACAGAGATGAGGCATTTTTTTTACTCTCAAAGAGGCCTGCATCTATGGAACTCCCTTCCTTAAAGAGCAGTGGAAGCAGGGCTTTGGAATATTTTGAAGGCAAAGATAGATAGATTCTTGATAAGGTTAATAAAGGGAAATGGGAATATAGCATTAAGGTTACAATCAGCTCAGCCATGAACCAATTAAATAGCTCAGCTGACATGAAGAGATGAGTTACATATTCCTGCTTGTAATTCTAATAATTGTATGATCAAGTGCTCCTCTGGTCTGGCCTGAGTGGTAAAGAGCAAAATTATCCAGAATACTAATCCCTGATTTACTTCTATCTTTGTAATTTTGTCTCTCCAAGAAAATCACACCGCTACTTGGACAGAAGTCTTCAGGTATTTGGTTTGCATAGTCGCGGTACCACGTCATAGAGCAGCTGATCTTTTGCTGTCTTTCAGGCACATACTTGTCAGACATTACAGATACAAAGCTGATCTATAAATGAAGTAAAGGTGAATTCATGTTTTGGGGAGCAGTCATTGCAAGAATATTAAATTTTTCACATACCAACAAGCAGTCAGCCAATTCTAAATTCCAGCATCAATTATTACTCCAAGATATTGTTTGTTTGAAAATCAAGACCAACAAAATTACAAATTCCAATAAATCTTCCTTTCTGACCTTATGTATTTTTTCATCCAGCTGTCAATCTGACCAGACAAGTCATACATAACGGCTTGCCTTCCGCACCCCCCTCAGCCCCCACCACCTCAAACATCTCAATCCTAGCTGCCCACTCCCCATTGCGACACTCTCCACTTCTGTCCCACTGATGGTTCTTTCTATTGAAGGCCTTTCTCTGTTACCTCAGAAGGTAAGTAAATAACAATTAACTTATAGAAATATTCTTTCAAATAAATCATTGGAAACTGTTACACAAATTACAAAAGTATTTCCCTGGTATAACTGTCAAGTACAATTTCAGGATATAAACATACAGAAAAGTTTGAGCTTTTCTTACCTTACTCTGTGTTATCTTATTCTTCTTACTCAGTGCAAATACTGCTTTATCAACAGCAACAAGTCCGACCCTTGCTCCAGGATCCCCTGACACTTTCAGTATGAACCCGTCTCCAGGACTATATACTTTCATCTCATCAGCAGAAACCTTCAGCTGGGAAGAAATGTCACAAAACCACATTGTCACAAGTGCCAGGTTACTGCTGAACCAAGAATTACTGCTTGCTGCCAATACATTTGGCTCTGTTTGCTAAAATTATATCCCCAGAAATTGTGATTGGGGCAAAGTGACAACACTCAATGAATGCTGACTTCAAAGCCATTTCCACACTTACAGCAATATCCGACACATCCTACTGAAAAGACAGGCAGGTAGGCAGAGGGAGTTGGGTGGCTCTGTTGTTAAAAAATAAAATCAAATCCTTAGCAAGAAGTGACAGGATCAGAAGATGTAAAATCCTTGTGGGTAGAGTTAAGAAACTGCAAGGGTAAAATGACCCTGATGGGAGTTATGTACAGGCCTCCGAATAGTAGCCAGGATGTGCAGTACAAATTACGACAAGAGGTAGAAAATGCATGTGAAAAGGGCAATGTTATGGTAGTCATGGGGATTTCAATATTCAGGTAGATAGAGAAAATCAGGTCGGTACTGGATCCCAAGAGAAGGAATTTGTGGAATGCCTATGAGGTGGCTTTTTAGAGCAGTTTGTGGTTAAGCCCACTAGGGAAAAGACAATTCTGGATTTGGTGCTGTGCAATGAACCAGATTTGATTAGGGAGCTTACGGTGAACCCTTAT
This sequence comes from Pristis pectinata, assembly GCF_009764475.1. Classification (NCBI taxonomy): domain Eukaryota; kingdom Metazoa; phylum Chordata; class Chondrichthyes; order Rhinopristiformes; family Pristidae; genus Pristis; species Pristis pectinata. The sequence continues at coordinate 8,629,775 of NC_067435.1, read as the reverse complement.
GAGGCAGTGATTATAATATGATAGAATTCACCCTGCAGTTTGAGAGGGAGAAGCTAAAAATCAGATGTATCAGAATTACAATTGGTATAGGTAACTAGGAGAGGTATGAGAGAGGAGCTGGCCAAAGTTGATTGGAAGGGGACCCAGGCAAGGATGACGGTAGAGCAGCAATGGCAGGAGTTTCTGCGAGTAATTTGGAAGATGTGGGATCAGTTCATCCCAAAGAAGAAGCAGCATTCTATAGGGAGGATGAGGCAACCATGGCTGACAAGGGAAGTCAAAGACAGCATTAAAGCAAAAGAGAGGGCATACAATATTGCAAAAACTAGTGGGAAGCTCAAGGATTGGGAAACTTTTAAAAACCAACAGAAGACAACTAAAAAAGCTATAAGGGGAGAAAAGATGGAATATGAAAGTAAGCCTAGTCAATAATATAAACGAGGATACCAGAAGTTTTTTTTTAGATATATGAAGAATAAAGGAGAGACAAGAGTGGACATCGGACTGCTGGAAAATGACACAGGAAAGATAGTAATGGGAAACAAAGAAACAGCAGATGGACTGAATAAATATTTTGCATCAGTCTTCACTGTGAAAGACACCAGCAACATGTCAGAAATCTGAGAGAATCAGGGGGTAGAAGTGAGTGTAGTCACTATTACTAAGGAGAATGTGCTTGGGAAACTGAAAGGTCTGAAGGTAGATAAGTCACCTGGACCAGATGGACTACATGCAGGGTTCTGAAAGAGGTAGCTGAAGAGATTGTGGAGACATTGGTAATGATGTCATTCAAGAATCATTAGATTCAAGAATGGTTCCTGAGGACTGGAAAATCGCAAATGTCACTCCGCTCTTTAATGGAGGGAGGGAGGCAAAAGACAGGAAATTATAGGCCAGTTAGCCTAACTTAAGTGGTTGGTAAGATGTCAGATGGCAGTTCTTCTTGGTCAATGATGAGCTGCTTCCAGTCCAGTCCTGTGGTGGCAGATGGGACTTATGCAGAATCTGCACTTCCTTCTATTGTAGGAGCAGAAAGGTGGGTTGTTTGGAGGCTTCTGTGCTCCTTCCGCTATCTCTGCTTGATCTCTGAACATCCTTATCAAAGAGACTCAGGATGCTCAGTGCAATCCAAGATATTCCTTCCCTGTTTTCAGCAGTCCCCAAGCCAGTAATTCCCATAAGTCAAAGTCAAGTTTATTGTCATATGCACATGTACATGTATGCACAGGTGCAATGAAAATTTTACTTGCAGCAACATCACAGGCACCTAGCATCAGATAAGCAGCATTCACAAGAAAAAAATGAATTAAACACCGTTTTTATAAGAAAGAACACAATTAGAACAACAAATAAAGTCCATTTTTGTGCAGTGATCAAAGTGGTTGCTAAACTAGTTATTAGTGTTGTGTCAGTGGGCATGTTGCCATGAGAAAGTCTTTGAAGCAATTTCACTGCCCTCCTGGAAATTTCTACATGTGACAGAACTTAGAAAAGTACATTTGTTTGAGAATTAGTGTCCACAGGGTCAGTTTGCCCTACTTTTTCCTTGCCAATTACAGCATTTCAGAGATTTCTATCTTTTCTTACCCCAACAATGAAGTCACTCAGGAGGATTAGTTTGTCTCCTTCTGGGACTCAAGCCAAATAACTCGGGGGAAATTTTGCTATTCTGAAATTCCAAGAAATGAGAGAAATTCCAAAAGAAATACATTTTCAGCCAAGGGTTACAACATAAAATAAATTTGGTAGTTTTCGATTGACCTATTTTGTTTCACATGTTCTTTAAAAAGCTTGCACACACATAGCACTGCCTGCACAATTATCTAATTTATGAAAAACAAAAGATCTTTTACTATTGTGCATGCATTGTTGGCCGTCAGCTTGGCATCTTAAGATACAGATGACTTGCTGAGTCTATTGTGATTAAGTAATCTAATCCTAGATTTACACGATCTAAACCTGTCATTGCAAGTGTACCAGTCCAGTTTGAATCATTTTAATGCTATGCTTTATACAGTTTTATTTTATCTTCACACAATTCGTACCAATAGGTATATGGATTACATTGTTGTTTAACCTAGTAACAGAACTTACTAGATAATAAGGCACACAGGCTTTACAGCAGGAAGCAGTGATGGTGAATATGGGGAAGTATTCACTGCATACCCAAACATTTTAACACCACCAGGTGGTGCTTCTGTTGTACACACAGCTGCACCTTGGTATCTGAATAATAATGAGCAAAGCAAGCACACACTCAGTCATTGTTAAACACCTATTCCCCAATTTACAGCCGGTTGGAGATGAGGTGCAACACTGCTGCAAGGAAGGCTGAGAATTGAACTGAAGCAAAGACAAAGCCTTGCTTGACCCCAGCTGCACTGGGATTTGGCAAGAATTGGAACTATTCGTAAGAATGATGGATCAGTTGAGACTGGAGTTCCTAAATATTAACTTTCCACCACTCTCCCTGTCACAGAAAATAGGATACTTACTGTTCCCATGCATGTGTCCTTCACATCAACCCACACAGAATCGGCAACAATTTCGACCTGTGATCCCTTTACAATGTAGTAATAAGCTAACAGTCGGAATGATGGAATTAAATTCGGGCTGATTGGAATCTGCATGGAAATAATGACTTGATCCTTATTTCTCTTCTTCCTCCCAAAGTCAACTATCTTCCCTTTGTTAATCAACTGGCAAAAGAAAGCAAAGTAAAATAAACTCAGAAATATAGAAATTTATCCAACAAACATTTGCGAAGAGATGGGTTACAAATTTGCTTTGGATGAGGACACAGATGGAGCAGCACTGGACTGGCCACTGGGTAAAGCCAGCGTCTGATATTTAATCCCATTGATTCAAATGGAATAAAATATTAAATGCTTGTTTTGTAACAGTCTCAGACAAACCACCTTTGGTACGTAGAGGGTAATAGAAACAAAATGCCATAACCATGTGTGTAAACAAATACAGATCCTCAAAGATGAATAAAATCATACACATAATTTTATCACTGTATACTTTATAGATATTCTTGATATAAGTATAATGAAAAACCACATCTGCTAAAGCAAGAATTTGAGAAAATGATCAACAGAAGGATCCTGGCTTTTGAAGAGCCCAAAGATATTGAACATTTTGAAAAAGATGACACAGAATATTTATGTTGGCAGTAGGTACTTCAGGCAGAGTGTCAGGTCTTCTGTTTTCCTGCTACTCATGTCTCAATCTGCTTTTTTTCCCTCTCTAACAGATCACCCATCTGCATACCAAGGCCTCCTTCAGAGTCAAATCAACCCCTCAATCCCTCACCCAACTCCTGTTACAGACTGAACCAGACTTTGCTTTCTTGGCTCCTATTCAACTCAAGATAACCTTCTCAGTTGTATCCTCACCATCTCACTTTGTTCTCTGCAACTCAGAGAAGAACGTGCTTGCATTCAGTGGCAACGTTCTCAATCTCAGAGCTTCTTAAGTGACTTGCAGCTAATCAAGTTGTTCACTCCGCAGGAAAATATAGCCATCTAAATGTAACACAGGGAGGTCACACCAACAGCCATGAAATCTAATCACATACTCCATTCCAGCATTGTTAATTGAAGGATAAATGCTGCAGTCCCTACTTCTTTAAACTGTATCCATTTGAAATGCATCAAGGCCTCCATTTAACTTAATCCCAAATCAACCACCTCATCAAAAGAAGTTATTCCTCCATCTTTCCCTCAGCAACAAATTGAACCATTACCTGTATTCTGTATGCACTTGGCAACTACACTGTGATTGGGCAGCTAACGTCCTAGTACATCTGCTGGAAAGGCAAATACGTAATGTCACGGTGCCAGAGGCAGTTAGACTAGGACATAACGTTTGCAAATGGCTCACCCTTATGATAGCTGGCAACTCCACGACATGCTACTTCACTCATCAAGTTTTGCCAGCCCATCACCAGAAGAATAAACCAATAACCAGTAATTAGGAACAAAGGGAAATTGGCATGAGATATTTCTGTAACTCAGTTAGTTCATAGATGATTGTTTTTTCATTCTTACCTACTGATCAGTTCTATCTCCATGACTAATAGTGTATTTAACTTCCATGACTGACAAATGCCAAAGAGAATTGGAGTATAATCGGGAATTCATAGGAGACTCTTAAATAGGAGAATTTGGATAAATAGGCCAGTACAGTGCCGGTACTGAATTCCATGGTATCTAGCCAGGACACAATGTGGTAGATTTCATCATCACATCAAAGGCGTCCCCAACTCCCCAAAACCTCTCATATTATCTATCAGGTACCATCATATTCCTTGGGTTTTTACAATGAAGCTGTGGATCAATAACAACCTCACACCTAAAAACAAATTGTTTGGTAAATATCATATTAATGTTTGTGGGAAATTGTGGACAAATTGAATGTGCTCATTTTTTTTTACAAAAGAATAGTATTTCAAAACTAGTTCATTAGGAACAATTTGGGAAAGAAGCTTTGGAATTCATTTTTTTTCCCCCAGTAGCACTTGTGTGAGGCCAGTTGATTTTGAGGCACAGGACACATGAACACCTTGCCAGTGAAAGAATGGTACTATCATATTGAGCAGCATTATTTTCAAGAATCATCTTCATAGGCCCATCCCCCTCCTTGATTATCCATCCCAAGCCCATGTCCTTCTCCCGACTGCCATGGTATTCCCCATCTTTCAACTCCCCTTCTCCCCCTGGTCTACCGTCTTTGTAACCTGCACAATGGTGGGTAGATTGCAAAACAATGTACGTCCTTGAATTCAAAGTGAAAGCCAAAATAATATGGCAAGACTTGTGTGCAGAAAAGCGTACCATGTAGGTGAAGTATTTTATTTGCTCCTGGACTTGTTTGTCGTCAGTTTGGGAGTGCAGAGAAACCAATAAATCTTGACCTGGTCTTAGATCTGTTTGTGAAATGCCAATGTGCAGGTAGTTCCTTGAACCACTTTGTGTCAAATAGGGCTCTGCAGTCATCATTGCAGATGCCTGTCGTTGACGGGGAGTATTGGGAACTTCTGTTGAAACCTGTAAGCAGAAAGACAGAAGGGAAAATTAAATTCCAACTGTGAAGCACATGTTGATCTTCTGCCAACTTTAAAAAAAATTATTGTATGCTTATCATTCTGTGAAGTGAATTAGTAAATGACAAAGCTGAGCTAAGTTTCTAAATTTATATGTAAGATCATCAGGTGATGGGCAATGGGAGGATTTGCAGCCTTTGATACTTCTGTTCCAATTCTGGTTGCTGAACACAATGACTTGCCTTTGATAAATGCTTTCACCCAGGGTGGGGATATTTTTGGACCCTGTTCACTGTTAATCATTTACAACTGGATGTGGTAGGACAATGGAACTTCAATGCATTAACATGTGCTTAGCTCTGTCGATTGTATGCCATTTTTGCTGTTTGGCATAACTGAGGATGCTGCCCCGAGGAGTTTAGCACACATGTACTCAAATGTTGCAGCTTCACTAAGTTCAAATTCCTAACTGTTCCTGAGGTGTTTTTCTGTACACTTTGTTGAACCAGGGTTAGTTCCCTGACTTGATATCGGGGGTTATGCCAGGCCAAGAAGTTACAGATTGTGGTGGTGTATATTTCTGCTGCTGCAAATGGTCCACAGTGCCTCATGGATGCCCAGTTTTGAATTCCAACTACATTGTTACAAACTTTAAATATTAATAGTTTCTTTATTGGTTCCATGTACAGGAAATATTTAGGAACCCAAATGCACCTGAAATGTGTACAGTCATATTATGTAAGTAAACTCATTCAAGTACATGCTAACTTAAAATAATTATAATCTTTTAAATTATTGTGAAAATTGGTCAATAAGTTTCACTTGAGTTTGTTCTGACTAAAGACAAAAGCACCAGAAGATGTAAAAGGGCTTTTCTAAATTAGGCAAAGTTTGACAGAGTACGAAGTGGTGGTGACAGAAGTGTCAGTAACCAGAGAGCAGAAGTTTAACGTGGTTAGTGGAAGATCCTGCAGAGTACAGTTGCTATGATCTGACATGTGCTGCCTGCAAAGGAGGTGGACGCTGATTCAACAGTAACTTTCAAAAGAGAATTGGATAAATATTTGAAGGAAAATAATTTACAAGGTGCAATGAAAAAGGAGTGGGACTAGTTGAAAGAACCGGCACAGGCACAAGTGTCAAATAGGCCTCTGCCATCATTGTTGCAAATGCCTGTCGCTGTGTGGGAGTTTTGGGAATTTCTGTTGCAACCGATAAGCAGAAAGTCAAAAGGGAAAATTAAATTCCAACTGTTGAGCACATGTTGATCCTCTGCAAGTCTAAAAAAAACTGTGCAATTATTACCAAACATCCTCATTTCCAAACAAAGGTAATTCACAAAGCAGTTGAAAATTGTTGTGTCTTGGATGCTGCTCTGAGGAACTCCTTCAATGATGTCCTGGTGATGGGATGACTGATGCCCAACAACCACAACCATCTTCCTTTGTGCAAGCTATGATTCCAGTTCCTGGGGTGTTATCCCTCTAATACCCATTGACCAGTTTTACTAGGGCATTTTGATGCCATGCTCAGTCAAATGTTGTGTCAATGTCATTCACACTTCCCCTCACCTCAGGAATTCAGGGGCAGTGGAGCGAGATGTTCTGGATGTTGGTAGGAAGAGACCGGACAAAGGGAGACAGGACAGAGTCAAGGTAGGTCCGAGATAAGTTCGATGGGGCGAGAGCAGGAAAAACGATGGGCCTACCAGGATAGTCTGGTTTGTAGATCTTAGGTAAGAGATAAAGCGGGAAGTGTGGGGTTGGGGCAATACCCTGTCCTGATGCAGGGTTTCAATCCCAAACATCAACAATTCCTTTCCTCCTACAGATGCTGCTCGATCCGCTGAGTTTTTCCAGCAGATTGTTTGTTGCTGGAAATTCAGGTGTTGGTCCATATTTGACGAAGGAGATGAAGATGTCCAGAACCAGGTAGTTGTGGCAAAATCCAAACAGAGCATTAGCGAACAGGATATTAGTGAGTAAGTGCCAGTTAATATCACTGTCAGAGACACCTTCCAACACTTGGCTGATAACTGAGAGTAAGAACGTAAGGAATAGAAACAAAAGTAGGCCATCCAGCCCTTTGAATCTGCTCCACCATTCACCAAGGTCACGGTGGTTCTTCTACCGTTGTGCCATTTTCCAGTACGGTAGGGGTATATCTTAGAGGACACTTGGGACATGACATAACTGGTATAAAATAGCTCGTGTCAGAACAAATGACCCTGTCCTATTAAACACATCAGAGCTAGTTTCTGCAATTGATCTAGCAGGCTTGGAAGAATAAACAGCCCATTGGTATGTTTTCTAAACAGGCCACTGGATTGTTCCTTAGCAATTAAACTCTATAAGAATGAAGAGAAAAATTGTAGCTTTGAGAATAACAGGTCACAAGAAGAAATATGGCTACTAGTAATAACAAGAAGCAATAATTAAATGTTTATATGGTGATCAAAAATGCTCATCTATGACGTGTAACCTCAAAATTGGATGACACAGGTCAAATGTAATTATGCTTAATGCATAATAATCACTGTTTGAGTTGTAATTTTTAAGTCATCCTGGCACTCTATCTGGGTGGTTTCCTTCCACATGCTCAAAACTTCCAGTGAGAAAAGGTGTTTCAACTGCTTATTGTCAGGCACAGAAGGGACTGAACTCCCACGATATCCCTTGATTCCCTCTAACATCCAGAAATCCAATGACCTGTACTGTATGAACACAAAGACCAACTCTCCCTGGCCCTCTGTGCAGAGAACTCTCATGTCCAAATGAAAATAGTTTTCCTCATTTCGGTGGTAAACAGTCGACTCCTTGTTCTTAAAGTGTAGCCCCTGGTCCTATTCAGTCAGGAAGAACATTCACATTGCAATCAGCTTATCAAGGCTTTTCAGAATTTTATAAATTTCAAAGAAACTTCCTCTCATTCTTCTAAACCCTAGTGGATAGAGTTCTTCAGTCTACTCAGTCTTTCTTCATACAGCAAGTCTGATATTCCTTGAACCAGTCTCTTGAATCTCATTGGGTGGAAACATTGTTCTGTTTATTTAATGAAAAAATTCCAAATGGTTAGAAAGATGATATTGTTGTAACTATAAAGGAAAGATTTGGCGAGGTGAGCTTAATGGAGTGCAAACATTCAGCACTACACCTGGATGTTATCAAGTCCTGTAGCATTTGCTGCATACAACACTGTCAACCAAGAGAGATCATTTACTCAGTAATTCTGGCACAACATGGTTGTGAATGCTTCACCCTTCTCTTTAGCAATCGTATATTAGGTCCTGAGGGTAGGGATATTTTCGGAACTTTTTCACTGTTTAATTGTCCATTATCACTTAAAACTCTCTGTGGTAGGACTACATAACTTTAATCCATTGCATGTGCTCAGCTCTGTCTATTGTGTGCCACTTTTGTTATTTAGTATGCACCTACTCATACGCTGCAGCTTCAATAAGTTGATATCTCATTCATAAGTATGTCTGGTATGAAGCCGAGTTGGAGACACAAGAGACTGCAGATGCTGTAATCTGGAGCTAAAAAACAAACTTCTGGAGGAACTCAGTGGGTCAGGCAGCATCTGTGGAGGGAAGGGAATGATCGATATTTCGGGTTGAGACCCTGCATCAGGACTAAGACGTTAGAGGGAAAATAGCCAACATAAAGGGGAGAGCAGAGCAGAAGGGGTGAGGCAGGGACCAGAAAGTGATAGGTGGACCTAGGGTAAACTGAGGGATGATGGGCAGATGAAGCCAGGTGTGGAAGGGAGAGGGGTGAATTTAGGAGTGAGAAGCTGGTGGGTGGTAGATGAAAACAGATAAGGGTTGGAGCTCTTTCTTGCATTTTCTCCATTTTCCAGACTTCAGCTCTTACCCCACATTCATCCAAAGAGAACAGAGAAAGAGTTCCCTTAGTCCTCACCTTTCTCCCGACTAGCCTCCACATTCATCCTTCATCATCCTCGTCATTTCCGCTAACTGCAGCAGGATCCCACCCCACTCCTTTCTGCGTTCCACAAGGACCACTGTCTCCATGACCCCCTGGTCCGCTCATCCTTCCCCACCCCCTGGCACTTTCCTCTGTAACCATAGGAGGTGCAACGCTTGTTCCTACAACTCCTCCCTCACCACTATCCAGGGATCTAATCAGAACTTACTAGTGAGGCAAAGATGCACGTGCACCTCCTCAGGTTTTTGCACTTGGCACTCTTGATGTGACCTCTTCTGCATTGGCAAGACCAGGCATTGATGAGGTGACCAGTTTGCAGAGCAACTGCACTCTGTATGCAACATCTATCCTGATCTCCCGGTTGCATGCCATTTCAACTCCCCTTCTCATTCTCACACTGACATGTCCATGCTTGAGCTTCTCACTGCCTGGGTGAGGCCCAACACAAAGAACAAGAATAACAGCTCATATTCCGCCTGGATGCTCTACAATCCAATGGTATGAACATTGTATTTTCCAATTCCAGGACTTTCTTACTTACTCTCTCTCTCTTACTTTCTTTCTCACACTCACTCTCTCTCTATTCCTTACTTCCTCACCTTTCTCTCTCCTTCTAACCCACCCATGTCTCCCCACCCTTTTTTTTTCCATATGGTGTATATTTCTGCTGCTGCAGATGGACCAGAGTGCTTCATGGATGCCCGGTTTTGAATTGCACCTACATTGTTAACAATTGCAAACCTAAATGGTTGCTTTATTGGTTCCTTGTATTGGAAATATTCAGGAACCCAAATACATTGAAAATTGTATTTTTGTATTAAATAAACACATTCAAGTACATACAACTTAAAATAATTATGGTCTTTTAAATCATTGTGAAAATTGGTCAATAAGTTTCACTAGGGTTTGCTCTGTCTGAAGAGAAAATCAGCAGAATATGTAATAGGGTTTGTCTGAAGTGGTGGCGATAGGAGTGTCAGTAACCAGAGAAAAGAGGTTTAACATAGTTGGTAGAAGATTCTGTAGAGCACAGTTGTTATGATCTGGAATGTGCTGCCTGCAAGAAAGGTGGAAGCAATTCAACAGTAACTTCCAAAAGGGAATTGGATAAATATTTAAAGAAAAATAATTTACAGGTCACATTGAAAAAGGAGTGGGACAAGTTGGAAAGAGCCAGCACAAGCACAATGGGAACAAGTCTTCCATTTTGTTATTTCATTCGTGAATTTAGATTGAATGGCGTATCTCTTACTGTTATATCAAAGTTCTTTGGCTGTCCATTTGTATTAATTGTTAACTTGGCAATTCCATCATCTTGGGTTTTCGACTTGACATCATACCCCTCGACCTTCACAGGAACTCCACTGGCAGGGGAACCATCAGGATTTGTTACATAGACCTCAGGTAATAAAGAATATGTGAATGAATATCCTTGTTAGATTTAGCAAAGTTGTACCATGAAATTATGAAAAGGAAAGAGCAAAAATGAAGAGAATAGGAACAACTGTACTATCATGTCGAAGGGCATCCCAGGCTTGTAATACTTGGAAGTTTTGGTGAACAAGATTGTATATGGGCTGACAACTATTTTTATGCCTGTTTTTTCTGCTTCTACAAGGTCAGTGCCTACAAAAGAAGAGAAAAAAAAAACAGAAATAAGAAAAAATACACCAGACACTTTACGCTTTCTGCTCTGGGTTTGCTAAAATTGCAATGTTGGCATCATTGCTTTTTTTAATATGGTTTGTGGAAGCCTTTACAAAGTAATACTTAGATTCAATAGATGGTATCTTGCACTTATGGTGAGCTGGTGAGAATCTTTTACCCTCAAAAGAGAAAGAATTAAAAAGACACTCTTGAGGCTACCTGCTTCATCATTCCTATTGCGTTCTGACCATCTGATTGACTGACTGATTGAGAGATATCTAGACCCATTCTCCATTTGAGGAGGGCGTGACCATTTTTTGCAAAAGAAATCATGGTTCAGTCTGCGTCAACTTTTCCAAAATCCGTAGAAACACAATGTCAGATGACCAATTAGATGAAAATATAACTGTCAGAAACTTGTAAAGACATTTCACTTTTCGCCGATGCTACCTGACCTGCTAAGCATTTCCACCATTTTCTCTTTATTTACAGCATTTCTGATTTTTTGCTTTTGTATATCAAAACCTTGTGGTTTCACATGTGGATCAATAACAAAACACAACATTTCCAAGGGTCAATTGCTCTTGGAGACTCTTCATTGTTTCTCATTGTCCAAGATGGGTACAAGGGTCTTAGCCTGGGTCCAAAGGACATTTCAGGGTTTTAATCATGGCAGTATAATTGAAATAGTTAAAATTATGCATTTTTAATCAACTAATGGTCTTGGGGAGGTGGTGCTGAGCTGCTTTCCTGAACCACCATGTTCCATGTAGTGAAAATACACCTCTAATGGGGGAGAGCCATATGTCAATGACTGATATACAGCTCTTCCCTAGTTAGCAAACATTTACTCAAGAAACCTGATGCAGGGTCTTAATCCAAAACATTGACCAACCTTTTGCCTCCTCAGATGCTGTTTTGTTTTTTTTTGTTATTTACTCAATAATTCTTCCCTGGCCAAGAAGTATTTTATTTTATTTAATTTGTTGCTTGACAAAGGATTTGTTGGCTGCAACAAAGGGTAAGGAATTCGTTTGAAAGCTGCATTTCAAAGAAAGATTAGTGAAATCCAGTAATATTCAATGGTTGTTTTGATTGGGTCAATGAGAAGGAGTCTGCTAAATAAACAAGCTATAAAAAATGGGCGATAAAACTCAAGCACCTGCAGTGTTCCATCTGGCAATAAAGGCCTCCTCGCTGACAATCAACACAGGCACACCTCAAGGCTGTGTGCATAGCCCATTGCTCTACTGTCTCTACACTCATGACTGTGTGACTAGGCACAGCTCAAACAGCATCTATAAATTCGCTGATGACACCACTGTTGTTGGCAGAATCGCCGATGCGATGAGGAGGTTAACGGAATGGGATAGATCGGCTGGTTGAGTGGTGTCGCAACAACAACCTTGCACTCAACATCAGCAAGGCCAAGGAACTGATTGTGCACTTCAGAAAGGGGAAGTCGGGAGAACACACACCAGTCCTCATTGAGGGGTCAGCAGTGGAAAGGGTGAGCAGCTTCAACTTCCTGGGTGTCAACATCTCAGATGATCTATCTTGGGCCCAACACATTGATGCAATCACAAGGAAAGCATGCCATTGGCTCTATTTCATTAGGAGTTTGAGGAGATTTGATATGTCACCAAAGATTCTTGCAAATTTCTACAGATGTATGCTGGAGAGCATTCTGACTGGTTGCATCACTGCCTAGTATGGATTCTCCAATGCACAGGATCGAAAGAGGCTACAGAGGGGTGTAGACTCAGCCAGCTCCATCACAGGCACACCCTCGCTGCAATCAAGGACATATTCAAGAGGCGGTACCTCAAGAAGGTGGCATTCATCATAAAGGACTCTCACCATCTGGGACATGCCCTCTTCACAGTACTACCATCAGGGAGGAGGTACAGGAGCCTTAAGACCTGCACTCAATGTTTCAGGAACAGCTTCTTCCCTTCTGCCATCAGATTTCTGAACAGTCCATGAACCCATGAACAGTACCTCGTTATTCCTCTTTTGCAATATTTATTCACTTTGCAACTTAAAGTAATTTTTATGTCTTGTACTGTACTGCTGCTGCAAAACAACAAATTTTATGACATAAGTCAGTGATTATAAACCTGATCCTGATTCTATTGGCCATTCAGTGAATGATTTGTATGTTTCGATTTATATGCTTCAGCTTATCAAATCAAGTGCAGTCTGCTTTTGATTTAATGCATCCTTATCGGCAGGAGATTGACTAGCTTCTGACTTCTGTCCTCACCATCCGTGGCAGCTGGTATCTGGTGCAAAAGGCTATACTGTACCTCCTGCAATGCAAATGTTGACATAATAATGGGTTCTTTCGGAACCTAACTCCTTCATTACTTGTGAGTGAATATTTCCACATTTGGAAGATAACATGCAGGTGGTCTCATTTCTATGTGTCTGCAGTGTTTGTAGTGAAAGACAGCCGAGGTCATTTCATTGGAAGTTGAAACATTTAATAGTTTAATTTGTACACAAAATTTGGAAGTTCAATCAAATATTTTTGAGAAATCTCTGGTGTCTGTGTTTCCAGGACAATGAGGAAAATTTAAGTACCTTCTTGACCTGCTCCAATAAGAAAAGTCTTTCAACCTTGACTTATAGATCTTGTAAATCTTTTGCTCTTGTCTAGCTGACCAGTTGACGCAGATAACATGAGAGACTTGATCATGTTATACAAACCTGGAGGTAGCTAATATATATATACCCAGGCACAGAATTAAAAACAAGGACAAGATCTTCAATGCCCTTCCAACAGTACTTAAGCATTCTTACACTGTTCTTTAAACTTCATTAAAACAAACACTCACCTGCATGTGTGATAACACTTGCAGTGACATAGATTGAACACCCAACCAGTGAGTTAATGTCTTGGAAGCTGGCAGTTAAGTCCTCCTTTCTCAAGATAGCTTCTCCATTGCCATTTATAATCTGTAAGTACAGAGTTTAGAGAGTTCTCGATATTGCATCTGATATTCTGTGGTAATGTTAATAGTCAAACATTTTTAAGAAAACGTACCTGCCACCTGTGCATTAATTTCTTATATTGATTAACTGTTACTCACAGTGTCTCTTGTCTTTCACTATGTTTTTTTCACTTTCTTCATTGTAGTTATTTTCAGCTAAAGCTGATTACATCTTTTGTTATATGTTTTTTTTGTTTTTTTTTATAAAATCAGTAATCACCGTATAAGGCACTCAAAAACCTATTTAAAATAATAATTTCTTTATATTTCACACCAATGAAATGACATTGATGATACATTTCATTAAGGTCAGCCAACCATTTAGTTTTAAAAATGTCGAGTCTGAGAAAAACTTGTCAGTGATGTTACTGGGTATCTTTGAAACGGTGGAGAGGGTGGCAGATGAGGGGAGCAGGGAGGTAAGGAAGGCATGAAAACAAATGCAAGTAGTAAAGAATGGTTTTGAAAGCGCAGACATAATTTATTTCCATTATATTCCATATATTATAGAAAATGAAAGTTGATGCATTTGCTTGAGGACTTTTTTGACTAAATAATTTAACCTGCCTTGCCAAACGAAGGAAATTGGGCCAATCTTCCGACCTGAACAAGCAGCAATGAAAGTTTAAACGTGACCCAAATGCAGCAAATAAATGATTCAAATCCCATTCACTACGTCAGACTACTCTCAACTTGCACTGGTGTTGTCATGTTTATTTTATTGCGTATATGTATAATTTACGTTAATTTAAGTAGTAACTTATGTTTGTCATGTAATGTAATGTTTGTAATGTACTATGCTACTGCTGCAAAAAGCTAATTTTCATGGCATTTATACCCTGTGATTATGACAATAAATTTGAACTGGAACTTGAAATAAAGGGATCCATTAGCTCCAGAAATGTTAATTATGCTTTCATTATTTAGTTGTTTAATGAGTTAAATTTACTTTTAGTGTTTCAAGTGCTTTTTTACCTTTTAAGTGCAAAACAAATAACTTTTCAAACCTTTCTTTATGTGGCCTGAGTTTTAGTGTGTAGTTCTGAACATCAAAGGCATTTACCAAGTACTCAATTGCCCTAACCATACGAACAGCTTTGAACAAGCTGCAATTTATTTTCATGACATTGCAGTTATCCCAATTTGTGCTATTCCATTTGGTGTTCACGATGTGGTTTTGTCTACACTTGTGAAACCAAATGTAGACAAGATAACCACTTTGCAGAACTCCTCCATTCAGTCCGCAAGGGCAATGCAGAGTTTCCAGTTACCTGTCATCTTAATTCTCCATCCCACTACCACTCTATCTGCCTAAGGCCTCTACACTTTTACCATGTAGCCCAACATAAGCCTGAAGGTCTACATCTTGGTACATTGCAGCCTTTGGGACTCAAAATCAAATTCAACATTTTCAGCTAACTCATTTTTTTCTGTTTGTATCAAACTGGCCAGCCTTGCAGCAAGATTATCCAGCTGTAATATTAACTCAGTGTTTCTCTCTACCCTGAAACTCTCTGATTTGCTGGGCATTTCATTTTTGTTCAGGTTTCAGCAACAGCTCTAACCTGCATTTCATAGCATTACCAAATCTCTTTGTTATCTCTCTCATTAATCTGTTAACCAGATTACCCATAAATATTGGCAGCATTTGGGCAAACATGACCTTTCTATGACTGACAGTCCCTTTCTCCTCTCCATCCCTCCCTTCCCCTATCTTTAACTTAACATTAACTTGGTTTCTCATGTTCCCAGTTCCAACAAAATCTCTTCAACCTGAAATGTTAACTCAGTTTCTTTATCCACAGATGCTCCCTTACAGTATCTGATGACTGCTTCCAGCACTTCTTTGTTTTTATTTAAGATTTCTGGCAACAGCAGTTTTTTTGATTTTCAAGATGAATGTAAGAATAGATTGAGTTGTTCAAAATCACAAAGTATTTCATTTTAGTGATACTGTTCCCAATAACTGGTCAATAATCAGATGGCAGGTATTTATGGTGATTGACAAAGAACTCAAAGGTGAGAGAGTCATACAGCATGGAAACAGGCCCTTCAGCCCAACTCGTCCATACTGACCAAGGTGCTTACCTAAATTAATCCCATTTTTCTGCATTTGATCTGCATCCCTTGAAACTTTTCTTAACCATGTAACTGTCGAAAGTTTTTTTTTAAATGCTTAATCACATCCTTCCTAAAGTGCGGAGGCCAGAACTGCACACAAGTGTGGCCTCACCAATGATATGTACAGTAGTAATCTGAGGTCCCATCTCAGAAATGTGATGACCCTACTGATGAAGGCAAGCATAGTATATGCCTTTTTCACCACCCTGCCTACCTGTGTCATCATATTCAGGGAACTATGTTCTTGTACCCCTCAGTGTCTCTGTTCAACAGTACTCACCAGAGCTGAGATATTCACTGTGTATGTGTTACCCAGGTTTAACCTCCAAAAATGCATCACTTCACACTTAGTTAAAATCCATCTGTCATTTCTTTGTCCACTTACTCAGTTGATCTAGATCCTGTTGTAACCTTGGACAACCTTCTTCACTGTCCACTATTGCACTAATTTTGGTGTTATCCATCAAATTACTGACCATGACACCTGCACTCTCATCCAAATCATTAACATGTATGACAATCAACAGGGGACACAACACCAATGGTCACTGGCCTTCACTCTGTAAAAAAAAAGCCACTACCACTCTCTACCTTGTTTCACCAAGCCAATTTTATATCCTGTTGGCTAGTTCACCTTAGATCCCATGTGATCTGACCTTCCAGACCTGCCTACCATGTGGGACTTTGAGAAAGACCTTGCTAAAGTCCGTGTAGACGACATCAACTTTCCCACCCACATCAATCCCCTTGGTCACTTATACAAAACGCTCAAATTCGTGAGATTTCCCATGCACAAAGCCATGAAGACTACAGTATCCCTCGTCAAACCTTGCCTTTCTAAGTGCTGCTAAGTCCAGTCTCTTAGAGTTTCCCTCCAGTAATTTACCCACCACTGATGTAAGGCTCATCAACTTGTAGTGATGTGCTCTTTCTATGTTGTACTATTCAAAACTAAGGTTCCTCAATAGCCAGTTTGTAACCTACTTGGTGAGACAAAAGTACCTAATGCATCACTTCTATATAAAAAAAATCTATGTAAAACCATCTTCTGCTAATTTCTCACTGAAAATATGTTTTCCTGCACAATGCTTCTCCTCCCATCCAAACACCTTTCCTGCTGTTCCATGCCTCAAGGTTAGCCTTTCCACACTTATGGATGACAAAGCCAAAATATTTGAAAACTCGTCCCAGCAAATGGCAAAGCCAAAGAAGTTCTGCCCAAAACTAAACAGCACAAAATTTAAAAAAAAGCATCTACCCTACTTTTATCACACAAATGAATCATTAATTGCCAAATAAATATCCGGTCATCAACATTAAAAGGTCTCTTCATGAAGAAGGTAATTAGTTTTCTCAGATGATTAATACTACACAATTTCTCTGTGCCCAGGGGCGAGTTGGAACAAACAATAAGTTTTCCTTTGGACATCATGAGGACGTAACAAGATTGGAATTTATCCTGGATTCCTAAAGTTTTGGAAAACTTTACAGATCCTACTTACAGGCACTGTTTGAAGTGACTTTGGAATGCTCAACTTTTCACCATCTTTCACTACTCCAAACAGAATAAAGGCTCGACCTTCGACGGCTTTTCCATAAGTGAATCTGAAATGAATAAAACAAAGATAGAAGTGCCTCCAAAACAATTGAGGTGAACTATCAGATCTTAGAATTGTCACCACACAGGAGACCACTGGATATCATGCCCACGTTGCCTCACAGTTCAGAAATCTTGTCAATCCTATTTCTTTAGTCCTTCCCCCCAGCCCCGAAAAATTTTATGTTAACAGACTGTCCAATTTTCTTTCAAAAGCACTGATCGCCTGTAGGATTACTGTGAATAAGCAGTGAATTTAAGAAATTAAATTGCCCCCTATATTTTTTTCCTCACGTCCCCTTGATATAACTTACCCATGGTTTTAAATCTGCCCCCAGTCCTTCAACCATCTCCTGATAAGAACAATATTTTTCTGTCTAACTCATCAAAAACAGTGATGATTTTGTATTCTCTATCGTATCTCCTCTCATTCTTCTTTGCTTGAAGAGAACAAGCACATCAAACCTCGCAGGTGAAATATTTCCCCAAGCTTAAGACCATTCCAGTGAATAATTTCAACACCTTCCCTCTGGTTGCCACACATAATATTTCCAATGTGTGGCAACCAGAATTGAAGACAGTACTCCAGTTATGGCTAAAGCAGCAGTTTATGCAGGTTCAAATTCAACACTAGCTAACACACACTGATGGCAATTTCCATACGCCAGTTAAACCACTGCAGAAGTGAGAACAACACTACATCCAATTTATGCACAGATTTGATGCCACTAACTTAAGCCAAATTTCTCCATTTTTTTCCCCAAAAATCCCATTTTCTGATGGAAGACAATACCAACCTTGCAGAGACAGTAACGTACAATTCTGTGTCATCAATGTAGAAAAACTGCTTCTCTGGATCCAAGGTAACTTCAAAGCTTGGCAACACTGGCAAAGATACAAGAAGGGCAATAATATTTATTCCCATGGACAAATCCAGACAGCTCCAAAGGACTTAGACAATGTACACACATGTATCATGTATCTTGATGTCATCAGCTTTCCCCAAAACTCTTTAGACAAAATGGGTTAAGCACTCTCAAGGTGTACAAAACCAATAACCACCAGGATTTATATGTGGTCTTCAAGCTAGCAAAATATTGCAACTTAAGTCACAATAATGCAATCAAACAAATATTGATGCCAAACCGCATAAGGAGTTATTGGAATAACAACAGAAAATACTGGAGACACACAGAAGATTAGGCATTATTCTCACTTTTCCAGTTCTGATGAAATATCATCAATCTGAAGTACTATCTCTCCACAATTTTTGCCTGATCTGCCAAGTATTTGCAACATTTTGGTTTTAGCGTCATAGTTATGCAGCACAGAAGCAGGCCCTTTGGCCCAACTCATCCATGCTGACCAAGGTGGCTTCCTGATGTAGTCTCATTTGCCTGTGTTGGGCCAATATCCCTCTACAGCTTTCCTATTCATTCACCTGTCCAAATGTTTCTAAGCATTGTAATTGTACCTGCCTCTATCACTTCCTCTGGCAGTTCATTCCATATACCCACCATCCTGTATGGAAAAACTTGATCCTCAGATACCCTTTAAATCTTTCTCCTCTCATTGTAAACCCATGCCCTCTAGTTTTGCACTGCCTACATTGGGAAAAAGACCGTGACAATCTACCCTATCTATGGCCCTCATGAATTTATAAACCTCTTATAATATCATTCCTCAGCCACCTTCACTCCAGAGAAAACAGTCCCAGCCTGTCCAGTGTTTCCGTATAACTCAGGCCTTCCAGGGAACATCCTGGTGAATCTATTCTGCACATTCTCTAGTTTACCAACAAAGGTGGAACAATTACATTCAGGGATGTTTAAGAAGCCAGTATTGAAGGAATTTAGCTATCACAGAGGGGTGTAGAGCTCGAGGAGATTATACATCCAAGGAGTGATGGTTAATGTAAGATTTGAAAATAAGAATGAGAATTTTAAAATCTAGTGATCACATAACCAGATGTCATAGTCAATTAGAAAGCAGAGGGGTAATGCCTTTTTTAATTCAAGGGATGTGGGCTTCACAGGCTGTGCCAGCACTTCATTGTCCATCCCTACTTGTCCTTGAGAAGGTGACGGTGAGCTGCCTTCTTGAACTACAGAAATCCGTGAGGTGTGGGAATATGCATAAAGCTGTTCCACAATTTTGACCCAGCGATGTTGAAGGAATGGCAATATATTTCCAAGTCAGGATGTATGTGGCTTGGACGGTAACTTCCTGAGAGAGGTGCTCCCAAGCTTTTGCCCCCATGGGAAATAGTAGAGCTAGTGGGTTTGGAAGGTGCTGTCTGAGGAGTCTTGATGAATTGCTGCTGTGCATCTTGTAAATGGTACAAACTGCTGCTACTGTGCATCAGTGGTGGAGTGAGTGAATAGCTGTGGATGGGATACCCATCAAATGGGCTGCTATATCCCATATGGTGTCAAGCTTGAGCGTTGTAGATAGTGGACAGGCTTAGGGAAGTTAAGTTACTTGCAGCAGGACTCCTATTCTCTGAACTGCACTTGTAGCCACATTGTGTATATGGCTAATCCAGTTCAGTTTCAGGTCAATATTGATAGTGGGTATTCAGTGACGTTAATGCCACTGAATTTCAAGGGGTTCTGGATTGTGCAGGTATATCCTGTCCAAAAAGCAGGACTCAATCAAATGCTGACTTGATGTCAAGGGCAATTACTCTCCACTTCACCTCTGGTGTTCAGCTTTTTTGTCCATATTTGGAACAAGGCTGTAATGAGGTCAGGAGATGAGTGACGTTGGTGGAACCCAAACTGAGTTTCTCTGAGCAGGTTATTGCTGAGCATGTGCTGCTTGATAGCACTATCAATTATCCCTTCCGTTATTTTGCTGATGATCAGAGTAGACTGATGAGATGGTAATTGGCCATGTTGGATTTGTCCTGCTTCTTGGACAGGATATACTTGCACAATTTTCTGGATTGTTGGGTAGATGCCAGTACTGTAGCTATATCGGAACTGCTTGGCCAGGGGTGCAGCAAGTTCTGGAGCACAAGTCTTCAGTACAGACACTCCTTGGCTTAAGTAAGAGTTCCCTGCCTAAGAACATAGAACATAGAACAATACAGCACAGGGACAGGCCCTTCGGTCCACAATTTTGTGCCAAACTAATTAAACATAATTAAACACTTAACTAAACTAGTCCTTTCTGCCTACATAAGATCCATATCTCTCCTTTCTCTGTATATTCATGTGCCTATCTAAGAGCCTCTTTAACACCTCTATCATATTTGCTTCCATTACCACCCCTGACAGCACATTCCAGGCACAAACCAATCTCTGTGTAAAAAAGCTTGCCCCGCACATCTCCATTGAACTTGACCCTCTCATCTTAAATGCACGCCCTGTGGTATTACTCATTCCAACCCTGGGAAAATGATGCTGGCTCTCTACTCTATCTATCCCTCTCATAACCTTATAATCTTCTATCATGTCTCCCCTCATCCTCCACTGCTGCAGAGGAAACAACTCAAGTTTTTCCAAACTCTCCTCATAGCACATGCCCTCTAATCCAAGAGGTAATCTGGTAAACCTCTTCTGCACTCTCTCCAAAGCCTCCACATCCTTCCTATAATGGGGCGACCAGAATTGAATGCAATACTCCAGATGCGGTGCAACCAGAGTTTCATAAAGCTGCAATATAACTTCCTGACTCTTGAACTCAATCCTCTACAAATAAAGGCAAGTTTGTCATATGCCTTCTTCACCACCTCATCACCCAGCCACCTTCAGGGAGTTATGGACTTGGACCTCAAGATCTCTGTACATCAACGTTGTTCAGGTTTTGCCATTAACTGTGCTGTCCCTTTACACTTGATCTCGCAGTGTGCAACACCTCACACTTGGCCAGATTAGATTCCATCTGCCATTTCTCTGTCCATATCTGCAACCAATCAATAGCCCGCTGTATCCTTTGACAATCTTGGACAATATCAACAATGCCACCAATCTTTGTATCATCTGTGAACTAACCCACTCATCTACATTTTCATCCAAGTAATTTATACAGTATATATCACGAACAACAGAGGTACCAGTATGGATCCCTGCAAAACACCTCTAGTCCAGTTAAAATAAGTTCCATCGATCACTACCCTTTGTCTCCTATGGGCAAGCCAATTCTGTATCCAAACGACCAAATCACCGTGGATCCCATGCATCTCAATCTTCCAGTTGAACCTACCATGTGGCACCTTGTCAAATGCCCTACTAAATCCAAATAGACAACATCCACAGCTCTAATCTCATCAATTACCTTCACCACTTCTTCAAAAAATTCAATCAAGTTAGTAAGACATAATCTGCCCCGCAAAATACCATGCTGTCTGTCCCTAATTAGGCTATGGTTTTCCAAATGTGCATAAATCCTATCCCTAAGATTCCTCTCCAATAGCTTACCTCCCACTGACGTGGTCTGTAGTTTCCAGGATTATCCCTATTTCCCTGCTTGAACAATGAAATAACATTAGCTGATCTCCAGTCCTCCAAAACTTCACCAGTGGCTAGAGAGGACACAAAGATCTTGGTCAAGGCCCCAGCAATCTCATCTCTTGCCTCTCTCAATAGCCTGGGGTATATCCCATTAGGTCCTGGGGACTTATCCACCTTAATGTTCTTTGAGAGACCCAACATTATCTCTTTCTTTATCTCAGAACTGTCTGTAAACTGAATTTTCCATAAAGCAGAAACAAATAATTTCCTTCAAAACCAAAATATGTGTGGATATTACAGTTTGCTGTATGGACTTAGAAAGACAAAATACCTTGGCAGCAGATAATATTAATCTTTATAAATCAATTGAATTTCCACTTTAAAATATCCTCTGTAACTGTACTGCAGAGTTTACATTATTAACTACTTCTGAATTCAATCTTAACTGATGTTTGAACTAAGAATTTCTATGGAGGTGTTTCTGACTAATGTTTGAACTGGGGAAGAAATATCAAATTATTTTCTTCTGGTATTGTAATATTTCCATTTTTCTTGTTTATATGGGCTAACAAAGGTACATCACTAACAGCACCCTCAGTTTTCTATATACATGACTACTGCATTCTTTTCATTGTTGTGGGTTATTGATAAAGGAAGAAATCTCTGGTTTGGGAGTAAAATGTGAAGAAGGTATGTCATCTCCACATGTATGTGTGGAGGTCACACTTACCGATACTTTCATAGACAGATGTATCTCTGACAGGTAGATTGGCGAGGGTGAGATCAGGTAGGCTGTCAAATAGGTCTTATTACCTCCTGCGGACCCAATCTAGCAGCAATGTCCTTTAGCACTCAGCCAGCTCTGTCAGTAGTGGTGTTAACAAGCCATTGTAGGTGATGGACATTGAAATCCCCCACGCAGAGTACATTCTGCCACTCTCAGTACTTCCTACATGGTGTTCTACATGAGAGTAGCACTGATTCATCAGCCAAGGTGGGAATACAAGTTTAACCTGAAGCTATGAGCTAAAGTTGAGGACTCCCGGTCAGAAGTTCTGTCCTGACTGCACACCACTGTGTTTCCACCTCTGCTGACTCTGTCCTGTTAGTGGGTCAGGACCTACCCAGGGATGGAGATGGTGGTTTCTGAGACATTGACTATAAGGTATGATTCTATGAGTAAAACTGTGTCAAGCTATTGCTTGACTGGTCTGTGAAACAGCTTTGCCAGTTCTGGCATGCCTCCAGGTATTGGTAAGGAGGACTTTATAGAATGAACAGAGCAGTTTTTTGTCATTTCCAGTGTCTAGAGTGATTCCAGGTGATCTGTTCAGCTATTACTTCAGTCTCAGAAATGTGTTGTTGGCTTAAAATGCACTATGAGTATCATGAGATCGGGAGTTTGAAGGGTTGGGAGGGGAGAATCTACTGGAACACTAGGAATAGAATCAAATACCTTCAATCAAAATACTTGATATTTCCGGGTTGTAAATGTCAAAGCAAGGTGGAAACAAAGATCACACCAAAGTGTTCTTTTGTCATTTCACGTCAGCTATAACCTTTCTATCATGGGAAACTACTTCTGCTTTTAATTTCAATCACAATAGCTAATTACAATGGTTAATTTTCCTCACCATATTCCTTCACTTCAAACTGAGTTGTGAAATTTGCATCAGGGGCTTCTTTGTAACTTGCAACAATCTTCCATGTTCCAATGCTGAAAAATATATCAGATGTTACTTTGCATTCTTAAACCACTGTATTATATATCTAAGTCAATTTTGTGAATAATTAGGTCATGAATCAACTTTAAATAAAAGTATTTTCCCCTCAAAATCCAATGAAAATGAACAATGATCTTGGTTACATCCTCACATTAGACCAAACAGTAAAATCCTAAATCGACAATAAATTCCCTATTGTAAAAAGAAATATAGCAGATAATCCAGGAACAATTGTCAATAGATTTCTCTCCCCTCACTACTATACCCAATTACTGTGGGATATTCTAATTGACACAAATAGGTTGGATCATACAACCAGTCTGAAACACATTAAGATCATTGGACACAAGGTGCAACTTAGCTTTGGAAATTAGGCACATGCCAAACCACTTCTACTTGAAAGGCACAGGGCCAAGAATCAATGGGCCTCTGGAAAAATAAAGGAAAGTCAAGCCATGGGAAGTCTTAAGCTACCTAACAGTGCCCACAGGGAACTTTTGCCTTATTTAATCTGCTTTGAACCAAATACCTGAGGTCAGGTAAGAATCAGATTTTGGCCAGGCTGGGGACGGATATCTAAATATTAGCTTTATGGTCACCATGACTGATGTTAGCAGTTTAGTCCAGCTTTAGTTAACAAACTATATTTAACTGTGCTAGGATTCCAACTCATTCCTCCGTACTTTTAGTCCCAGCCTCTGGATTACTTGTCCTGAAATTCCCACATCCAGGAAATGAGTAAACAGATTCTCTCATCACACTGGGGTCCAGGAGAACCAAAATCAGTACCCTAGATCAGAAAACCATCCACATCACTGCCCACTTGCCCTAAAAACATAAGAAATACTGAAAGGGTCTGCCATGCAGTTGTTGAGCCTGCTCTGTCATTTAATAAGATTGTAGTTGATCGGATCCCGGTAGTTCATGCTTGACTTTGCCACGGTCTGAAAATTTGTCCAAATCTGCGTGAATATATAAAACAATTCAGTTCCCGCAGATCTGAGGTAGAGAATTCTAAAGATTCAAGACTGTCCCTGAGAAAAAGTCCTTTTTCATTCCCATTTAAGCAGGCAACGCCTTCTCCTGAAACCGTGCCCTCAGGTCTAGATTCTCCAACAATGTGAAACATCCTCCCAGCATCTATCCTCCCCTCAGAATTTGATGTTACCCGACCTGCTGCACGATTCCTGCAGTTTGAATTTTTATTTCATATTTCCTCCATCTGCAAGTTGCTTTTTATTCCCCTCTAAAGCTCACAGATTTCAATCATATCTCCTGTTATTCTTTTGAACTTGAATAAAAATAAGCCCAGTCTGCCCACCCTCGACAGTAATCTCAAACTTGCAAGAATTTGTACATACTTCACAATCTCTGGTATTTTAAAGATTTTTCCAACAATTCCGGCTGAACCGTGGATAAAGGTTTCCTTCCTTTCAACAACAACATTTTGGGGATTCTGAAAGTAGAATTAGATGTGAAAAACAAATTGGAGTATTAATTATACCAAGCCTGAAGTCATACGTTAAAGTGGTGATGCACAGGACGGGGAGACTGCCAAGGTCAGTATTTCACAAGGGCCTCTGGCCGCAGTAGTCTGTGGCACGCAAGGTCCAAGGCTTTGTAAATTTAAACATGCATACACGCCTTGCATGTGCAAGCTCTTGCCATTATAGATCTCAAAAGATAATCAATTGGACACGAATCACATTGTGAAGAGAGAGGAGGGATGAGAGGCATTAGACAGCAGAGACGATTTCTAATGCTCATGCACTGAATGTAAGAAAATAAGAAATAGAAGCAACAATAAATCACATGGCCCCTTCTGCTTGCTACATTATTCAAGAAGATCATGGTTGATCTAACCTTGGCATCTACCCAGTCCCTTATTACTTGATTCCAGATATCTATCTGTTTTAGTCTTGGATATGGATAATGACTCTTTGGTGTAGAGAATTCCCAGGATTCATAATCCACTGGGAAAACAAGTTTCTACTGACTTTAATCCAACATAGCTGGAGACTGTGTCCCCTTATTCTAAATTATTCCACTATGGGAAATATGTTTATAAAATCTATCCAGTCAAGCACTGCTAGAATTTTGTATGCTTTGATGGCATCACCTCTCATTCTTCTAAAGTACAGGCCCAACCTACTCAAATCTTTCATCATAACAGTTTTTTTTCAATGCATGGATCAACTTACTGAACACGTGCTGTAAGACAGTATATATTTCTTTAAACAGGAAAACCAAAACTGTAAGCAGTCCCTAGTATTGATAATGCCTTCCCAAAAACTGTGAAGAGTAAACTGTGTGTTAGCCACTGTGAGCTGTTAGGAAGATACGATGAGATGTTAGTAATCCTGAGTCCTTGGCCAGGGAATTTTAAAGCTGCATTTCCTTCAGGTTGTGATGATAGGATTTAGAAAGAAGAAATGTAAACATTAAATTATTAGATACCACACAGGCTCTTGATCAATCAAGCTTTAAACAGAAAGATGCAAGAGCAAACACTGGCAAAATACAACAAGAGTATACAGAAAAGAAGTTAAAGTTAATTTACCCCATTGAAATAGAGAGGGATGACATTCTCATCATGTTTGTATTATGATGCAAGTGCAAGCTGTGCTGATTGAATGAAATGTTTAATCATAAAAGTGGCACTATTGATTCATTTACTATGAAATGAACAGCTCTATGAATTGTATGTAATGGAACTGAGTAGATGTTTTTTCACTCTACTTTCAGAAACCTAAGTCCAAATATCCAGCTTCAGACTGCAAGGGTGCATCTGTTTGGCACCATAGTTTTGACTCATCACCTAAGCAACTACTGAGTAAAGTCACTCCTGTTGAGTCTTTGTGGGGTTTCATTGGAAGAACAAAGATGTCATTAACATTAAGCAGCTATGCACAGCAAGCAAAGACCCATCAGGTGCTTTCTAGTTCAAGTATACGTACAAACTAAAGTTTCTTCATCATTGTTTCTGTGTTATTATTAAGTTTCTTTGTTGTCTCCTAAAATCCTCACACTAAAGTCCTGTTCCCTTGGAATCAACTGATAGCTCTCATAAATATTCAGCCTTCAGAGGAGTGAATGTCCAATATTGCTCTTACTCAAAGTCCACACTCAGGATTAAATGTCGGGAATTAATGGGTAAGAATCCCCTCCCCTGGCCCTACAACCCTCAAGATATCTCAATTTGTCTCATTCTGTCTTTCTACTTGATCCAGATTTCAGTTGCTTTATTACTCCCTCCTAAAATCTATCCATTCTCTATTTCCCCTCTTTCAATGTGGTCCATCATCTCTCTATATCTCATCACCTGTCCTAATATTGACACATAGTTCTGGGTCATAATTTATTTGATATTATAGTGCTGATATGGTGATCCTGCTTAAGATCAGATGTTCAGGGACTGTAAATGCAAATTTCATTGTTCATTCCTCAGCTTCAACCTGGACAAGACCTTTACAAATGGAGTCAGTGAGAAAGTATATTATGGTGGTAAATAGATTTTATATTTTTTAAAATAGAATGATGCATCTTACCACAAATTCAACAATTGTGGAACTTTTGCTTGGCTTCAGCTCATTGTCCACCATGAGCAAGCGATAAAGCACTAAAATATAAAAAATGATTAAGCTGTGTTGCATCTTCTCACAATCTACAGATCTACTCATTACATTCAATGCCATTATTATTGCCAAGTCCCTTGACATCAGTATGCTGGGGTCCATCAAAAATCAAAATCTCTGGTTGCCTAGCAGCTCAGAGACTGGGATCCCTGCAGGGAGTGACGCACCTCCTGATACACCTGGCCCTTCCACCATCTATAAAGCTTGTCAAGCATTTGATGGAATAAATCTCCACTTGCACGGATGAGTGCAGTGCTCTTAGAATAAGTCGGGAAATTATAGGCCGGTGAGCCTGACATCAGTCGTGGGTAAATTATTGGAAGGTATTCTAAGAGACAGTATATATAAGGATTTGGATAGACAGGGCCTGATTAGGGATAGTCAACATAGTCCTATGCATGGTAGGTCATGTCTAGACAATCTATAGAGTTTTTCAAGGAGGATACCAAGAAGGTCGATGAGGGAAAGGCGGTGGACATTGCATACATGGACTTTCGCAAGGCCTTTGACACAGTCCAGCATGGGTGGCTGGTCCAGAAGGTTAAGTTGCTTGGCATTCAGGTTAAAGTAGCCAATTGGATTCAACATTGGCAGCTGGAGAAGCCAGAGAGTGGTAGTAGATGGTTGTCTCTCTGACTGGAGGCCTGTGACTAGTGGTGTGCCACAGGGGTCAGTGCTGGGTCCATTGTTGTTTATCAGCTATATTATGATTTGAATGATAATGTGGTAAATCAGATCAGCAAATTTGCAGATGACACCAATATTGGGGGCCTAGTGGACAATGAGGAAGGCTATCAAAGCCTGTAACGTGACCTTGACCATCTGGGAAAGTGGGCTGATAAATGGCTGATCACCTACCCACAGGAAAGATATTAATAAGCCTGAAAGAGTACAGAGAAAATTTACAAGGATTTTGTCAGAACTTGAAGACCTGAGTTACAGGGAAAGGTTGAATACATTAGGACTTTATTCCCTGGAGCAGAAGAACATAAAAACATAAGAATTAGGAGCAGGAGGAGGCCATCTAGCCTGCCGAGCCTGCTTCGCCATTCAATTAGATCATGGCTGATCTTGCCGTGGACTCAGATCCACCTACCTGCCTTTTCCCCATAACCCTTAATTCCCCCACCATGCAAATATCTATCTGTGTCTTAAGTATATTAAATGAGGTAGCCTCTACTGCTTCCCTAGGCAGAGAATTCCACAGATTCACTACTCTCTGGGAAAAGCAGTTTCTCCTCATCTCTGTCCTAATCTGTTCCCCCAAATCTTGAGGCTATGTCCCCTAGTGCTAGTCTCACCTACCAGTGTAAGCAACCTTCCTGCCTCTATCTTATAAATTCTTTTCATAATTTTCTATGTTTCTATAGGATCCCCTCTCATTCTTCTGAATTCCAGTGACTATAGTCCCAACCGACTCAATCTTACTCATAGGCTAACCCCCTCATCTCTGGAATCAACCTGGTGAATCTCCTCTGCACCATTTACAAAGCCAGTATATCTTTCTTCAAGTAAGGAGATCAGAACTAAATGCAGTACTCCAGGTATGGCCTCACCAGTACCCTGTACAGTTGCAGCATGACCTCCCTGCTCTTAAATTCAATCCCTCTAGCAATGAAGGCCAACATTCTATTTGCTGCCTTGATAAACTGTTGCACCTACATACCAACCTTTTGTGATTCATGCACAAGCACTCCCAAGTCCCTCTGCACAACAGCAACGTTAATGTATATTGTGAACCGTTGCAGGCCCAGCACTGACCCCTGAGGCACCCCGCTTACCACTGATTGCCACCCAGAGAAACAACCATTTATCCCAACATTCTGCCTTCTATTGGTTAACCAATCCTCTATCCACACTAATACATTACCCCCAACTCCATGCATCCTTATCTTATGGATGTCTTTTATGCGGCACCTTATTGAACGCCTTCTGGAAATCCAAGTATGCAACATCCACTTGTTCCCCTCTATCCAATGCGCTCACTTTATCCTCAAAGAACTCCAGTAAGTTTGTCTAACAGGACCTGCCCTTCCTGAATCCACACTGTGTCTGCCTGATGGAACCACTTCTATCCAGATGTCTCGCTATTTCTTCATCAATGATAGCTTCGAGCATTTTCCCAACTACAGACATTAAGCTAACTTGCCTATGGTTACCTGCCTTTTGCCTACATCTTCTTTTAAACAGTGGGGTGACATTTGCTAGCTTCCATTCTGCCAGGACCTGCCCAGAGTCCATAGAATTTTGGTAAATTATCACAAACATCTCCACTATAACTTCTGCCATTCCTTTCAGTCCACTGGGATACATCCCATCAGGACCAGGGGACTTGTCTACCTTTAGGCCCACTAGTTTGCTCATCACTACCTCTTTAGTGACAGCGATTGTATCGAGGTCCTCACCTCCCATCACATCCATAACATCCCTCTTTTGCATGTTAGACGTGTCCTCTACCATGAAGACCAACACAAAATAGTCGTTCAAGGCCTCTGTCATTTCCACATTACCCAATATTAATTCCCCCTTCTCATCTTCTGGGACCCACATTCACTTTAGCCACCTTTTTTCTCTTTATGTAATTATAAAAACTTTTACTATCTGTTTTTATATTTTGTGCTAGTTTACTTTCATAATCTATCTTCTCTTTCCTTATTGCTTGCTTGGTGGTTCTTTGTTACTTTTTAACGATTTCCTAATCTTCCAGTTTCCCACAACTCTTAGCAACTTTGTATGCATGAGCTTTTAGCTTAATGCCTTCTTTTATTTCCTTAGTTATCCAAGGCTGGATCCCCCCACCCTTACTGTCCTTGTTTTTAACTGGAGTATATTTTTGTTAAGCACCATGAAAAATTTCTTTGAAAGTCTTCCACTGTTCCTCAACTTTCCCACCATATAGCCTGTATTTCCAGTTGACAGTAGCCAATTCCTCCCTTATCCCGTCGTAGTCTCCCTTGTTTAGGCATAATACACTGGTTTTAAATCAAACTATTGCACCCTCCATTTTTTTGAGAAATTCAATCATACTATGATCACTCTTTCCAAGAGGATCCCAAACTACCAGATCATTAATTTCACCTGTTCCATTGCACAGGACCAGATCTAAGATAGCATGTTCCCTTGTAGGTTCACTAACGTGTTGTTCAAGAAAGTTATCATCGATACATTCTATGAAGTCCTCCTCAAAACTGCTTCGACCAACTTGAGTCGCCCAATCTATGTGGAAGTTAAAGTCCCTCATGACAACTGCCGTCCCATTCTTACATGCATCAAATACTTCTTGGTTTATTTCCCATGCCACTGTAATGATATTATTCAGTGGCCTATAGACAACTCCCACCAGTGATTTTTTTCCCCTTACTGTTCCTAACCTTTACCCAGATGGAGTCAGCATTCTGCTCCCTAGATCTTATATCGTCTCTCTCTATCACTCTGATCTCATTTAAAGTGCTGCCCCACCTCCCTTACCTTCCTGCCTATCCTTCCATATTACCTGATACCCTTGGATATTTAATTCCCACTAATCTCCACCCTGCAACCACGTTTCTGTAATGGCCACTATATTATACCCCTTTTTACTAATTTGTGCCACAAGTTCACTGACCTTGTTTCGAATACTACACACATTCAGATAAAGTGCCTTTACACTCATTGGCCTTTTAGCATCCAGTAACTTTTGCGTCCTTTGCATTTGACTTTTCTGTACTCCACTCTTACTTTTCTCTTTTCTAAGTTTTGCTCTGGGCTCTGCTTTGCTTCCCTCCGTCTTTCTGCATGGATTCCCATTCCTCTGCCATTTTAGTTTAAACCCTTCCCCAGCAGCACCAGCAAACAAGAGAATAAGGGGAGATCTTATGGAGGTATACAAAATTATGAGGCATATGGATAAGGTGAATAGCTTTTTCTACTGAGGTTGGGTGAGACTAGAACTAGAGGACATATGTTTAGGGTGAAAGGTGAAATATTTAAGGGGATTCTGAGGGGAAAGTTCTTCACTCAGAAGGTGATGCAAGTGTGGAACGAGCTGCCAGCGGAAGTGGTGGATATGGGTTCAATTGTAACATTTAAGGGACGTTTGGATAGGTGCATGGATGGGAGGAATTTGGAGGGATATGGTCTGGGTGCAGGTAGATGGGACTAGGCAGAAGATCAGTTTGCCATGGACTGGATGTTTCTGTGCTGTGGTACTCTATGCCATAACTTTTGATGTCTTCAGCACCATGCAGGATGAAGCAGCATGTTTGATTAGCATACTATCAACCAATCTAAATATTCATTGCCTCCACCACCAGCATACAGTGGCTGCAATGTGCAACATATACAAAATGCACTGCAGTTATTTGCCCAGGCTGCTCCAATAGCACCTTCCAAATCCTTCACCTTTACCACTAAGGAAGACAAGAGAATAAGGTATATGGACCACCACCACCTGCAGGTTCCCCTCCAAGTCACAATCTATCCCTCTATAACCTGGAACTCCCCACCCAACAGCACTTGGAGAAAGCTTTCACCAGAAGGACTGCTGTGGTTCAAGAGGTGCCTAACAATCGCTTTCTCAAGTCAATTAGAGATAAATGCTGGCCTTGCTGGTGAAGCCGAGATCCCAAAAATGAATATAAAAAAGCGTTAGGGAGTCTTTACATTTACTTGAAAATATTCATGCTTCATCTAAACGATGGCACCTCCAAAAGTTCTGAAATATCACCCTGAATTTTTGTTGCTGAAGTGGATCTTGAACCCAAAAACATTTGATAGAGGAAGAAATGCGACCTATTGCTGACAATGAATATATAAATTCAGGATAAATCTTTAACATGACTTTCTTCACTGGACCTACTTTTATACCCTCACATAAGGCATATCCTTTGACTGTTTGTGAAGATGAGCACATAATAAATCCTTGTTTAACACTTTCACACAAGCTGATGCAGAAACGACACAAAGTATATCACAATGGTGTGCTGGTACAGTGGGGACAGTTCCATTGAGAGGCTAAGGTTTGCCATTGGGATACCACAGATCTGTCGATAGTATGTGATTTTGACATATATTGGTGAGGAGCAACCCAATCCTGAGACTTGTGCACAAAAATCCAGGCAGACAATATAGTGCATGCTGGAAATACAGTATCTATTGCTGCACCATCAATACTGATTTCAATAAGATACCAAGTTAACTTCAGTTTCTTCTCTCAAGTCGATACCAAAGATCCCTTGGCACTTTTTCAAGGAAAGGCAACCTGGTGTCCTGGAACCAACATATAGGCCCTCAACCAAAATCGATAAAACAGACTATCTGATTGTCGTCACGCTTCTGTCTGCGAAGCTTGCTGTGCAAAAAATAGACTGCTGAGTTTCTTGCAGTTTACTGTGACTACCTTTCAAATCTGTACTTCATTAGTTGTTAGAACACTGGGATGTTGAGATAGTGCTTAGTGAATTGCAAGTCTTTATTTCTGGGATGCCTGAAAGATGAATAGTTCCGTTCTCTATTAAAACATATTACCTTAACGATCTTGGTGCTTCTCCCACACCACCCATACAGCAATGTTATGTGCTCATGCAGCGAAGATGTATTAAAAAAAAATCTTTCAACCATAGTTACCATTTTGAGTCGGTGTGTAGATTGGTTTGTCAGTCTGGATAAAGATGTGTCCTGTTTGACGTGTAATGAGGATAACACTCTGCAAACTAAAATAACCTGATGTTGCTCGTAGAGATACAAACTGGTCCGCCGTGGATGCCTTTGGAAGTTGATCTGCAGGTATCTGGCAATAAAAAACAAAAAATAAACAAAATGGGTGTGGTTACTTTCAATGTGTATTTCCCCCAACACTTTTCACACCAAAACTCAGGCCATGAAGAATCCACAAGGCACAGAAGTTAATCCTTGCATCAGTATTGTTAAATGTACCATAGAGTACCAACCACATGTTGTGCTCCACCTCTGAAATTTATCTCAGTGGAACTAATTTTCAGAAACTTGACTTCAACCAACAGCTACTATCATAGTTCACATTTAGAGCTACCAACCTGAGAATGAATTTTCACACCATGATCCCTACCATTGAGTAAATTGTCAATGCCCTGAAGGTGTTCAATTTTGGCATTCATGACCCTAACATCAGGCAGTCTTCAGGTATGGAGGATGCAGAAGGGGCTAGAATTAAAATGCAAAAATCCTTGAGACTTGTGAAGCTAATGGAGATTATAGGTGCATCGGCATGGACAGTAACAAGCAGGGATTCCCAGCTTGTCTTGTTTCTGGACAGTGGTAAAAATATCATTGCTTTTGCTTTCCTTGGTGGTGAAATTTGTGGGGGTCACAGTTAACAATAAAGTTAGCTTGGTAAGTTGCTACAGTGTACACAGTAACTGTCTATCACAACAAGGGTATGAATCAAGCAACATGCTCTGACATAGATGAACAGTTTAAATTTGCTGCTACCACTATTCTGTAGGCTAATCCCATCATACTCCTTAGAGCCTTGTGGATGGTATAAAAAAATTGATTGGATAGTATCTGGGCCCCCAGATGCAGACCACATGTGGCACTGCCTTTCCAGGTATGGTATTATCAGTGCAGCCAACATATTAGTTAATGGTGACCCCATGATGTTAATAATTTGAAATTTGGATAAGGTCAAGGCATTGTAGATGCTGCGAAATAGTTGTACGATTTCTCTATCTAATCATTATTTGTCAGTTGTCTGTTATTAGCCCTGCTCGCAGCTGGTGCAAAAGAGAGTGTGAATAGAGCTCAGCACTCAGGAAAGTAATCCAATTCAACCAAACAATGGCCAAGTTCCCTGTAGTGACACAATTCTCGTCACTAAAGAGGTAAACGTTCTGAAATTTCAGCACTAACTTTCTGCAGCAAGTTAAATTTGCAATCAGCACAAGGGAAGTGATTCCATGAGTTCATCAACAGATTGAGGCCATACTGCCATTCTTGCGAAGATGTATTTAGAGTGACACAAATTATCCAGATACTTGCAAATACTGCAATTCATCAGGAGTCTCTCCCTTGCACAAATTGCTGAAAAGCTCACACAATGATAACAGCAAGGTGTATTAAGTTTTGTGCCAACACCTCTCCATGTTATGCTTGAAGTAAAAACTACTTTGGAGAGCAGTTAAAAGACTGAGGCAGTTTAATTTATCTGTACATTTACCTTAACAGTAGCAGAATCTATATAGTTGTTTTCTGATGACAAATATATTTTGGTTACATTTAATGAGATCCTTTGTTCAGGGTAGAGAAGCAAATTAATTTGAACCTCAATGTTAAAATTGACACCATGGGCTTCCACAACAACAGTTTCTTCGCTTTCAATTCGCAAAATATTGGGAGCAGTCAGTATATATCTGTAGGAATAAAAACGAACACAAATGATTCATCACGGCAATGACAAGAATAAATAAAACATTTCTTCATTCATTTGCAGAAGATACAGGAGGTGGGAAGACCAGCACTTTTGGGTATTCCTAATTGTCCTTTGAACATAGCAGTTTGCCATTTTCTTGAACTGATGCTGTAGAGGTATAAGAAATTAACACAAGGTGCGGGATACTTATGTGGAAAACAATCTAAACAACCAAGATAAGTCCTTCAAATAGGGTAGTTAAAGCAATAGGGATAAGGTGCTTAAATTCCTGGCCAGCAATCTAAATGCTCAGACAAATGATTTCAAATCCAACCATAGGAGCTGTTGAATTTAAATAATGTTCATTAGATACTTTGATTAAAGACTTTGCATCAGTAATTGAAGCTACTGGATCATCATAAAATCCTTTAAGAAAGAAATCTGCCATCATCACACAGTCTGGTTAAATGTGTGATTCCATGCACAAAACAATGTGATCAACTTTTAAGTGTCCTCAAAAAAGACCTAGAAGTTCAAGGGTAGTGATGCCCATTGATGTCTTGGTTTGAAACAACATTTTTTAAAATTCCTATCACCGTTTGTCTCCCGAGAAGATGGTGGTGAAATGTAGGTGCTCCCACAGCATGATAGGGAATTTGAGGATTTAAATCCACTGACAGTGAAGGAATGGAGATATATTTCCAGGCCATGATACCCATGTTACTTGGAGAGGAACTGAAATTTGGTGATCTTATTATGCTGCCCTTGTCCATCTGGATGGAGCAGGTTGTTGGCTTTGGAGGTGCAGTCAAAAGAGGCTTTTCTGTTGATGCAGTTCATTGCGGCTAGTAATTAATGAAGCCTTGCAGCAGTAAATGTTCGTGGTGAAAGTAGTTGGTGCCAACCTTATTGACAGCTTCACCTCAGATCACAGTGTTTTACAAGTGTAATTTCAGTTGCATTCAACCAGCAAATAGATGGCATTCCATCACACTCATTGGTCATGCCTTTTGAAAGTAAAAAGGCTCTGGAGTCAGGAGATGAATCAGAACTCACAAGATGTAGTTGGCAATCAGAGTCAAAAATAACCCAGCACTCCCAAGTTCACAATCTTGGAACCCAGGTGAGATACATACACTTTAAATTGAGGCTGGAGTGGAGGGAATGGAAGCTTCACAAATTCATCACCAGGCAAACATAGCAATTTTACTAAAACAATGTTAAATTCCACCTCATTTACAGGAGAGGATCACCTCAGGATGCTGAGTAACTGGAAAAGTTCAAAGTACAAGAAAACAATGTACACTAAATAGAACCATTCCCAAATACTTACAGAGGATCACCCAGGGACGGTGACAGAAGAGACACCAAAAGAGCAAATAACGGCAAAGTTCTCCCCATGATGATGGAGTGCTTCACTGGGGCAAACCTTTCCAAACCATCTCTTCAGTTTATATAAAGCTTCATCACATACTAATATTTAACAAATGAGATATTTGTTCTGCCAGTTACTTAAAAAAAATCATTGTCCATACTTGTTTAATCAAGAGTTAATTTAAACCTAGCATTTTGGTGCAAATCCAGGAAGAATTGTGGTTTATACCCGCTTCCTGGGATTTGACCTTGACTTACCCAGATAAGAAGCACAAACACACTTTGCAAAATATTATTTCCAAAGTTTCAAATTGAGCAATTTTAACCTCTGTCCAGAATCACATTTTGGTACAGTGCAATGTAATGATCACAAGATTATCTGCAACTAAAGCAGTTCAAATTCTTGTTTTTTTAACCCTCAAAACCAGGACAATTTAATCATCATCTTACCCAGCCCCAAGCTCTCCAATGCTATCTACCCCCTGCCAACAGAGAAAGCGCCCTTTTAAAGAGCTATTAATTTACCTGCCCATTTACCTCAACTGTAGCAGAATCTGGATAGTTGTTTTTTGATGACAAATATTTTGTGGTATAATTTAATGAACTCCTTTGTTCATGGAAGAGAAGCAAATGAATATGAAACTCAATGTCAGAACTGACATTGTGACCTTCCACAACAACTGCTTCTTTATTTTCAATTTGCAAAACTCTGGGAGCAGTCAGTATACACTGTACCTGTAAGATTAACAAAGAAAATGAATGTTTCATCACAGCAATGGCAAGAATAAACAATACATTTTTTCATTCAATTACATAAGGTGGGAAGGTCAGCACTTTTGGATATTCCAAATTGTCCTTTGAAGATAGTGGTTAGCCATTTCCTTGAACGGATGCTGTACAGGGATATGAAATTAAAACAAGGTGTGGGATACTTAAGTAGAGAGCAATCTAAAAGGTATATCCAACACACTCTCTCATTCCTTCAAGTTACTGAATCAATGAAATGTCATGGGTGAATAATGAGGACTATCTGTGAGATATGATTTACTTGAATGCTGAGAAATTTCAGCTTCAAGGTTATATTAAAAAAGCTGAAGTTGCAGGATTGAGAGATTTGATAGGGTTGTACAAGATCATGATTTGTTTAGTTACAGTAAATAGAAGGAAGCTATTCCCATCAACAGGTGATTCAATGACTGGGAGGATAGATTTAGTTTGATGCAAAAGATTCAGAGTTGTGATCTGGATTTCATTGACTGAGTGATGGAATTGGATTAGCACCTGGAATAATTTGTAGAGTTGTGGGGGAAAATCAATGGAAATTACAGCACAGGTGAAATTATTCATCTCCTAGTCAGCACAAAATCAGTGGACCAAGTACCCTTGTTCTGTGCTGAAGCAATATACTTATCATTATGTTTTATGCATACAAAGACACATTTACTGGAGACACATAATCATTTCATAACTCATTGTTCATACAGGGTTATCTTAGCTGGTTCTGCACTGCATATGTCTTTTGGAGGGGAATCTAATTTACAAAAGTAATTTCATTAACTAAAGGTATGGTTGAATTGCTGCTAAGGCATCCCAAGTACAATGATGTGGGTGTTATAAAATAATGATAAACAGAACAAACATTCACACTAACATCTGCTTTCAAAATTTTCCTATTAACAGAAGTTCCCATCCCTGTAAACTGACATTACTATTTGCACCATAAGCAAACACTGAATGAATCTGCATACTTATCTAAGAAGCTGTGTTTATCTAATTCTGAACTAGGTAACATGACCCTGTAATCAAGGAGCAGACACTTTCAGTATAAAGACTCCAGCAAAACTACTCCTAAGTACTAACAGTTGTCATTATCATACATAATTATAAAGACTCGTTGAATAACAACAAGGCCAATTGACAAATATTATTAGTAGTTGATCTAATAGATTTATCCTTCAGCTAATACTGGGTTATGAATCAAGTACAGACTTCCAACGATCACTATTTCCTTATTGATTGATAATTTTCTTGCAAGAAGTCACTTAACCAATTAGATGCTTTTCAGTCATTAGGGAAAGGAATAAGGAGGACAACAGGTCTGCTTATATCAGTATCTCAATAAATTATTAAACTTTCAAAGCTTCATTAATCCAAACCTTTATAAATACACATTTACCATCTGAGAGTAAATGGAAATAATGCGTTTGAAAGTAAAACTTCCTGACAACTAATGTGAGCACATCTACAAATCAATATAGTGTAAACCCACATTATGGAGAGGTTACATTCCCCAAAAAACATCCACCTCGTGACTGTTTTATGCAACGCAAACTCAGATATCTTAAGGATAACCAATGTGGAATTTTTCCACATAAATTCCATAAAAACACATTTTTATTCTGTATGTCAAATTATTTTGGTCGTGATTTGTGAATTCCACAAGGGTGAATTTCCATTGCCCAAAGTGCCGTAACACCAGGTACAGAGTATTTTACTAAACAATACCCACTGTTGCAACTTCACCAAATTAATAGGAATAATTCCACATCATTTTACTAATTATCCTGTAATCATCCAAATGTTTATGAGATCTTGTTGGGTACAAAGTGACTTCATATTGTAACAACATTTGCTACACTGCAGAAGGGTTTGTTGGTTATGAACTGCTTTCTGTTAACTTGAGGCTTTGAAAGGTCATAAAAATTTTGTATGAATGCCCACTTCAGACAATGATGGGTGGTTGGCAGACTGGAACTCTGAGGCTCTCATACAGTGTGCCCAATGAGTATGGGTAAAATCTCCACCCATAGGTGCTGGAGCTGCACGTTGAGTTCAACCTTATCATAAACCAAAGCTGCTGGGACTCAACTGTATGTGGAAAACATCTTTGCCTGTGGGTAAAAAAACAAACTGCTGGAGGAACTCAGTGGGTCAGGCAGTATCTGTGGAGGGAAATGGACAGTCGACACTTTGGGTTGACAGCCTTCATCTGGACAAAGAGTAGTGGGAGATACACTGAGCATTTTTAAACCACTCTCTCATGCATGCAGAGCACTAGTATTTGAACTGTTGGCGGTCAATGTCAAATTGAGTTCCTGGCATTTCATTCTCACTTCCGGACCCTGGGTTCAGTGAGGTGATAGATTAGTGAATGACAAAAAGACAGCTTAGGTATGTGTGTAGTCACTTTCAATTCTAGTCACTCTTCTTTGTCACTCTTAGCTGCAGAATGGTTCCAGATATACCCAGCACTCTCTTGCTCCATCAAGTTACTGAATCGATGAAGTCATACGTGAATAATTGAATACATAGCATCTGTGAGATCAGGGTGCATGGGCTGGAGTACTGCTATATATGTGGAGGTCTAGTGAGATAATGAATGTATGGTCCCAGCGTTAATTGATAGGAACTGTTAGGGCTTTTGGTACAGAACAGTGTGTGAGAGTAGGCAGAAGGGTTGTTTGGAAATGAAATTTCTTGATGTGGTTACTGACATTGACCTCATATACAAGATCACTTAAGAGCACAGAATCAATACCTTGGATATCTCATTTCTGGAATTCATGCAAACGAAAGTGTTCAATTACTGTAGCATCCTACTCCATTCTCTCGATACCATCCCGAATTATACCAGAAAATCTGGGGGCCCATTAACCTTCAAACTGTCGTAGCTTCCAGCAAACTTCCCAAATCGTTCCAATGACTTCCATGATTGCATGCAAACAAGAAGCAATTCCCCTTAAAGGTATATAGCATTGTCTTCAACCAAGGATAGCAAAAGTTACATTTAGCTGCACACTCATATAGTTACACTCCATGGATAATGTGAAAAACATCATGGTGTGCAATTGCTAGGCACTACAATTATTGTAAGCAAATGGAAGCATGATTTTTGTGCATATACACCAGGTAGATCATTGACAAAAATGTAGATTTTTCAAAAATTATATCATTTGATGAAGTACCTCCGACAGACCAAATACAGCACTCATTTTACTTGCATCTTCACGGTCTGCTACATGTCCCTGTTGTCCCAATAACCTGATGCCTGCAATTCTTTTACTGGACCACTATGAAGGGAAAGGCACTTTGTACTGGACTAATTAAAATGTTGTAGTATATTTAAATGAATACAATAAATTATAGGAAAAAGAATTTTCTATTCTTTTTCACTGCTTATTTTCCACTTTCTGTACAGAAGAGACCTGAATTTGCACAGGGTTTCTCCCAACCTTCTAACATTACCCAGTATGTCACAGCTATTGTCAATGACTAGAACACAGATGCTCATTCAATGCAGGTGAAGGCAGAATGCTCCCAACTTGGTCATTTCGGCAGTCCACCCAAACAGGTGTAAACAGGCCAGTGACATGAGAGTAATCTTTAAGACTCGAAATATTACTTCCTTACAAAGATAATGCAAAACAGAAACAAAGTTTGTTACATTATGAACTGCTTTTCTTTACAGATTTCTTTTATAGAGAGGCATGCAAATTATTTTTAAAAATTATCTTTTTATTCTTTTGCAGCATCACTGTCAAGGTCTTCCTAACCCCAAAATATTGAGAAGTGGGAAGTGAGCTGCCTTCTTGTAATTTGTATGGTGGAAGGTACTTCCACGTTGCTTTTGAGTAGGAAGTTTAAGGATGCGAGCCAGTGACAATGGAACAACTGTGTATTTTTTCAAATTAGAGTAGATTGGTTTGCAGTGTCAGAATGGTGCAGAAAGAAATTTCAGCAAAGCTGAAAGTCTAACAAATGGTAAAATATAATTCTGTAAGGACAGCTCAAAAAAGGCTGGCCTATTGTTTGGTTAATTTGAAATTCAAGAGCTTGCATGGCTTTGAACCAAACATACCATCACTAGAAGTCATTAAATTAACCAACACTCGTACTGGTGCTCCATAGGAGCACCACAGGCTGTACCTTCTTTGCTAACCTTGCTTTGATATTGCGCTAAGATACTCAGTGCAAAAAACATTCTTACAGATGTTTACATTCATGGCAACAACTAGCAGGCGATAAAATAGCAAAGTCTGAGCCCATCTTGCAGATTTCTTTTTTGCTAATCTATTTCATGCACATTTACAAGTAGACCAACCAGGATCATAATCCTAATGTGCACAACTCACTGCATGCTTTTAGCACCGGAATATCGCTGCTCTCAGCCTCGGTCAAATCTGTTGTTTGGTCCTTGCGTTGAATTACTTTAATACATGTTTAAAGACAAAACAATTTCCAGACCAGATGAAATTAAATATAAAGAAGTGATACAATTTGGCAGAAAGGCAGCAAAACAGAGCAGTCTAAATGGCATGTCATTAAAGGATCATGCAAACAGAAGCCCCCAGGTGTATATGTGCACATCCTTGAGAATAACAAGGTATGCTGAGAAAGTGGTTTGTAAAGCATGTGGGATCCTGGAATTTATAGTATAAAAGCAAGGAGGTCATATTGAATCAGTATGAGATAACTGGAGTGTCTCAACTGCAGTATTCCCTTCTTTATGGGCACTGTTAGTGTTTATTCTGGAGTTGAGATTATAGATAGCAAATATTAATTAAAATGAGAACCAGTTCTGAGGAAATAAAACTTGTTCACAATTTAATTTCAACTGATATTTTAAGGCTATTGAAATCAATAATTGGGTGTGGGATATTCTAAATGTCTACCATTGAAACTATATGGAAGACGATAGATGAATGTTCATGTTAATTGGTGGCCATTGGAAACTTCAGGATAAGATCAGGGAAGGCATTAAGTTGTCATCTCCTGTATTAATACATTGTGTATCACTGCCACTCAAGCAGTTCAGGACAGGTCTGTTTGTCACTTACTATTCTGGCTAATTGTACATTTAGGGAGACATCCCTGAACACTATAACAATTTTGGGTGTCTGGAGTTTGTGCTCAAAAGCTTTCAGAACAGACATCAGTATTGAGTATACAAAGAGGTTCTGCTAGTTGGGATCTGTTATCATTGTGAATACATAACTCTGTAAAGTTACCAGCAGGCATGGTAGTGTAGCAGTTAGCATAATGCTATTGCAGTGCCAGCGAACCGGGTTAGATTCCGGCTGCTGTCTGTAAGGAGTTTGTACGTTCTCCCCATGTGTCTGCATGGGTTTCCACTGGGTGCTCTGGTTTCCTCCCACATTTCAAAGATGTGCAGGTTAGGAGGTTGAGGGTATGCTATGTTGGCCTCTGAAGTGTGGCGACACTTGTGGGCTGCCCCCAGCACATTCTATGCAAAAGGTGTATTTTGATGTACATCTGACTAATAAAGATATTTTATATTCAAAATGTTAAAGTAGGTGGTTATAGCCATAGAAATTGTATTAATCATCTATTCTTATCTTTGTGTTTAAAAAACAAAACATTGTGTTGGAAGAGGATTCCAGATTCTCTCCAGTAGCTCTGTTGTGTGAATAAAGACTTTTATATTTCCCAGTTACAGTTTCCATGTGGCTCAGTTTTGTCAGTCGCAACAAGCACCACACTTTAGGAAAGATAGAAAGTACTTCAGAAGATTCAGAAAAAGATCAACCTGAACACTTAGAAATTTCAGCTGCAAGGTTATATTGAAAAAGCTGAAGTGGTTTTCCTTGGAATAAAAAGAGCATTGAGAAATTTGATAGGGTTGTACAAGATCACGATTGGTTTAGTTACAGTAAATACAACAAAACTATTCACATCAACAGGTGATTCAGTGACTGGGAGGATAGATATAGCTATCACAATGTCGAGCAAGCTCACAGAGAACCCAAATGTGGCACACCGGTACGAGACTGGAGTCGGGATGCTTCCTCAGAACCAAACGCAGGCAGCAACCAGAAGGAATCTTGCCTTGGGGCTCTGAGGTGGGGTCCCAACACAAAAACTGGATATCCTAAGAGGAACAGTGAAACCAGGACTGCTCTAGAGTTGACAACTCTAAGCAGCCAGGAGACAAAGTATACCCAAAGGTTGGCCAATACTGTGGCAACTAGTGCTAATGAAACCAGGGCTCTTATGCTAGTCTCCTGATGAGGCTCAGGTGTGTGTCATTATGTGATTAGTAGTGCATGGACTCCATGTGCTGCACAACGAGGCACCATCAATGGAGCCAAGTCAAGGGCCAGCACTCAGAACCATGACAGTAACCACCCCACCACCCGCCCCCCCCCCCCAAAAAAAAGGAGCCTCCAGGCGACCCACCGGGCTTATCTGGATGGTTCTGATGGAATTCCTGAATGAGGGAGGGGTCCAAAATGAAGAAGCGAGGAGCCCAGGAATGTTCCTCTGGACCGGATCCCTCCCAATCCACTAAGTACTGCAGGTCCCTACCCCGGCAGCGTACATCCAGTGAACGCCGGACGGTGTATGCTGGGTTGTTGTCAACAATCGGAGGGTGCGGGGGGGGGGGGGGGGGTTGGAAAACGGGCTTGGCTGGAGGACACAATGGACTGCTAGCCACTGGCTTCAATTGAGACACGTGGAAAGTGGGATGTGTCCTCAGATCCATAGGCAATTTGAGCCGGACCATTGTGGGATTGACGATCCACTCAATTTCAAAAGGTCCCAAGAAGCGGGGATCTAATCTCTTGGGCTCATCCTTGAGGGGGATGTCCTTAGCCGAGAGCTAAACCTTCTGCCCAGGCTGGTACACTGGTGCAGAAACCCGCCGACGATCAGCGAATCTCCGGTTGCAGTTGGCGGTACAGAACAGGGCCACACGTGTCCTCCCAGACCTTGTGGCAATGGCAGAGGTGGTCCTGAACTGAGGGCACGGTGATGTCCCCCTCATGGATGGAGAACAGAGGAGGTTGGTAACCAAGTGAGCATTCAAAGGGGGATCTTCCAGTGGCAGTGCAGATCAGAAAGTTGTGGACGTACTCAACCCAAGCAAGGTGGGTGCTCCATGTTGATGGGTCGTTCACCTTTATGCAGTGTAGTGCTGTTTCCAAATCTTGAATCGCCTGTTCCGTCTGGCCATTCATCTGTGGATGGAAACCAGACGATAGGCTTACAGATGTTCCGAGGGCCTGACAAAAGGACTTCCATATGGCAGAGACAAACTGTCTGCAGGGATTCAGTGGAGGCAGAAGACATGTTGGATGACCATGTCCGCTGTCTCAAGCTGTAGGGAGCTTGGGAAAGGCCACAAAATGCACTGCTTTGGAAAAGCGGTCAACTATGGTGAGGACAGCAGTGTTCCCATGAGAAGGGGGCAGTCCCGTGACAAATTCCAGGGCGATATGGGACCACGGATGGCTAGGTACGGGTAAGGGATGAAGCAGTCCAGCAGGTGGTTGGTGGGAGGCTTTTCCACGGGCGCAGACAG
This sequence comes from Pristis pectinata, assembly GCF_009764475.1. Classification (NCBI taxonomy): domain Eukaryota; kingdom Metazoa; phylum Chordata; class Chondrichthyes; order Rhinopristiformes; family Pristidae; genus Pristis; species Pristis pectinata. The sequence goes on along the minus strand of NC_067435.1, from coordinate 8,585,535 downwards.
TACAGGCAGAAACAAAGGAATGAGTATCAGCGTCCATGGAGGGCCACCAGAAGTGTTTCCTCAGGAGGAAAAGCATCCTATCAATCCCTGGATGGCAGGCAAAACAAGAAGAATGTCCCCACTGCAGAACCTGAGACCACATGGACTCTGGTACAAAAAGGTGGTTGGGTGGTCCGTTACCTGGGTCAGGTTGGGTCTGTTGGGCTTCCTTCACTACAGCCTCGATCTCCCAGGTGAGGGCCGCCCCCACACAGGACCGGGGAAGGATGGTCTCAGGGTTAGGCTCGTCCTCCTTGGTGGGGTATTGCCGGGAGAGAGAATCGGGCTTCCCGTTCTTGGACCCAGGCCGATATGTTAGCGTAAACTGGAACCTGCCAAAGAATAATGCCCACCGGGCTTGATGGGAATTCAGGCGTTTCGCGGTTTGTATATATTCCAAGTTCTTGTGGTCTGTTCAAACGATAAACAGATGTTCCGCTCCCTCTAGTCAGTGCCTCCACTCCTCTAACGCAAGCTTGACTGCCAGTAACTCCCGATTCCCCACGTCGTAATTACGGTCGGTGGGGGACAACTAGCGAGAAATAAAAAGCACAGGGGTGCAGTTTCTGATCCAAACCAGAGCGTTGAGAGAGAACCGCTCCCGCCCCGAAGTCGAAGGCGTCGACCTCCACAACAAGTTGGCTTGAGGGGTCTGGTTGAACCAGGATGGGGGAGGATGTGAAGCGTTTCTTCGGGTCCATGAACGCTGAGTCAGCTTCAGGGTTCCACAGAAAAGGGGTCTTAGGTGAAGTGAGTTGAGTAAGGGGTGCCACCACCTGACTATAATCCCTAATGAAACAGCGATAGAAATTCGCAACCCCCAAAAACCGTTGGAGTTGCTTGCGCGTCGTGGGTCGAGGCCATCCCGCCACCGCCCGGATCTTCTCGGGATCCGCCCTTACTCGTCCACTCTCAATGATGTAACCTAAGAAGCTGACAGACGGGACATAGAATTCATATTTCTCGGCCTTGACGAAGAGCTTGTTCTCCCAAAGCCTCTGGAGACCCTGATGGACATGCTGGATGTGTTCCCGGAGAAGATCAGGATTGATTTATGAAGTCCCGTAGGACATCATTGATCAGAGCTTGGAAGGTGGCAGGAATATCGGTGAGGCCAAATGGCATTACTAGGTATTCGAAGAGGGGTATTAAATGCTGTTTTCCACTCATGTCCCTCCCTTATCCTGACCAGATGGTAAACACTTCGTAAATCAAGTTTAGAGAATATGGTGGCCCTGTGAAGAAGTTCAAACATGGAATTGATGAGCAGCAGTGGGTACTTGTTCTTGACGGTTATGTTATTCAGGCCCCAGTAGTCAATACATAGACGCAGTGAGCCATCCTTCTTCCCCACAAAGAACTTTGCGCCTACCGGGGAGGATGAGGGATGAATAATGCCTACCGAGAGAGATTCATTGATATACTCCGCCATTGCTTCCCTCTCTGGGCAGGTCATCAAACCGTAGGGTGATGCTCCTACAGATTGTCTGGGCTGGTCAGACAGTTCTCAGAGTGGAGGAGGTAAGAAGAGCAGAGACTCAGCTGATCTGTTCGCTGACCTGCCCAACACTCACTGCTAAGGTACAGTAGTCTGCCATAACCTCCTGGAGCTGCTGGTCATGCCAGCCCAGAAGTGAGCCCTGGCTGGTGTGGGCTTCATACAGGGGATTCATGTCCACTGGGTTCACAGAGGCCAGAATATTCTGTCACAAGGTCGAGCAAAGAGCGAGCTCATGGAAAACAGAAATGTGGCACACTGGTACGTACAAGAACGAAGTCAGGATGCTTCCTCAGAACCAAACGCAGGCAGCAACCAGAAGGAATCTTGCCTTGGGGCTCTGAGGTGGGGTCCCAACACAAAAACTGGATATCCTAAGAGGAACCGTGGAACCAGGACTGCTCTAGAGTTGCCTGCTCTAGAGTTGCCTGCTCTAGAGTTGCCTGCTCTAAGCAGCTAGGAGACAAAGGATGACCAATACTCTGGTAACTAGTGCTAGTGAAACCAGGGCTCTTATGCTAGTATCCTGATGGGGCTCAGGTGTGTGTTGTTATGCGATTACTAGCGCATGGACTCCATCTGCTGCACAACGAGGCACCATCAATGGAGCCAAATTGAGGGCCAGCACTCGGAACCATGAAAATAGCTCGGTGCATAAGATTCAGCTATGATCTGGATTTCACTGACTGGGTGATGGAATTGGATTGGTACAAAGAATAATTTGTAGGATTGTGGGGGAAAAGGCAAAAGGAATGGGACAGATGGAATTACTCTGCTCCCAGACAGCAGAGAATCGATGGGCCAAGTCCCCTCCTTCTCTGCCGAAGCAAAATGGTTATCATTCTACTGTATGCATAGAAAGATATAGGGAACATAATCATTTCATAACTCGCTGTTCATACAGGGCTATCTTAGCTGCATATCTCTTTGAGAGGCATCTAACTTACTGAAGTAATTTCATTAAAGGCTCGATTGAGTTGCTGTGAAAGCATGCCAAGTAAAATGATGCGGGTGTTATAAAATAATAATAAGCAGAACAAACATTCATACTAAAATCTGCCTTCAAAATTTTCTTATTACCACAAGTCCCTGTTCCTGGAAGCTGACATTAGTTATTGCACCATCTGCAAACACAATGAAACTGCACACTTTACCCTTTCTGATAAATAAACAGATTATATCAGAAGTATTTAAGAAGCTATGTTTATCTAATTCTGAACTAAGTAACATGACCCTGCAATCAATGAGCATTTTCATATGAACACTCCAGTAAAACTATCCCTAAGTACTAACAGTTGTCATAAAAATGCATAATTATGAAAACTCTTTGAATAAAAGCAAGGCCAAATGGCAAGTATTGTTATTAATTGATCTAATGGACATATCCTTCAGTTAATACTGGGTTATGCATTAGGTACAGACTACACATCATTTCCTTATTGATTAATGATTTTGTTGCGAGAAGACAATCCATTTTCAGTCATTAGATCATAAGACATAGGAGCAGAATTAGGCCATTTGGCCCTCAATTCTGCTCTGTCATTTGATCATGACTCATTTATTTTTCCCTCCCAAACCCATTCTCCTGCCTTCTCCCTGTAACCTTTGATGCCCTTACGAATCAAGAACCCGTCAACCTCTGCTTTAAATATACTCAATGACTTGGCCTCCACAGTCATCTGCAGCAATGAATTCCACAGATTCACCATCCTCTGGCTAAAGAAATTCCTCTCATCTTCTATTCTGAGGCTGTGCCCTCTGGTCCTAGACTCTCCCACTACTGGAAACAGCCTCTCCAAGTCCACTCTATCCAGGCCTTTCAATATTCGGTAGGTTTCAATGAGATACTCACTCATTCTTCTGAGCAGTGAGCACAGGCCTAGAGCCATCAAACGCTCCTTATATGTTAACCCTTTCATTCCTGGGATCATTCTTGTAAACCTACTCTGGACCCTCTCCAATGCCAGCACATCCTTCCTTAGATATGGGACCCAAAACTGCTCACAATACTCCAAATGTGGTCTGACCAACACCTTATAAAGCCTCAGCATTACATCCTTGCTTTTATATTCTAGTCTTCTTGAAAGGGGAATGGATAAGAACAGGTCAGTTATCTCAATAAATTATTGAACCTTCAAAGCTTTTTCACTAATCCAGACCTTTACAAATACATATTTACACACCTGTGAGTAAATGGAAATAACGCATTTGAAAGTCAAAATTTCTGACAACCAGTGTGAGCACATCTACAAAACTATACAGTGTACACCCACGTCACGGAGGAGTTGCGTTCCTCAAAAACCGTGCATATCGTGATAATTTTCCGTAACACAAACCCAGATATCTTAAGGATAAACAATATGGGATTTTTCCACATAAATTCCATAAGAACATGTTTTTATTCCATATCACAAATTATTTTGGTAGTGATTTGTGAATTGCGCAAGAACAGATTCCCATTACCCAAGGTGCTGTAACGCAGGGTCGAGTATATTTTACAACACAGTACCCATTGTTGCAACTTCACCAAATTGGTTGAAAGAATTGCACCTCATTTTACAAATTATCTTGTAATCATTCCAATGTATAAAGGGTCTTGCTGGGTACAAAGTGGGTTTGTACTGTAACAATAATAGCTTCATTGCAGAAGGGTTTGTTGGTTATAAATTGTTTTCAGATAACTTGAGGTTTTGAAAGCCATGAAAAAAAATTGTATGAATGCTCACTATGGACAATGTTTGGTCATTGGCAGACTATGGGTCAATGCAAGTGGAGGGGAGGGCAGGAGAAGGGAGGGGGGCGGGGGGAGGCGGGGTGCAGCGGGGGGGTGAGGGAGGCCGGGTGAGGGGCAAGGCAAGGGGCGGGGTGGGACAGGGGCATGGGGCAGGGTGGGGCAAGGGTAGGGACCGGGCGAGGGGAGGGGAGGGTTGGGCAAGGGTAGGGGATGGGGGGGGGGAGGATGGGCGAGGGGAGGGGAAATACTTCTGTAAATGTAAAGGGGACTGAGTTTATTCATCAGTAACTAATGCAATAACCTACTACCCTTCATCACATTCAGTGGTTTACTCACCTTCCCGATCTTCACCTCTCTAATTCTGAATGATCAATCTTTAGTCGAGCTTAATCCCCCTACTCCCTCATTCAAACTTGTTATTCTGAATTCTGACCCCAACATGCTGTTGAACTCTTCTTCCTTTACTTGTGTATCTGTGACCATTCCTTTGGCAAACGTCTTCGCCCCAGACTATGGACCTTTCTCCCATCTCAAAAATTGCCAGTTCAACCAGTTCTCTCCTGCCGGTTTCTTAACCACTCTGGTTGTATTCATTAATAACAACTGATTGGATGTTGATATTCCCAATCCTCTCTCTGAATTGTTCCTGTCTGAACTTGCAGAATTCTGCTCACAAAGGACTAATCCTAACATTGAACTAATCCTAAACCTGTTGACAAGTGTGGTGCTGTTGTTTTTTGGCAAACTGAACTTTACCTCGCAAAAGCAAAATGTCAACTCTTAGTCACTTCATCACGCCTTCACTGGCTCCTTGCCATTGACCATTGTCACCTGGACAGTCATTGATCTCTTCAGGAGATCTTTCCTCCACAGCCTTGTTCTTGCCTTCCACTCTATTGGCCTTCATATTCAACCGATAATGTTCCATAATCTCCACTGTCTCCACTGGGATTCCTCCATCAGGCACACTTTCAGCATTTCCAAGGGACCATTCCTTCTTCAACTCCCTGGTCCACTTTCCCTTTTCACCAACTATTCTTCTTCTAGCTCTTTCACAGGAGATGTGATGCCTGCCTTTGTATCTCTTCTCTACCCAACATTGGGAACGCAAACATTCCTTCCAAGTGCAGTAGGTGTTTATTTGCACTTCATTTTAATGTCTTCCAGTCAGTGCTCAAGATGTGGTCTCCTCTACATCAGTGAAACCAAATCGTTTGCAGGGTGCTTCTGTTCAGCTGCAAGGACAACAATGAGCTTCCAGTTTTCTGTCACTTGAATTATCCATTACGTTTCCACTCTGACCCTTTTTTGTCTTCCTACGTTGCTACAATGATGCCCAATGTATGCTTAATTAATATATGTCATCTGGTATATTACAGCCATTAAAACTTAAAATTGAATTTAATAATTTTGGGTACCCCATGCATTTTCTCTTACTTTTCCATTTCAATTTGTTTCATTTTTCAGTTTTGTCAGCAACTACCAGTTTTTAAAGTAATTGTTATCTTGAGAACTTTGTTCTGTACCCTCTGTTCTCTCCACCCCACCTCCCTCCACCTCCCCCAACCACCCCCCCACTCCCCATCCATCCCAGTTCAATGTAAAACATTCTTGGCTTTTCACTTTTCCATTCTAGTGAAGGGTCATTGACCTGAAACATCAGCACTGTTTATCCCTCCCCACTGACACTGCTTGACCCGATGCCTCCAGCATGTTCTCTTGTGCTTAGGTAACCTGGATATGTTACTGGTCCAATAGAATCAGAAATATAATCACGGACTTATATGACATGTACAGTGTTACAGTGCAAAGACTTAAAAATTACCATAAATTACAAAATAAATAAATAGTGCAAAAAAAAGGAATGATGAAGTTGTGTTCATTGGTTCATAGACCATTCAGAAATCTGACAGCAGAAGGGCAGAAGCTGTTCCTAAATCATTGAGTGTGGGTCATCAGGCTCTTGTACCTCCTCCCCAATTTCAAAGTTTACTAACCAGTGGAGTCCTGGGGTCCCACCAAACACTGTAACTGGAATATTATGTACAGATCTGATCTCCCTTCAGAAGGAGCAATATACAAAATGAATAGAGTGCAACAAAGATTCTCACAGAAACATTTAAAGTTCTTATGGAGTTTGACAGTGTAGATATAGGTATGGCTCCTTTGATGCCAGGTTTGTCATAAGAGGAGAGATTAAGTACGTTAAACCCATACTCTTGAGTTTTGAAGAATGAGAAGTGATCTCATTGAAATGTACAAAATACTTTGGAGGCCTGACAGTGTCGATGGCGAATTGTTTATTTCTTTGGTTGTGGTGCCTCGAATCAGGAGTTAACCTTGGCCATTCAGGGCAGCAATGAGAAGAAGTGTCTTCCCCAAAGGTAACAAATCTTTGGAATTAACTCTGCATTTCAATTACTCTTTAATTTTTTATCATTTGTTAGTGCTTTAAAAGATTTTAAATTGCATTTATTTTTGCATTTTATAAATTATTCAGTTTTAATCGTTTCAGTCCATCTGAATAGTTTAAAATATCTCAGACTTTGCTGTACAGTTTAAAATGCTTGACAATGGCAATTTATCAAAGACAATCAGGCTGTTTCCAGGCTAAGGTGATTGCAATAGTCTGTCCGAGTCCCAGTTACCACTCAGAGCTCATTCCACCATTGGAATGATTCTTGGGTCCATTGAGTCCTGTTGTTCAGTGCTCTACATGTAAGTAAGGACAGACAGGCGCCTTGGCAGCAAGTCTGGGCAGTGGGCTGGATCAAGCATAAGCCAACCCAAGAACAGTGCACTTGCATTAAAATGAGTCTGATGGAGGTCTGTCCACGCACATAACTGAAAGGAAAGCACCTAAATTACTTCATTACAAGATTTAAAATACTATTGCCAAGATTAGTTAAACTAAATTGCTTTTTGTGACAAAATGCAGAACAGTAAAAGTCTGACAATCCATAATCTGACAATTCAGAAATCTCACGGTTCAGCATCTGGCTCACCAGGTGATGTTTTCTGTGCTGCCACTTCACTCACTGAGCCTCTGGTTCCCGTGTTTCCTTTCTATTCACCTGTGCCCCAGTTCTTGTGCTTTTTTTTCCATTCACTGGGGTCCAGTTCCCTGTCCACACATTGAAACCCAGTTCCTTCTCTCTGCCTCCACTCACCAGGGCCCTGGTTCCCATGCCCCCTTTCCATTCACCAGGGCCTAATTCCAGTGCTATCTTTCCAGGCACCAGGGTCTCAGTTCCTGCACTCATTTCCAGCCTTGATCAAATCGAGTCCCCTTGCATCACTTTAGCACATGGTTACATGAAGAACAGTTTCTAGACTGGATGAAATTAAATATGGTGAAGTGATGCAATTTGGCAAGAAAGTTTAAATGGCACAATTCTCAAGGGTGTACACAAATAGAAGGACCAGGGTGTAAGTGTACACACGTCTTTGAAAGTAGCGGGGTATGTTTAGAGAGTGGTTGGTAAAGCATGCAGAATCCTGGAATTTATAGAGGTATCGGATATAAAAGCAGGGAAGTTATGTTGAATTGGTGCAAGATATATCTGCATAAGCCTCAAGTAGAGAACTCCATTAATTTCTGGGCAGCTCACTTTAGGGAGGATGTGAAAGTTCTTGAGGATGCAATAAAGGTTTATTTAAATTATTCCAGTCAGGGGGAATTTCAGCTTCAGACTCTTTCGAAAAAGCTGAGGTTGCCTTTCTTGGAACAAAAATAGACTGAGAGAAGATTTGATAGGGTTGTACAAGATCATGACTGGTTTAGGTACAGTAAATTAAGGGAAGCTGTTCCCATCGGTATGTCATTCAATGACTGAGAACATGGAATAAATTTTGCGCAAAAGATTCAAAGTTATGATCTGCATTTTGTTGCCTGTTTGGGTGGTGGAAAGAGTTAATCAGGGGTTTCAAAGAGAATTGGACAGGCAATAGCAAAAATAATTTGCAGGATTATGGGAGCCAGCAAGCGAATAGGGCTGGTATGGAGTTACTCTACCAGCAGCCAGCACAGATTCAATGGGCCAAAGCCCCCGTTCTGTGATGCAAAAAAATGCACATCACGAAAGACTCGGTTACAATCATTTCATAATGCCCTGTTACTGTCATACCATCTCAGCCGGTTCTGCACTGCAGACGTCTCTTGGCGTGACATCTAAACTGCGACTAAGGTATACCCCGTAAAATTATGGGGACTTTATTATAAAATAATGACAGATAGAAAATACTTCCAAGCTAAAACCACCCAAGTGAACTCATGCCTGCAAACTAACATTAGTAGTTGCACCATATATAAAGGCTGAATGAAATGCAGACTCTGTCCTGTCTGATAAAAAAAATGACATTAAAAAGTATGTTGGATTTATCTAAAGCTGAACCAAATTATATGACACTGAAATCTATGGTCAGGGACTTCCAAATTAATAGCACTAGGTGGGGCAAGCGGCTGTGCTCTCAGAATCCTTAGCACAGAAGTGAGTCCTGGAATGCTGCTTGTCTCTATTTTCAGCCATTTCGACTGGGATTGTACATCTGTGCTCTCGGTTTTTAACTGACTGAAGCTCACAACCATAGCTGAAACTGTGGGACGAGCATTGTGCCTGCCCTGCCATCCATTGTCAGTGTTAATTTGATTTTTTTCTTTAGTCATAGAATTATACAGCACAGAGACAGGCCTCTCAGCTCAACTCATTCATGCCAACCAAGTTGCCTACGTTTCGCAGAACACCTGTGCTCTGTCCGTAACCGCGATCTGCATCTCCCTGTTGCCTGTCACTTCAGCTTCCCCTCCCACACTATCACTGATATGTCAGTCCTCGGCCTCCTCCACTGCCAGGAGAATTCCAAGCACGAACTGGAGGAACAGCACCTCATTTTCCCTCTTGGAACCTTGCAGCCTAATGGCATGAATATTGAGTTCTCCCACTTTAGGTAATCCCCACCCCCCTTCCCCACAAACCTCCCATCCCCGACCATGCTTCCTCTCTTCTTCCCTTTCCTAGCCTTTTTTCCCTCTTCCTTCTTACTGTTTACTCACCCCCCAGTGGATCTCCTCTCCTCTCCTCCCCCGCACCTGCCTATCACTATCTCTTACCTGCATCTACCTATCACCACCCTGTGCCCACCCCGCCTCCCCTCTTTCGTCCACCTACCACTGTTCTGCTTCCCCTTTTCCTACCTCCAGTCCTGAAGAAGGGTCCTCACCTGAAACGATGACCGCCTACTTTTCTCCATGGATGCTGCCTGGCCTGCTGAGTTCCTCCAGCATCATCGTGTTTTTCATCTAGATTCCAGCATCTGCAGTCCTTTGCTTCTCTGCCTACCTGAGCCAATCCCATTTGTCTGTGTTTGACCCATATCCCTCTAAACCTTTTCGATCCATGTATCCGCCCAAATGTCTTTTAAATGATGTAATCGTACTCAACCCTACCACTTCCTCCAGCAGCTCATCTTGTGTACCCACTACCCTCTGTGTGAAAAGTTGCCCCTCAGGTCCCCTTTAAATGTTTCTGCTCTCACCTTTTATACTCCCCCACCCTGGGGAAAAACTCTGACCTTATTTATGCCCTCTATGTTTTTTTACACTTCAGGAAGGTCACCCCAACCTCCTACATGGAGGTGGTGGGAGTGGAGTGGGGATAGAACCCAATCTGCCCAGTCTCTCCTTATAGTTCATAAGGTAACATCTTTGTGAATGTTTTCTGCACCATTTCCAATTTAATGACATCCTTCCTACAGCTTGGTGAACAGAACTGGACACAATACTGTATGTGTGGTCTCACCGACATGTTGTACGGTTGTAACACAATGTCCCAATTTTTGCCCTCATTGCCCTGACCAATGAAGGCAAGCATGCCAGATGCCTTCTTCACCACCCTGTCTACCCATGTTGCCACTTTCAAGGAACTACACATATCCCTAGGTGTGTCTGTTCTATGAAGATCCCCAGGGCCCTGCATTTACAGTGCAAGTCCTGGTTTAACTTAATAAAATGCGGGACTTCGCACTTGTCTGAGTTAAATTCCATTTGCCAATCCTTGACCCACTTTCCCAGCTGGTCTTAGATAACCTTCTTCACTGTCCAATATGCCACCAATTTTGGTGTAATCCATAAACTTACTAATCATGTTCACTACATTCTCATCCAAATTGTTTACAAGGATGGTGAACGACAATGGGCCCAGCGCCAGTCTCTGCAGCATGCTGGTGTTCACAGGCCTCCAATCTGAAAAACAACCCTCCACTACCACCCTTGTCTCCCACCACCAGGCCAATCTTGTATCCAGTTGGCTAGCTCACCCGGATCTCATGTGATCCAACCTTCAGGACCAGCCTACCATGCGAACCCTTGTCAAAGGCCTTGTTAAAGTCCATGCAGACAATAACAACTGCCCTGCCCTCATCAATCCCCTTGGTCACCTTTTCAAAAATAAAACTAAATGAAATTCGTGAAACACGATTTCCCATGCACAAAGCCATGCTGACTAATCCTTATTTTAATCCAAGTGCAGGAGGATCCTCTCTCAGAATCCCGTCCAGTGACATACCCACTGCTGATGTTGAGCTCACCAGTCTGTGGTTCCCTGGCTTGTCCCTGCAGCACTTCTTAAATAAAGGCACAATATTAGCCACCCTCCAGTCTTCCGGTACCTCACCTGTGGCAAACAATAATACAAATATTTCTGCTTGGGTCTTGGCTATTTCTTCCCTACCTTCCCACAATATCCTAAGATACAGTTGGTCAGGCCCTGGGGATTTATCCACCTTTATGCGCTTTAAAGACCACCAGCATCTCCTCTTTTGTAATGTGGAGATGTTTCAAGACATCACTATTCTCTTCCCTGATCTCACTAGCTACCATGACCTTCTCCACAGTAAATAGACAAGAAATATTCATTTAAGATCACTCATCTCCTGTGGCTCCACATATAAACAACCACCTTGATCCTTATTCTCTTCCTAGTTACCCTTTTGCTCTCAATGTACTTGTGGAATCTCTGACAATTCTCTTTTACCATGTTTGCCAAAATCATCCCATGTCCTCCTTTTGCCCTCCTGATTTCCCTCAAGTTTTCTCCTACATTCTTTATTACTCCTCAAGGGAGTCACTTGATCCCAGATGCCTATACCTGACGTATGCCTCCTTTTGCTTAACCAGAGTCTCAACATCCCTCATCAACCAGGGTTCCTAAATCCTGACAGCATTGTTCTTCCAACCAACATGAACTCTCCCTATCACACTTTTAAAAGCCTCCCTCTCGGCACTCTTTGTTTATTCTACCCTTTCACATGATGTGGCCTTTCTCGGCAGTTGATGTGACTAGCTTAGTGGGTCTATAGTCACATAGTACAAACCAGGTGAGAGTGGTTCTCTTCCCTTAATGGATGGGTCTGGTAGTTTAATGGCAACCATTACAGATACAGGTCTTTTCATTGCCAGTTTGAATTAATTACTTACATTTAAATTCCAGGTTTGCCATGTGCAATTCAAACTCACGATTCCAGTAACTACCATACTACCTGTACTTTGCTGTAATGCGTTTACTACAGGACATGAAGATGTGAAATTGCTGCAAAAGTACAAACATTTTCTTTCCATTTTTAAAAGTCAGTTTTATTCCCTCCCATAACATTACGTGTCTTCTGATTAGTAATCTAAACAACTGAACAGTCAATTGTCAAGTAAGTGGCTAAGTATTTCTAAAGAAACTGTGCTCTCTCCAAGCCACAGAGCATGGAAACAGGCCCTTCTGCTCAACTTGTCCATGCCCACAGTGTTGCCCGGTGAGCTCATCCCATCTGCCCACATTTGGCCCATAACCCTCTAAACGTCTCCTATCCATGTACTTTTTAAATGTTGCTAATGTAAGATAAGATAAGATCACTTTATTCATCACATGTATATCAAAACACACAGTGAAATGCATCTTTTGTGTAGAATGTTCTGGGGTCAGCCTGCAAGTGTCACCACACTTCCAGTTCCAACATAGCATGCCCACAACTCCTAACCCGTATGTCTTTGGAATGTGGGAGGAAACCGGAGTACCCAGAGGAAACCCACGCAGACACAGGGAGAACATACAAACTCCTTACAGACAGTGGCTGGAATTGAACCTGGTTCGCTGGCACTGTAATAATGTTATGCTAACTGCTACACTACCATGTGTTCCCCTGAACAACCGTTTCTAGCAGCTCATTCCAAATATCCACCACCCTTTGAGAGAAGAAGCTGCCCCTGATGTCCCTTTTAAATCTCTCACCTCTGATTTTAAACCTATGCCTTCTTGTGTTTAGCAAATGGGTGATGACAAACAAGTTTGAAATGATAGAGTGAGTAAGAAGTCAGAGGTAGTAAAGACAATGGATATATAAATGCATAACAATATTTTTGTGGCTCCATGTGTGCCCAGGTTTTTATGTTTATTAATGAGTCATGGGAATCTTTGAAACGTTTGTTGATTTAAAAACTCGTTTCTCAGCGTTTCTCAGGTGACCTGCTGAGTTCCTCCCGCACTTTTTGAGCATTGCTCCAGATTCCAGCATCTGCAGAATTTCGTGTGTCATTCTATTTTTATCATTCACTATAATTGGCAATGTTATGATTTTATTTATGTGTTGTCAACGCACCACACAAACACCAGCCACTAGAACTGCCAAGCAAGATGGGATCAATCTTTCAAAAGAGTCAGCAAAGATACAATGGGCCAAATGGCCGTCTTCTATGCTGCGAGTGAGCCAGTAAGATTTCTGTGCGTTTTGCTGACCTTGGCTGCTGATTAACTATGTGTTGGAATTGTGAATTCGCCGATATTTGGACTGAATCTCCCTCTCGCGTCCTAACAATATTGTAACAACAGCAACGATTTGCATTCCATCGCAGTTTTAACGCACTAGACAGTCAAGACGATTCACGGGATCGAAAAAAAACGCACAAAAGTTGATCTCAATAACAAACACGAGACAGTTGAGTAAGGCTTAACCCAAAAGGGGATTTCAACGAGTATCTTAAAGGAAGAACAGCAGAGAGATTTCGGGAAGGTGTTCCAGAGCTCGGGAGCCAGGCATTTTTTTTGATGGTACAACCACCGGTGGAGAAGGGAAATCGAGGATTCTCAAAGGCAACCAGAATTGTATAATCGCAAGAATGAAGGTTCAAGAACTGTGGGGAATTCCAGGAGTAGGGAAAGTCCTGGGGTTGAATAGAATAACTGCTGTACTATTCCATGTAATTACCGGGATAGGGAAAAATTGAGCCGATGGAGAGGGGCGAACATTGGGCTGGAGAAGTTTATAAGCAATGCCATGTTGGGAACTTAATACTCTTTCAAAGACAGAGGCAAGAGCATGCAGTATATGAAGCGGAGACACGTGAGGCCGCAGAAGCTGGATGTGTGTTGCAGAATAAATAACATGCAGTGAGAGAGAGAGACGGGCAGGGAGAAGGGAGATCAAGGGGTTAATAAAAGAGAGAGAAGAAAAGATTCGAGACAGACAAGGACTGAGAATGAAGGAGAGAGGCGGAAGCAGAACTTGAGTGAGAGGGGTGTAAGATTGGAAATGCGACAGGCTGCTTGTGGATAGATTTGACGAGAGACCTGGCCAGGTATAGAAAGGCAGAGATGGAGCTCATAAGAGAGAGGGCAATAGTGCTAATTATAAACAGGAGGGAGAGGTGTCTCCCCATCCCACCACAATCCCTACTTTTCCGAGGAAGTTGATCACCATATTACCCTCACATTTCCCCGCGTCAGAAACGCCACAAAGGGACACAACAAACAGAAAAAAAGGATGCTGCGAGAGGTCAGGCAGTGGAGATTTATTTCTTAAATTCGCCCATTAATCATCAGAGGCACAGTCGAGGGAGTTGGAACCCACCCAGTGAACTGGTCCTCAGGGCTGAACTTCTATCCCAACGGGAGCTTGGCGAGCCTCAGACTGGAAAACCACCCCGGGGATCAGGCATAGTTACGGATAACAGCAATCGGTCCCATCGTCACACAGTCTTTTGCCTTCGTTATAATCCGGCTCACAAGGGAGAGCACTGCATGTTCCTTTGAGATATTTGCAGGTTATGGTGCTCGAATCTGGAAACCCCAAATCAACAAATCCAGGGTTAATTCGAAAAAAAAATCAGTTACATTTTCATGGCATCTTTCATAACCTCAGGGCATTCCCCGACACGTTACCGAAATTAACTCGAAGAAGAGAGGTGATCTTACAGGTTTGTATAAAATAATGAGGGGCATAGATAGGCTGAATGCACACAATCTTTTCAAGGTTGGGGAATCAACAACTAGAGGACATAAGGTGAGAGGGGAAAGTTTTAATAGGAACCTGAAGGGTAACTTTTTTTCACCCAGAGGGTGGTCAGTATATGGAATGAGCTGCCAGAGGAAGTGGTTGAGGCAGGTACATTAACAACATTTAAAAGATTCTTGGACAGGTACATGGATAAGAAAGGTTCAGAGGCAAATGGGACCAGTTTAGGTGGAAATCTTGGTCGGCATGGACCAGTTGGGCCGAATGGCCTGTTTCCATGCGTTATGAATAGTCACTGTTGTACAAATCGCAGCAGTCAATTTTTTGCTTGGCTAAATCGAATCAACTATGTGATGATCGCCGTTCATCTTGAATTTAAAAATGATTGAGAGGTAATTATTGATCAGTAGGGAATATTTTATTCTCCCAGATCTTGCTGTGGGATTATTTACTCGAATAAATACCTCGAATATGGTAATGCAAGTGGTAACATTCGATCTAAGAAATAGCAGTGCTTACTTACTGCTACAATGAAGATTTAATGTAAATCTCCGAGTGAGACTTGAACCCACAAAAGGCGGAATCAGAAAACAAGGGAACTGCTTAATGAGCCACGGCTAAATCCACCGACTCTCTATCGACAATCAAGCATCCAGTTGTACTGATCTCATGTTATTTCCCTGCATGTCCATCATCTCCCTCCAGATTTTTACACTCACCGAAGGTCTATATGCAGTGACCAATGAACCCACCAACCGTGCATCTTTGGGCTGTGTGTGGTGGGGTGGGGGTGGGGGGGGGGGTGGGCGACGGAACACCGAGAGGAACCCACGCCGTCACAGGAAGAACGTGCAGACTCCACATAGATAGGAGATCAGCGTTGAACCTGGGCTTTAGGAGCTATGGGACGGCAGGTGTATTGTGTTGCCCATTCTGTTGGTGTTGCTTCGATTCAAGATCCATCGGATCATGGAATCTTCCAGACATCGTTAAAGAAAGTTTCCCTTATTCCTCGCTCCCAGCGTAGTTTCTGGGGAAGATCACAATACCCTGGGGCTGACGACTTGGGCGGGTAAAGATCCAACAAATCCCATCAGTTGGGGGTATTCCTGTACTGGTCTTGGCTGGATGGAGGAATCATCGCCTGCAACCCTCATTTCGAGCTCCTTACACAAAGTCCCACTAAACAGTCGGAGAACTTAATGTCCCCCGTCTCTCTCAGGCCAACAAACACAGCAGACGATAAAAAAAAGAACGTTTCTTGTGGATAGGGATCAGAGAAACAGGAGTGGACTCACCTACTAACTGGAGATCAGGAGGTAGTAACAGAAGACCAAGAATCAGAATCAGTGCTTTCATCATGTTGGGAGGAACTCTTAGGGTGGGCTGTGGTCGGTAGAGCAGAGGATGCTTATCCTGTCCTGGGAGGCACTGTGGGCCGTGTTATTCCTGGCTCTGGTCTGTGTGCTGTGTGTCACACATGAACAAACTATTGTTTTTAGTCATTTCATATCCCGTTTAATGATATCTCCCTTTGAAGCGGTTCACCAGTTAGTTAAAGGTTTACATGCGGAAGGAAATAGGTGCAACGTGAGGTTCTCGAAGGTCTTGGAACCAGCTGGTTAACTACGAAGTGAATCCTTCCTGAATAGGAGCCAAAGCTCAATTACTTCCTCCTAAGAACACACCGTTAGAGTCTACCAGGAAACAAATGCATTATCACCTTTAATCATTAATCCTTGTTGGCGTTTCCTTGAAACAGCGAGTACGGTCCCTCGCTCTGAGCGTTGGCCTCAGGTTCTTGCTGTCCCTGGTTTTGTTAAGGAGCTAATTTCTTGTTTCCACGAGCCATCTCCCTCTTATTCCTTCTGTTCTGCTCCAGTGAGACTGTTAGCTTAGACCAGGACTGGTCTATTTCGGCCATCTTCACACTGTCGCCGATGATTTCTTGATTACCACAGAATCATCTTCCATTTTTTCATATCATCAAATGTGTAACATCCTAGTAATGGGTCAACCAGCTAAGAGGAGAGTGGACAATTCATACAGGGGCCTCACTCTCCACATGGAAGTGGCATTGTCGTGAAGAGGTCTCATAATTTCTTTGTCTTAAATAATACCTTTTACTTTTCTCTTATAATAGTTACGACTTGCTTTTCTACCTGCCAGGGTGACAGTGTGCCCTTGGAGATGTCTTAGTTTACTGTCTCGTTATCAGGCTTCTGGGCCTTCATTCTTAGTAAAGCGAGCTAAGTTCCCAATGTAAAGCTGCTGCTTAGTGAACCAGGAGACTATTGGATGCAGTGTTGTGCCTTATCTCATACCCTTTGGTTCTAGTCCGTAGTTAGTTTATGTGCCACCGATGGCTTCTCAGAATAGAATCATGCGATCAGCCAGTCCTGGACATGCATTCTTCTTCAAATAAATGAGAATAATCTCCTTGTTTATACTTTCTTAACATTCACAGATAACTTCGTAGATCATTAGCCACCCTTGTATGTGCTAACCCCCAAATGTGTGTTAGGACTGTTAGGGGTTCATTTTCCTATTCTTTAATAGTTGTTAGAACCCTCTGATTACAGCACCAAATCAATCCTTATGGGTCCTGACCAACAGATAATACTCAGTTTGCTGAGATCAATATCACCCACACTGTGGGGGCTGCGTACTACCATTAACCACATTATGAAGAATTGAGAGCAATTTTACCTGCAATCTGTAAAGTTGCCGTTATCCAGCATTTTCACAACACCTCTTTTTTAAATTATCCAACCTCATATTCGACACATTCCGTATGCTCGGTCCCTCCCTAACCCCTCAAATCCAGGGTCCTCCATCTATCAGAAATGCTGATAACTGGGAGATTTGAAAGATAATACATATAGTTAATATCCCATCGTACACAGACCGAGGTTACACCGATTCAAATCACAGATGTGGAGACTGTCAGAGAAAGATACGACGCGGGAGGGTCAGAAATGTTATGGCGCTTCAAGGCCGAAGCTGGAAATCTGACGCAGAAAAAAAATCCGCCCCATGGACACAATCTTCTCCATTCGCATGAACCAATGGGACCTCTACACTTTGGAGAAGCGATATTTGCGCCGCGGGCAACAAACAATAATTGAAAGGGGATGTCAAACATTTCAGGGAATAGCGGCAGCCGAGATGTGCCGTCGAATGGATGCAGGGGAAATTTGGCTCAGGACACATCGCAATGATTGAAAGATATCTGTTTTGGTTGTACACAGATGCCTTGCTCTGTTATTCCAGAAGCATTTAGTCAGGGGCGGCACAATGACGGCAATCCTGACCGCTGGTGCTGTCTGTGTGGAGTTGGCAGGTTCTCCGTATCCCCGTGGGTTTGCTTTGGATGCTCCGGTTTCCTTCACACCCCAAAGACGTGCGGGTTGGTGGGTTAATTGGCCGCTGTATGTTGACCCTGGTGTGCAGGCGAGTGGTGGGATCTGGCTGGGCGGTAGGGTTGGTGGAAATATGGAGAGAATGAAATGAGATCAGTTTAGGAGTAGGGTAGATGGGTGGTTACTGGTCGGCTCAGGCTCAGTGGACCGAATGGCCTATTCCTGTGCTGTAGGCCTCAGTGACTCTAAGACGTTAACGTGAGCATCATAATCAAATGCTGCAACGTCAAATAATCAATTATTATCCCAGGGAGAGAAAAGAAATGCCGGATCCACAGCCTACCCAGCAGGGAAAGGTAAATAATTATTCTCGGCAAGGTGCAAATTGGATGAGAACGGGGCCTCAATAGTTCCTCTTTGGGAAATTTCTTTATGTTTTAAAAAAAAGGACAATCCTGTAAATGTACGCCGTTCTGCTGCTGCTTTGGAAATGTTGGCTGGAACGGCGTAAAGTGAATATCTTGCTGTACCAAAACTGTGCTGGATCTACATTCGGATTCTTTGAAAACATAGTGTAGGTCGTTGTGTACATCACGCAAGGGGAGAAAAAAAATCACTCCATTTGTCTTCTGTGTATTTCATTCCCTCTATGCCTGACTCATTGTCACAGTTTTTAAAAACTGTTAAATTAATAACGATTAGAACAAATTAGAACTCTCTGAGTGAGGAATCGGACGGGGTTCTCATAAGACCACAGAAATGGGAACAGGAGTGCGCCCTTCAATCTGCTAGTTCATAGAATCAGTGCGATTAAACCACGAACCCCAGACTGGCTCCTCTCCTTGACCAGACCACGTGATGATACAGAAAGAGAGAGAAAAGGCTGAGCTGACTGAGCGAATGAGAAACGCTCCACCAACATACTTAAGCCTTGTTTTAAAATCAATTTTTAACCTCAGAAGCTCGTCGCTAAACTGCGATAAGTTGGCAAAGACCGGAGACAAGCCAACTTGAATGGAGATTCCATCCAAAAGAATTGACTAATCGCTTAAAACTTTTTAAAATGACTTTTTTACAGACCCACCAACTTTTAAACTGATTTGTTTTAGCACACTTAACCTATTAATTATCTATTAACCCAGTCCAGTCCGGGTAAGGATTGCGTGTCGCAGGGTCAGTTCGTGGATACGTACGGCACTCGGCGGGTTAAAGGGAACCATGCACCGTCTGTCACTGCACTGTCTGTTTACGTTTGATCCGCCCGACCAGCGGCGGCCATGCCTTTAGCTGCTGAGGGCCCAAGCTCTGGAATCCCCCCCTAACCCTCTTCTTCTCCCTCTCATCCTTTGGAGGAGGAGGGTGGGATTAATCCCTCTTTAGTCGACCCTTTGATCACCTGTTCTGTTCTGTCTCTCCTTGGCTCGGTGTCAAATTTCGTCAATCTTTTGTTCATTGCCTCTCCTCGGGATGTTTCCCGTCGTTAGAAATGTTGTTTAAATGCTCGTGTTTGCCCTGCCTGGGTTCGGCGGCCTCGGTCGGTGTCCCGTACTGTTTTTGTTTTGAGTCAGTGCCTATGTTATTCAAGATACACTCAGAAACTGTAGGGAAACAGGTGCTGAAATAGAGAGCCAGTGCCCAGAATGCCAGAACAAAAGGTTTGGAAATCAGACTCTGATGTTTTGGATTGGACAGTTGGCAGATTTCCACCTGAGTGCTCACTCTGACCCAGATAGGGAAGACTTAACGCCAAAACTCTCACACAGTGTCGGAGGCGGGTTGTTTAATCTGACGCGTGTTTTCCCTCTTCGCTCCTTCCGTCCAACAGCACCCTAGTTTCCACATTCGCAGGACGTCATGAACATGCCCCACATCCTCGTGTTTGTCGCTGCCGCTGTCTATTGGGGTGAGTGATCAAACCGCCCGGGTTCTGGTGGTAAAGCTCAACTGAGGAGGGTTGAATGGAGATCAGGCCAAGGCCGAAGTCCCAGAAGGAGCATAAAGTAGGGCGATGGGATGGATTCTCCCGGGTGGGTGCTATGGCTTCCTGGGCGAAAAGCAGAAGAGACAGGTATGGTAGCGGTAGCGTCGTGGAGGAAATCCCCAAAAGGAATGTCAGAGAGAAGCTAATGCACCTTCCCAGATACAGGTATGTGAGAGGAGTTTAAAGGGACTTCCCGGAAACAAAAAAGGGGCTAGGAGGATCTTCCTAGATACAAGGGAAGGATTAGAGTGACCTTCACCGATTCAGAAGGGAGGGACTACAGCGATCTCCCCAGTTACAGAAGTTAGAGGGATCTGCAAATAGATACGGGTGTTTGCCTCTGTGTGTGTGTGTGTGTGTGTGTGTGTGTGTGTGTGTGTGTGTGTGGCGGAGGTGGGGGGGGGGGTGGTTGGAGTGTTGGAAGGACCTTCCCAGATACAGGACAAAGGGTGAGAGGGACCTGCCCAGAGACAGGCAATAGGGTGAGAGGGATCTCCACAGAATGAGGGGAGAGCTATTAGAAGGACCTTCCCATATACGGGGCGTGTTGGGGGGGGGGGGGGTCGAGGTTGATGGTAGTAGAGCGACCCCAATTATAAGAAAGAGAGGTTAAAGGGACGACAGATGTAGGAGGAAGGGATTAGAAGGACCTTCTCTGATACAGGAGGGGGAGGGGAGAGGTTTCATGGATGTTCGCACGGATACATCAGAGATCCGTGTCCAGATACAGGAGAGATGGGGAAAAAAAACTTTAGCTGACTATCCCAAACACGGGAATGTGAGAGATGTTGGAATGTTGGGGAAGGGGGTTGGGAGAGGCAGGTTGTTGACGGACCACCACATATAGGAGTGGAACGCAAGGAATTGAGGGACCACTCCAGATTAAGAGAGAAAGAACAGATCATTTCTGATCTCATACAGTCTGACATTAAAAGTGGAACAAAAGCTGAAAAGCGAAACGAGGTCACGATGTAATTCAGTCTCTGCATTGTACACTCTTCCCGATGATGTCTTTATCACTGATCATTACAAGCTGTGCCCCGGGCTGTTTAAAAACAGACGTGAGATTGTGTTGGGATGTAAACTAATCGCCTCTCTGCAGTTTCCTCCATTGTGAGTCTCACTGCTCAGTAATCCGAGATTGAGGGCGTGTACCTGGAGCAAAGAGAGGGTGGGTGTCCTGTAGTATCGGTGCCTGTCTCTTAGAACAACCACCACCACCCCCCCCCCCCAACCCCCGGCCAATTTAATTAACACATCGTGGGAAAGATTCTTTTCACAATTATTTTAAATTTCATATTCGGGCGATTTTGAAGAATATTGAGTTA
Organism: Pristis pectinata; assembly: GCF_009764475.1. Lineage (NCBI taxonomy): Eukaryota > Metazoa > Chordata > Chondrichthyes > Rhinopristiformes > Pristidae > Pristis > Pristis pectinata. The sequence goes on along the minus strand of NC_067435.1, from coordinate 8,564,318 downwards.
AATAATTTCAGATAACCAGCTTTTTCAGTTTGTGTTAAAATTGGCCAGTTCTGTTATATTATCATCTACCTGCAATATTAGCAAAATGTCGGTACAACATTGTGGGCCGAAGGGCCTGTACTGTGCTGTAGTGTTCTATGTTCTAGTTCATATTTTTCTCTTGACCGAGACACTACCTGATCTGCTTCATTTTTCTTGCATCTTTTATTTCAGATTTTCAGCAGTTGTGTTCTGCATCTCACCATCCCAGCATTTTTTTTAGATTTCTCTCCTCTGTCCTCATTGATCTCGCTCCAACTACATCTCCTCCAGAGGTTTTACCAGTGAGGAACAACTCTCCACTAACTTTCCTGTGGTACCGAAGGCACCGATTTCTGTAGATTCTCTTGGTCTCCACTCTATCACCAGCTTTTGGTTTTGTCGTTTCTTTCTTTTCTTATCTCTACCTACCTCCTCCCACCCCTCAACTTAAAACCCTCCGCAACTTGTCTCCGCGGATGGTACCTGACCATTTGACTATTCCTAGCACCCCAGAATTTTCTATTTCAGACTTCCAGCATCTGCACCTGCATTTATACACCCCCCCTTCTCTTTTCAGGTGAGAATTTTCCGAGCCTCTCCCCACCCCCTACTGCTTTAGAATCAGCCATAGTACTAAAAGTGGCCATTTAGCCCGTCGAACCCATGCTGGCCCTATCGCGAGATGGTGGCACGTCTCTGTTTTCTCCTGGTAGCTCGACAAATACCGTCCTTGCAGAATCAGAATTAGGTTTCTTCCCACTGTTTTATATGACGTGATATTTGTTGTAAAAGTAATTGTTTTTTTTTGAATGACTTTTCCAGTTTCCTTTTGGAAATTGTATGCCATAATTCGCCTGTAAACGTGCGCTCTCTTTTCTCTGCAGCCCAAGCCCTTGAGTGTAACCATTGTGAATGCCTTGGCAAAGGGAAGCAATGCACTGATTCGGTTGTGACCTGCGATTCCAATCATACCCAATGCATCGTCGTCTACTACGAACGCCGGCCCTGTAAGTGACCAATCACATTGATGACCACAACTCACTCCACCAATCACAGTAATGCCACAAGCTCACTCCTCCAGGCACAGAGGCGCTCAGTTAATTCAACCAATCACAGTTAAGTTCACGACTTTCTTTCTTGTCGTATTGTGAAAGGTTTGTGACCTCTTTTTCTTTATTCATCTGTTCTCTGTGGGAATGTCTTTCTCTCCGCTCACCCCCTCCTCTGTTTCCCTGTCTTTGTCTTTCCTCCTCTCTGTGCTCGTCGGTGAAACAATCTCCCTTTCTGTACCTCTGTTCCTCAAGCTCCCGTTATCTCATGAAAACATAAGAACTAAAAGCAGGAATGGACCGTATGGTCCATCGAACTTGCTTGACCACTGAGTAACACAAATTACGAATATGATCTAAACATTACCTCTACTTTCATGCCTGTTACCCGTAATCCTTGACTCTACCACTAAGGGCTGTGCAGGGTCAGTCGTTGATTTCATTTAAAATAGATCGATAGATTTCTGGATATTAGGGGAATTGGTGGATATTGGGATAGCACAGGAAAATGACGCTCTGGTCGGATGATCATCAAGGTGATTGGCCGAGCCAGCTCGAAGGGCCAAATGTCTTTTTGTGCCTCTATTTATTATGACTTCTTTGCATACCAAAAACCGACCTCGGCGTTGAAAATATTCAATGACTCAGTCTCCACGGCTGTCTGAAATTTCAAAGCTTCACAGCCTTTCCCTCTCTGCTCAAACTAACGTAGTTCTAGATTCTCCTAATGGAGGGAAAAATCGACACGGCATCTATCTGGGCAAGCCCCTCACAATCTTGTTTCTTTAAGAATACACCCAATTCTTTTAAGTTCCAATGAACATTGGCCCACCCTAGTCATAGAGTTATGGAGCATGGAAACAGGTCCTTTGGCCCAAAACGTCCATGCCGATCAAGTTGTCTATCAGAACTAATCGCATTTGACTGTGTTTGACCCATATCCATCTAAACCTTTTCTGCCCACATAGCTTTCTAAATGTCTTTTAAACATTGTAATTGTACCCGCCTCCAGAGCATCATCTGGCAGCTCCTTCTATATACCCAACACCCTCTGTGCGGAAAAGTTGCCCTTCAGGCCAGTTTTATATCTGTCCCCTCTCACCTTTAAGCCATGTCTTGTAGTTTTAAACTTCCTTACCCTGGGACCCCTACTCTGATCAATCTTTCCTCATTGTCAACCACCTACATCCAGAAATCATCCTCATGAATTTCATCCGAACTTCCTCCAAAGGAGCTTCAACATTTCTTAAATAAGACCAAATCTTTATATTTCAAATATGGTTTCACCCATAGCGAATTTGTATTCCAAGATCCCTTTGTTCCTTTGCTTCACTTAGAACATAGAACAGTACAGCACAGGAACAGGCTCTTCTGCCCACAATGTTTGCGCCGAACACGATGCTAAATTAAACCAGTTCTCTTCTGCTTGTACATGATTCATATCCCTGCATATTCATGTGTATCGAACAGCCTCTTAAGCACCACTATTGTAACTGCTTCCACCACACCCCTTGGCAGCCCGTTCCAGGCACTGTCCACTCTGTAAAAACGTTTGCCCTGCACGTGTCCTTTTAAATTTCCCCCTCGTTCCTTGAATTCATGTCCTTTAGTATTTCACATTTCGATCCTGGGGAAAAAAGTTCTGACTGTCTACCCTATCTATACCTCTCATAATTTCATAAACATATTAGGTCTCCCCTCGATCTCCGCTGCTCCAGAGAAAACACAAGTTTATCCGACCTCTACTTATAGCCAATGCCCTCGTAAATCTCTTCTGCACCCTCCTCAAAGCCTTCACATCCTTCCTGTAATGGGGCAACCATAATTGTACACAATACTCCCAAGCACGGCCTAACCAAAGTTTTATACATCTGCAACATGAATACCTGATCTCGGCGGATCCTTTCTCAGTAACATTCCTGCACACCCACATGCCTCTTCGTGATATTTGTGTATACAGGTCTACTTACCTCACATTTTTGGTTTTACCACCACAGCCTTCCGTGGTAGAGCATTTCACCCCTGTTGAGTGAAGACATCTCTCCACCTCAGTCTTAAATATCTTGTTCCATATCCTAAACTGACATCCGGTTCTAGACCCTACTCCCCCCTCCCCACCCCAACTCTAGCAGGAGAAAAATCCTCCCGCCTGCAGCCTGCCCAGCCCCGTGAGAACTTCCTCTTTCCATATTGTTGTATATAGGGTTACATTTACAACCTAATCTGGTGCACTGTTCTATAATCCTTGGAAAGATGACAATCAGCACTTCCATTATTATCAGAGCCACTTCCTTCACAACTCGAGGGTTCAGATCTTGGGGATTTGTTACATTCAGTCCCATTAATTTCTCCAGTACTAGGTTTACGCTGCTGTAAAGTAAATTTCTTTGAGCTGCTCATTCATTCTGGATCTGCATGTAGATCTCAATGCGTGATCCCTTAGTTTGTGTGACAGCCTTTCATGTGACACTTTATGAAATGCCTTCTAGAAATCCAAGTAAATCACATCTACTATTTCTTTCTATTCCTTTCATCATCACAAAACTCGAATAAATTCACAAATCATGATTTTCCATTCGTACTACCCCGTCGACTGTTTGAACGTGTTGTGATTTTCGACATGCCTTGCTGCAACTTCCTTACTACGGATCCCACCGTTTTCTCAACTCGCTAACTGATTCCACCTTCCTTTGTGAGTAGCAGTGTCATTTCTTGCAGTTTCAAAATCCCCTGGGACATTCGATTCCCCATGAATCTATAACTTTTCAGAATCAAATGGATTTTGAAAGATCACATCCACTTCTTTCAAGGTCCTAGAATGCACCGTCTGCTCCAGGAAACTTATCAGTCTTTCGTCCTGTTACTTGTCTGGTAGATTTTGTTTGCTGGTAATACGAATTGTTCGAAGTTTTTCTCCTCCCCCCCCCCCCCCCCCCCCCCCAACAATCCCGCCCCTGATTTTTTCTTATTGGGTGATTTCTAACGCGTCCTATCGTAAAGTAAGATTAGACATACTGTATTTGTTCAAAGACTGCCACTTCTTTATTTCCCTTTATAATTTACTCCCCCCCCCCCCTTTTCCCAACACCACAACCCCACCATGTCTACCTCTCATGGTTTCTCACAAACAAAGCTCTTTCTCCTTTCGCAGCCATTCGATATGTCCGGAACTGCGCGCGAACTCTGGAGTGCGACATCATCGATAAAACGGAAAACGAGACCCGATTTCAGCATGAGTGCTGCGACACGGATCGGTGCAATTAACGCCCCCCCCCCCCCCCCCCCGAGTGTGGATGATGCCCAGCAATGGGCTCATGCACACGCCGCCCTCTTGCACATGTTCTATTAGTGCACCTTCTTGCTTCACCGATGGCTTTGACATTCATCATTGTTGATCGGGGTGATGGACTGACAGACACCAGGAATCGTCTAAATTCGAATATAATTTAATACAAGTGATATGAATCTATTAGAGACACTGGATAATTATATCAGAGTACTGCTTACACAGTCGGTGAAATTGGTAATAAAATATATAGAGCAGAATGCGTTGGAGATCTGACATCCTTGTGTGAACTGAAGTTCAGACTGCAATATTGCTATTGACGCTGTGTGTGACCAACCAAAGACTGCGAGCCTCCCTAATACAAAGACAAGGGTCCACCTCAGCAGCAGGAATTTCCCTACATCTCACTTAATCGGTCTTTCTCCTTGGGTAAGGGATCTTAAGGGCTTGAGCGTTTTCAGTGAGCCTCCAACGCTTTAGCGATTCTACTTGTCAATGAATGGAGTCAATAAATAGGTGCTCATAGGAAAATATGCGGCTTTGAATTGGAGACACACCCCGCCCCCGCCCCCGCCCAGCTATTCCCACCCCAGCAGCTGGTGAGCTCTTGGTGCTCAGAGGCAAGAGGCCGGCCTGTGCTCAGTAACAGTCTAACTTTGGCGCCAGATGCACAACTGCAGTGGGAATTGAAGAGACATTCAGCAATCAATGTGAGATTCTCATAAGGGATGTGGGAGGTGAATGCGCTTAGTCAATGAGCACAATCATTTTCCAGCAAGTCGCAGAGTCAGAGAGAGAGCGTGGAAACAGACTCTTCGGCCCACTGAGCCCGTGCTGACCATCAAGCACCCATTTACACTCACCTGCACCAACCTCTTTGTCTTCTCCCCACAGTCCCAACAACCAGTCATCTTCACACTAGGGACATTTTCAAGTGGCCAACTAACCTGCCAACGAACACATTTTAACGAAGGGAGAGAAATTTAGAGCATTCACAGTCATAGGGAGAACATGCAAACTCCACACAGAGGGCACCGGAGATCAGGACTGAACCTGGGGCGCTGAAGCAACGAGACAGGAGCTGCACTAGCCGCGTCACCCGGCCTTGTATATTATGCTCAGCTCGAGTCTGCAGTCTGTTGGAACCAATGCATGAAAACGCCGAGCAAACCACACTACAACACGGGATCAGGAATCTTGAGTAAGTTTTCATGGCCTTGCTAGAATCCTTCTCCTTGACAAGAGTTATTGAAAATAAGAATCCCACCTGCCTCTAATAACCGTTCTTGCTTATTAAGAATCTATCTGTTAAACCTCGAAAATATCCCTAAATTATTGTTCCATCTTCGTTCCAAGACTTACAAACCTCAGTGAGAGGGAAAAATATCCCATCTCTTCCCGTTCTTCCTTAAATAGACATCCCGTCATGTTTGTGGAGACACAGAGACTACAGATGCTGGAACCTGGAGCAATAATACACAATGCTGGAGGAACTCAGCGGGTCAGGCAGCATCTGTCGAGGGAAATGGACAGTTGACGTTTGAAGGTCTCGACCCGAAACATCGACCCTCCATTTTCCACCACAGATGGTGCCTGACGCGCTGAATTCCTCCAGCGGTGCGTTTCTTGCTCCGTCACTTTTAAGATAGCCTCGGATGCTTTCTCCGTACCCTGTTTTCTCTCTTTCTCATTCTCACTCACCAATTGTTTATTCAATTTTCTCCAACATCTTCACATAAAGGTAGTTACAATATTTGAGGAACTACTTGGCCTCTTCTGTGAAAGATTGCACCTTTACCTCACACCCTACTCCCACACAAATTCATAGTTAGGATGAGATTACAAATGTTCTCGGTTTTTGGACTATAGTCCTGACTGGGGTGTGATTATGTCATGATATCGCCAGCCGTGAGTTTTATTACTTTTCATGCGAAAAAAGAAACGAAACTCTGCTTTATATTAGTCTGTTTGCGTTCTTTCATTAACCTGTCAACCAACTAACTTCATGAAATCTGATCCCCACGGCAACCCCGACCTCACCATCTCAGAGTCAATCCCTTTGTCCTACACATACTTCCCCCGCCTTTTCTGTAATTTAAAATTATCTTGTTTTCTTTCCTCCCCAGTTCTGGTGAAAAGTCCGCAATTGGAGCCGTTGACTCAGATTCCCTTTTTACAGATGCTGCACGACTTGCTGAGTATCTCCAGAATTTTTTGTTTTTATTGGGGGTTTGATGTTGATTGTAAGTCTGGTAGTACACTGAAATCAAAAAAATCTGGAGACAATGAACCGGACACAATGTAAATGCCACAATGGGATTCCCACATCGTTTCAGAATAAGACGTCGCCCATTTAAAACAGACGGAACTTTTCTCTTGGGAGGTTCTAACTGGTTGGAATCCCCTACAGCAGAGAACTGTGAATTATTGAATACTGGCGACCCCCGCTTTGCCAGCGTTCCTAGAAAACCGTCCGGATCGCGATTTTTCGTAACGTTACGTTCAAAGCTGAGGCAGACAGAACTCTGATAGGTAAGCAGGCAAAGGATATAGTGGACCAGCCGGAAAGTAGAACAGGGGGAGTCAGCATATTAGTGAATAGCAGAATAGGCTCGAAGAGCAGCATGCTGCATTCCTCCGACTCCTTCAGTTCTTGCATCCTTACTTCCAATCATCAAGTGAAAATGTTTCCTTAGACTTGAGGAACTACTTAGCCTCCTCTGTGGGAGATTACACCATCGAGCACATTTGCACAATTTGGTGATCCCTAGGGAACCACGGGATCCCTAGGGAAGAAAGTCAAATAAACATCAAATGCCGGAGGATTTGTTCCCCTCTCTCCCCCAATCCAACAGAATTAAAACCTTGTCGAGTTTTTTTCTTCTACTCGCATGGACATGAATAAAAACTCACGGCTTGCGGTGCCCTGACACAATAACACCCCAAACATAGAATATTCGCAACCTCGTCCCTATCATTTTGTGCGTGTGGGATGCGGGCGGGGGTGAGTCCCTTCGGGGTAACGGTGGGGACCGGATTACACCAAGTGAAGTGAGTTGCTGAGTGTTCCTTAAACAAGTGAGTAATCTCCCTGGCAGATAAGTAGTTCCTCAAATATTTAATCACTTTTATATGAAGAAAGTGTTGGAAATAACGCAGCATCTTTCTTCTTCACGCATCAAAACTCAAAAGAGCATTTATATCTGAGCTGTCAATTTATTCCGAGGTATCGTTACTTCACAGTTTACAATTTAGTTTCCATATCTAACCCCACTGCCTATTGGCGCTGCCTACTCCAGCCTACAGCACCTTAGCTCTCTCTCTCTCACTGCCCAATCTCCCTCTCTCTGCCCGATCTCCCCCCCACTGCCAGATCTCTCTCATTACCCGATCTCTCTCTCACCATCCGATCTCTCTCTCTCTCTCTGCCCAATCTCCCTCTCTCTGCCCGTTCTCTCTCACTGCCCGATCTCCTCTCTCTCTCAGTCCGCTCTCTCTCTCTCTGCCCAATCTCTCCCTCTCTGCCCGATCTCTCTCATTACCCGATCTCTCTCTCACCGTCCGATCTCTCTCTCCGCCCAATCTCTCTCTCTGCCCAATCTCCCTCTCTGCCCAATCTCCCTCTCTCTGCACGATCTCTCTCATTACCCGATCTCTCTCTCACCGTCCGATCTCTCTCTCTCCGCCCAATCTCTCTCACTGCCCGATCTCTCTCTCTGCCCAATCTCCCTCTCTGCACGATCTCTCTCATTACTCGATCTCTCTCTCACCATCCGATCTCTCTCTCTCTCTGCCCAATCTCCCTCTCTCTGCCCGTTCTCTCTCACTGCCCGATCTCCTCTCTCTCTCAGTCCGCTCTCTCTCTCTCTGCCCAATCTCTCCCTCTCTGCCCGATCTCTCTCATTACCCGATCTCTCTCTCACCGTCCGATCTCTCTCATTACCCGATCTCTCTCTCACCGTCCGATCTCTCTCTCTGCCCAATCTCTCTCTCTGCCCGTTCTCTCTCACTGTCCAATTTCTCTCTCACTGCCCGATCTCCTTCTCTCTCTCTCAGTCCGCTCTCTCTCTCCCACTGCCCAATATCTCTCACTGCCCGATCTCTCTCTCACTGCCCAATCTCTCTCTCTCTCTCTCGCTCGCTCTCTCTCTCCTTTCTCTCGGTCTCTTTCATTCTTTGACCATTCTACGCCTCAGATGGAACAGTCAGTACTCTACTGGGCGGAAGATATCCTGAGTTGTGATGTTTGGGTGACCGCACTGGCGATGATTTAAGTTGGGGACGAATGTATTCGGTGAGATCCGAGGCCACGTGGAATATCTCTGAGAGGAAGCAAATGGGGCTGGCTCCTGTTCAAGGATGTGTCACTTTCAGATTGATTCTCAGGATGGTTAGAAACGCTTTTAGAAACTTTTCACCGCACCTGTTTGTTGTTAAAGGCAAATTTTTAACAGACTGGTAAACTGTCTCAAAGGAAGAAGCGATTAAAACCGACAGCAGGTGAACGAAGGAGCCAGCTGCTCATTGTGAGTGATAAGCAGCACAGCGAGCAGAGCCAGGAGCGACACAGTCCATTGCTCCTTACAGGACATGCA